>NC_136762.1:21629011-22229011 GCF_936440315.1 Barbus barbus
TTTGTAAATAAACACATTAGTGGACATTCTAGCTTTAACCGTGATCAAACTTAAGTTAGCATCAAATCATTAACATTTGTGTGAGGAAATCAGTTACAGTGGAGGTAAGCAATCAATGCACATTTAAGAAACAGACCATTGCAATCAATATGCGTCTTCAGAAGACAATATCTTTTGTAATCGACAGCTTTTACTGTGCTTACATTTACAGCTATCGCCAGCAGGTGGCGCTTATTGAAACCTCCTTTTTGTTAAGAGATTATGCACTTATGCACTTACTTATGCAAGTGTCAGACAACTACTTCTATATATATATTCAGATTTATCTCTATATATTCAGGTTTACTTCTATATATTCGCAATTTACATTTATATATTCAGATTTATAACTATATATTCAGATTTACTTCTATATATTCAGATTTATCTCTATATATTCGCAATTTATATTTATATATTCAGATTTATAACTATATATTCGCAATTTACATTTATATATTCAGATTTATAACTATATATTCAGATTTACTTCTATATATTCAGATTTACTTCTATATATTCAGATTTACTTCTATATATTCAGATTTACTTCTATATATTCGCAATTTACATTTATATATTCAGATTTATAACTATATATTCAGATTTACTTCTATATATTCAGATTTACTTCTATATATTCGCAATTTACATTTATATATTCAGATTTATAACTATATATTCAGATTTACTTCTATATATTCAGATTTATAACTATATATTCAGATTTACTTCTATATATTCAGATTTACTTCTATATATTCAGATTTACTTCTATATATTCGCAATTTACATTTATATATTCAGAGTTATAACTATATATTCAGGTTTACTTCTATATATTCACAATTTACATTTATATATTCAGACGTATATCTATATATTCAGATTCTTATATAATTATTTCCTGTTTGGCACCTCATAATATACATACACATATATATATATATATATATATATATACATATATATATACATATACATATACATATATATATACATATATATATACATATACATATACATATACATATACATATACATATACATATATATACATATACACATACATATACACATACATATACACATATACACATATATACATATACACATATATACATATACACATATATACATATACACATATATACATATACACACATACACATACATATATACACACATACACATACATACACACACATACACATACATACACATACATATATATACATACACATACATATATATACATACACATACATATATATACATACACATACATATATATACATACACATACATATATATACATACACATACATATATATACATACACATACATATATATACATACACATACATATATATACATACACATACATATATATACATACACATACATATATATACATACACATACATATATATACATACACATACATATATATACATACACATACATATATATACATACACATACATATATATACATACACATACATATATATACATACACATACATATATATACATACACATACATATATATACATACACATACACATACATACATACACATACACATACATACATACACATACACATACATACATACACATACACATACATACATACACATACACATACATACATACACATACACATACATATATATACATACACATACATATATATACATACACATACATATATATACATACACATACATATATATACATACACATACATATATATATACATACACATACATATATATATACATACACATACATATATATATACATACACATACATATATATACATACACATACATATATATACATACACATACATATATATACATACACATACATATATATACATACACATACATATATATACATACACATACATATATATACATACACATACATATATATACATACACATACATATATATACATACACATACATATATATACATACACATACATATATATACATACACATACATATATATACATACACATACATATATATACATACACATACATATATATACATACACATACATATATATACATACACATACATATATATACATACACATACATATATATACATACACATACATACATATACATACACATACATACATATACATACACATACATACATATACATACACATACATACATATACATACATATATATATATATATATATATATATATATATATCAAAATAAAAAAGTTTGAAAGTTTAGCTTTCACTCACTACAGCTATCAATTTTGGGATCAAATGTTGATTTGTAGTTACTGATACACTTTTTAATAACCTGAGTAAGAGGGTTGAAGGTTGAGTTGACAAAGGCATCAATACCCCAATATTTCCAAAAATTTAGAAATTAAATTAAAGGCTTGTCTTCCTAATGCCATAACATGAGGACAAAACTTGTGGTAAAGGGATTGTGTAAAATATGGGTAGAAAATGTATTCTCTTTTCTACTATAACGACCTGAATGTTCTATAATATTTCTACTATAATGACCTGAATGTTAGAAGGTTAAGACCTCTGAGGCGGAACAGGTAAAAACACTATTTTAAACAAAGAAACAGTCATTTGAAGTCTTTAAAATGCCAACCAATAATTTGCATTTTGTATAATTTCTTTAAAAAATCATTTGTTTTCCTTGTGATGCATGACATTTATTGATACACTGTATCTATTGTGTTTGTGTTTGACATAAATATCAACTACAATCCCATCTTAAAATTATTTTGCAAGACATCGGCCAGAGCTGTTATGGACTCATAACTATAATCTGAGGATTGGCTACTAGAGTTCTGGTAAAAAAAGATTATTCCTAACCACAAAGCAGACAGCAGACTACATGCCTCATATGAAAGGCCCTTGTCAGTACACTGCTAAAAGAAAAGGTCAGGTAAAGGATATAGTGTATCAGAGAGAACAGTCGTGAAGTGAAAGCTAAAATACCTTTCATTATCCTTTAAAAGGGTCATCCTTTAAAGTTGTTTGAACATAAATGTGTGTTGGAAGTGTGTGTACACATCCATCCTATAATGATAAAAATCCACCCAATTTTTTATTTATTTTTTTAATTCCTGTTTTAAAATCCTCTCTCTCACATCAGGCTATTCAGAGATTCCTGTCAGAATGATGTAGTTCTGTACAGGCCCCTCCCAAGATAGTTGATTGACAAGGCCATCTAACCTTAGACCCGCCCTGAGTGAGCGGTCATCAGTCCGCCATAGTGTCGACTCCGGTGCAGGTCAAGACAAGAATGTCACCGATTAAGTGATTGAGGTGTTAAGTTGTTGGATGTAATAATGAATATATCAGTCAACATTTACTCCCAGAGGATTAACGTTACTTTGGGAATGCGCCGATCCCGATCTACATAAATGAGTCTATATTCGAACAAATCATTCGTGATCCAGCCTCACCTACAGAAGAAGTGAGTTTAAAGGTTATGAATCTTTGCAAATCCCCTTTCCTAATAATGTGCTAGTTAGCCAGTTTCGTGGCTAAAGTAAACAGTACTGCTCGTCACCCCATGGAAGAGAGGGGCGGGGTCAGCAGAGCTCATTAGCATTTAAAGCAACATGGACTAAAAAACAGCTCGCTGAAAACAGAGCTGATTTTGACAGGGTAAAAAAGGTGTTTTTTACACTACCATAGAGACATTGTAACCAAAGTATGCTATAGACTTAATTAAGACCCTAAAGAATCATATCAACTTGCTGAAAATGGGCATCCGACGACCCCTGAACAACGTGGTTTCAATAAGGCAGTGTGAGTGTTTACTATTGGTAATATTACTGCACATTTTCACCTTTCACACCCCACAGAGCATTATTTAACACTTTGACACTTTCAGATACATTAAAAACAGTAAATGATCTTACTAAGGAAAGCATTCATGGGCAGTCGTGGCCTAATGGATAGAGAGTGTAACCCGAAGGTTGTGGGTTCGAGTCTCAGGTCCGGCAGGGATTGTAGGTGGGGGAGTGAATAACCTACACTCTCTCCACCCTCAATACCACGACGGAGGTGAGACCCTTGAGCAAGGCACCGAACCCCCAACTGCTCCCCGGGTGCACATTATTGGCTGCCCACTGCAACTGTGTGTGCACTTGGATGGGTTAAATGCAGAGCACAAATTCTGAGTATGGGTCACCATACTTGGCCACACACCACTTCCCTTTCGCTTATTACCATTGCTTATACTCAAGAGTGTGCCATTTGTGCTACAGCTTTTAAATCGGCCATCAGACAATATGAAATGATAAAACAGACAAGAATTGCTCATTGGAAGATAACACAAATAACCTACACCATGAAACAGCCATTAAAAACTTGTGAGCATTCCGGACGCCCTTAAGGCACAACCTGTCTTACTGATACAAACTGAAATACCGCTGAAAATACTGCATGTTACTTCAGATTTGGATTCGTTAATTCAAAGCATGCCGAAAAGGACAATTCCTGCCTACGGATACTGCCAAATTGTATTAAATCAAATGTGTTACAGCACTCCAATCCATTTAATAACAATAATGTTCCAATTTTGTCCCATTTGAAGTTTCAAAAGATTCACTCCTTTAATTCTAACAAAATACACAGCTAAAAGGCAAATTAAGAAAAAAGTGAAAATTAAATTAAAAAGTTGGAAAAAAACAACAACACATTCTCAATTTCCACAAATATATTTTATAGAATGGTCAGTGAAACCTTCAGAAAATATTGATCATGAACCTCAGGAGACCAAACCAAACATGTATTACAATTAGCAATTTTATTTTATATTACTGTTAGCAATTTTTTCAACCCCGTTACCAAAATTTGGGACATGTCTAGTGACGAATTAAAACCCAGATATGTGTAAAATATCAAACTGCAGCTCGATCTCATGGGAAGATGCAACTATTTCTATTTTATCAGGTGGCTATTTCACAATGATTTGTACGACGTAATTCTTTTTTTTTTTTTTTTAAGAAAAAAGTAACGTAAAAGTCCGTCCCTAAACCAGACAGTAGGGTGTAAGAAGATCATATGAAAACATATGAATGAGGTCATACAAACTTAAACCAATTAACAACAAATTTGTCAAAATGTAAATAGTTATTATCATGAGTGTGTTTTGGAAACAGGGTTGCACATTTAGGCAAAATTAAGCTGCAACTCAGTAGTGCTAGGATAAAATCTAGATTTGTAGTAAAGCTAGAAATTGAAGGGGGACAAATGTTAGATTTTTTTTTCTTGCAAAAACAGGGTTGAAAATTGAGCTTGACAAATGTGTTGGTACTACAATGTGTGCAAAAACTGAGAAACAGCATGAAACCTACTTGTCTTCCTGTCAAGCTGTAGAAAGAGGCCAAATCATGTGGTAACAGGGTTGTGCACAACATGTTAAATATTACAAGTAAGTAAAATTAGTTGATTAAGCGATTTTCAACATCTGAGGTAGAACAGATGGCCAAAAACACTATTTTAAGGAGGATACAGCGATTTGAAATCTTTAAAACAAGCTTCTTTTCATGATAAATTAATTTTATGTAAAAAAAAGTGTTACAGTTCTCACAAGGCAAAACATAGGATGTGTGCTTCAAAAAATGTAATAAGACAAAAGTATAGCCTTCATGAAAAGTGCCTACTATAAATTACAGATTTTTGCCACCTCTTTACAACTTAATGCTCAGTGAACTTTATTTCTGGATTATGCAACAAAATCATATTTTATTTCAATAGACAAGTCTGGCTCATGACACTGTAGGTGGGCGGCAGGTCGTAAGCCGGAAGACGAGGACTGGAACTGACATACTCTCTTTCATCAGAACTGCGGGAAGATGATCCATTGCAACAAGAAGCGTTCTGAGCAGGAATTCCAGCAGAGAAGGTTCCGTTCTCCTCTAGAGCTCCAGGCCTTATGGTCTTCAACAGAAGAACTCCGCAGAACAACTCGCTTCTGACTCACAGACATCAATGTTTATACAACAACACTGAAAACATAAGTGATATACAAATGATAACTCCGTCAAATCACACTTCACCTTTAAAGTCAGCATGAGAGCGGAACAGACCATTTTCATTTTTGTGATTCATATTATTGGTCTTATTGGTCCACTTTTTATAATCCAATCAACAACAAACATAAAGGGCCACACTACATTTTTTCTTGTTTAATAAACTCTATTACTTGAAAATATAGTCGCAACTTCACACAAGTAAATCTCTAACATTTTCACTGCAGTTATCACATTAGTTATTGGGGATTGTAGGTGGGGTGAGTGAATTGTAGGTGGGGTGAGTGAATGTCCAGCGCTCTCTCCACCCTCAATACCACGACTGAGGTGCCCTTGAGCAAGGCACCGAACCCCCAACTTCTCCCCGGGCGCCGCAGCATAAATGGCTGCCCACTGCTCCGGGTGTGTGCTCACGGTGTGTGTGTGTTCACTGCTGTGTGTGTGCACGTTGGATGGGTTAAATGCAGAGCACGAATTCCGAGTATGGGTCACCATATTTGGCAGTATGTCACTTCACTTATTCAGTGTCTTGGTGGTGCCCATAACAGCATCATGCGAGAACAGATTGCTGTATATTCTGTGCATCTCTGCTGACTTGAGTGCGTTCGTTGAACTGTAAGAAATGAAAACGGACATGCCCCGTTTTAATAACGGACGAAGCTTTTAAAAACCTTCCCTTATTCTGTTCTTCTGGAATTCTGTCAGACTCAATATTCTTTTCACAAAACTAACCAACACACAGCCTAACCTAAGGCTGGCCAAATACATACAGTAGAATAGCATTTTATATCCCCATCACTCACAAATGTCCACCAAATTCCCATGGTTTAAATCTTTTAACAAATATGTCTACTATATCATTCAAGTTACTACTACAATAAATAAATAAGTTTCACAGAAATATTAAGCAGTACTGTGAAAGATCATTGAAGACTGGAGTAATAATGCTGAACATTCAGCTTTGTCATCACGGGAATGCTAAAATATATTCAAATAGAAAACAGTTTGTAGTAATACTTCACAATATTACAATTTTTACTATATTTTTATGCTCAAATAAATGCAACCTTGGTAAGCATAAGAGATCTTACTTATACATATACATATCCATATATATGCTGCTGTATAAGCATTATCCATCTTTAGGGTCGTAAAAAAAACATCATTATGTACTAGATAAGATTTATTAAATAAAACAAGATTGGATTATTTTTAACTGGCATTAAAAAAATTTAACGTATATAGTACACAAAGCAGCATTATGCCCTGAATAAAGTCTAAAATACATGCACACTACATACATACATACCATATATACAATATTAGCATTAAGAAAGAGGTGCACATTAAGAAAGATGATTTTGGTACATTGCATTTCTCTGGAAATTCAGATTCTGTACATCCTTCTCATGAATCAGCACATCACCTTTGCACCTATAGTTATCTGATTCACACATAATCCACATTTATTCCTGTTTCTTCTCTGCTAGCAGACAGTTATGTCAAGGCATCCAGGATTGGCAGTGCACTACAACTACCACTTTAGTATTTGATGGATCTAACCTGTTTCTTAAACGCGAAAATAGGCCCAGGTGAATTAAACCTTTTCAATCTTCCTGCCGGAGGATATGCAGGAGAAAAAATATTTAAGGATGCTTAATATTTTATTTGCAAACACGAAAATGTGCCTGAGGGCTTTAGATAATGTTTTTCACTTTCCCTTGGAAACCTGATTTACGCCAAGGTCAGACTGCAGCGTGTTTGAATCCAGTGACACGGTGCTGCCGCTTGCAACACAAAGCGGCCTGCCACTCATCAAGTCAGATTAAAACTGTTGCCCGACATAAATGAAAAACGATATCAAAACAAGTAGAGGGACAAAAAAAATGAAAAAGTCGCTCTTCATAAACCTACAACGAGGCAAATGCGTAAGACAAATCAGGCCACGGGACACAAGGACAAAAGCTTTATCACGTTCCAACTGGGTTCAGCCTATTTTTTTCTGTGCTATGAAAAATATTAGATGGGGAGATGGGAAGAACAACTTAGGATATCGGCCTATTCATAAGATTAAGCAGTTACAATTGAGCTCACTTTATATTTGTGTAATTTATTATCTGAACCACTCATGTTTCGCTCAGGTTCGAATGCTCTGTATTACATTAGACATTCACATCTGCACAGAGCAGTGATCATTCACACCCTGGTATATATTTTTAGCAGCTTGAAATAAAGGAATGAATATAAATGAATGTGAATGAATATTAATAACCCCATTACTAACCCCATTTTGTGGCTGGCATTTTTATTAGTCAATTTTAGAAAGTTTCATGGAAATGGATTTTGACACAAATCTAGTGACACTTACCCATTCCGTAATTTTTCTGCTCATACTGCGCCCCGGGTTTAGGTGTCAGATAATGAGTATCAAAATTAAAGTGGGTCAGAGAGAGGTAATACATTTGAATTCATGCTACTATATTATTTTATAATTCACCATAAGATCGTTCTTGGCAGTATGATGATATCTGTCAGGAGTTGTTAAAAAAAAAAAAAACAATAACTCAGAAACAGCATTTACTAGTCTGTCAATTTAACTTGACAAAAGAAATTATACACTACCATTCAAAAGTTTGGGGTTAGTGAGATTTTTTAATGTTTTTGAAAGAGATATCTCATCAAGGCTGTATTTATGTGATAAAAAATAGGGTTAAATCTGTCATACTGTGAAATACTATTACAATTTAAAAGAACTATTTTTATTATAACATACTTTAAAATATAATTTATTCATATAATGGCAAAGCTGAATTTTGAGCAGCCATTACTCCAGTCTCAGTGTCACATGATCCTTCAGAAATAATTCTGATATGCTGTATTGCTAAAGAAACATTTCCTTTTAGCATCAATTTTCAAAACCGTTGTGCTGTTTAATTTTCAATACAATTGTCAATACAACAGCATTTATTTGAAATAATACATTTTCTTTGGATTAGTTTAATGTGTCCTTGCTGAATAAAATTATTAATTTCTTTCAGACAGACAGACAGAGATATACAGATATACAGAAAGACCAAAACAAACTTGTATAGCCAATCAGCAGCAAGTACAGCAGAGTACAGTGTCTACTCATGATGCAGAGGAGAGAGCGCTCAGTGCACATGACGGACATTAGTCAAGCCGAGCGAGAACATAAAAGATAGAGATGGCGGATAAAAACAAAAGAGGAAAACGTCTGCGGAACAAAAGAAGGCTTACACCGTCTACACCGGACCACAACTGTTGTGCCGGGCCGCAGCAGCTAAAGTCTGTCTACACTGGATGTGACAAAGCCACCGTTGAAAATTATTTGAAATTTGTGTCAATATGTCATAAATAGAGCGCGGCAGCAGTTTACTGTCAGGGATTTGTCGTGTCGAGCCGCGCCGCATACAGTGTTGACAGCATAACTGATTATAATGAGTTCTATAGTGAGTTCTATTGCGCCGCACCGCTCGTGTCTGGTGTAGACATGGTGTTACGATAAGGTAAGAAGTAGGGCGCGTGTAAATATCGGATTAGCTTTCCAGTGCTGGAGAGAACTGAAGGAGCAGCAAGGCCTGCGAGGTTGTTTTGTTTCTTCTCGGCAGGTCAGTAACATTGGTTTTGCTTTGTTTCACAGAACTAATCGTTGCCTGGGTTGCGTACGTATGTGTGGGCCGGAGCTATCAAAATAGGCACAAGACCCTTTTGGGGGTAGGGGCGTGTTTGTTTTAGCGATTTTAAATATCAACACTGGCTTCCAGAAATCACTTACCCCACCTTTAACTGCTAACCGGTTTTGATTTGTACATGGTTCTGCATGTCAATATAATTATACATGTTGAACACGAATAGGTGCCATTTAATTTGTTCTGTTTACTTAGGAGTCAATTCTGTTGAACTAAGTGAAGGGTATCCAGATTTAATCATGGTCATACATGCTGCTTATGACTAGAAAGAGAATACGACTTGAAGATCAAGGCTCCATATCACTCTCCATCCAACAAGATTTCCTGAGCAACATAATAAGTACCACTTTATTTGCCAACCCAACGACTTCCTCAGAGCCAGACCAAAACCAGTCACTCTGTCTCTGTACTGGTGAAGATATTGCACAGACATAAGGTTATCATCACCTTTAGTCAAGCCAAGTCACCTTTATTTATATAGCACTTTATACATTACAGATTGTGTCAAAGTTTTACAGTATTAAACAGTAAAATAGTGTGTCGATAGTGCAAAAGGACAATAGTAAACACTCAATTTTCCAGTTAGTTCCTTTAGCACACTAGAAATACACTGTAGTCTTGTCTGAGATCATAAGCCATGCGTAGGTGGTCTCAGGAGCTCTCAAAATCTCTCAAAACCAAATCAAGCAACTTTGTTGCAAGCTGGTTACTATAAGCAAAATTAAACCAACAATAAAAAGGGCTGCCAAAAAACTACATATCACAATTTATTTATAAAGGAATAGTTCAGATTTTTACTCACCCTCATGTCGTTCCAAACCTGTATAAGTTTCTTTTTTTTGTTTAGCACAAAATAAGATATTTTAAAGAACCAAACAGTTGTTGGTACCCATTGATTTCCATAGTAGGAAGTCAATAAAGACCATCAAATGTTTGATTACCAGCATTCCTCAAAATATCTTCTTTTATGTACATAAGAAAGAGATTCATAAAGGTTTGGAACAACATGAGGCTGAGTAAATGATGACCATTTTTATTTTGGGATGAAATATACTTTTAAGTAAATGGTATTAATTTACCATAGTAGGCTAGTTAATTTCAAGTAGATACTAATATATACATATACATATACACACACACACACATATATACACACACACACACACACACACACACATGCAGCAGCTGAATTTGTGTTATCTTTTTAATAATATTTACTGAATTAGAAATAAACCATTTGAAAATACTTAAACATATTGATTTTCTAATCCTATTATAGTGTTTTACAAATAAAGGATCAATGATAGTACAATGAAGATATATCATATCGTTATCAATATCGCAATGATAACACACTATTTAATAATAAAGTAATTTAATAATCATGTAATAATATTTAATAATAAAATAAAGGGTATTCATTTACTAGTAGTGTTACAGTAGATATTAATTAACATGCTGCAATAAAATGTTTTCTACACAATATTTAGTAAATTAGAAATAATCAATATGTATTTTTCACAACTTATAATAAGTAAATTAAATATAATAACTAATAACTAAATAATAACAACTCTGTACTTTAATATAATACAAAGGATTAACTTCGTACAAGTTGGTACGATATGAACAATACACAATATTTACCATCTTATTCCTTTGTGCCAACACTCCTTTGAACTCAAGATGTAGTTCTGAAGTCTAAGGAGAAAAAAAATTCCTTGAGCCTTAAAGATTTGTCAACTAATTAACACCTTCCTCTTGAATATTAAGTATACGGCTTTACATGGAAGAGGTACGATTTTACACCTTTCCACACAGGAGTTATCTTCTCTCCACAGCTGCTGGTGAGACATTAAAACAAAGAACTCAGAATAGAACACAGCCATATAGCAGCTCCAGCCGTGATGGGCTAATCGGTTCCACTTCAGTCTCTAAAACCTTTATAATACGTGAGAATGACTCAGTAATTCAGCAGAAGTATGCATGTCTACACATTGTGGTGTTTAGAAATGTAAATTCAAGATATGTAATGAAGATCAGATGCAACATCTGATGGCTGTAAACAGAAAGCAGCTCATGCGAAGCTGCCTGAAGTAATAACGACAGATCGCTCAGCATAGCGGGGTTATTTGATGGAAAATGCATGCTAATGTTTTCACATTGCTGATCCAGCATGGCAGCAAAATGACTCGTTCAACAGTGGCTCCGCTGTATGAACACAAAACACTGAAACACAAGAACAGACCTTGTAGCTTGTACGGTTGACTTACAAGACTGATCCTACGACAGAACAAGAAGCAAGGGAACAAAGAAAAAACAACAACAGCAAAACACACAAGCCAGCAGAGGTTATTATTCATCAACAGCCTTAGGAATATTTCACAGAGAAAATGCATGAATCATTTCCTCACCTTAATGTCATTCCAAACTCGTATGACTTTCTTCTGTTGAACACAAAGAGATATTTTTCAGAATGTACTAGTCGCACTTTTCCATGCAAATTACAATGAACAGCAACTAAAGCAATCAAGCTTCAAAAACGATGCAAAAGAAATAGCAATTCATGATTGAAAGGTTCTTTTGAATCAGAATTTCAAGGAATCGTTCGATATATAAGTTTGATATAATATTATTCATTGTAAAAAAAAATAAAAAATCATTATAATCTATTGAAATTCACAAAAAACAAAGCCGCTCAGGTTTGGAATAATAAGATGTATAATATATAATAAATACTTTTTTTTTTTTTTTTGGGTCAAGCCAATGATTCTTCTAAAAAGGCAGGCAACGTATTACGCGGCATGGGAAAGAAATGAAAGCTCCAAACGTAGAGTGCTTCTCTTTTAAAGGTCATTCTTCCTCACTGGTGTCAACCTCTTCGAATGGGGAAAAAGTGAAAGGATAAACTCTTCTGACAGCCAACAATGCATTATGTATGGCTAAGCTTTTTATAGGCCTTACTGTGCCACTGAAACATAATTACATATCTCTATTCATCTGTGCATGGGCCAGAAGAACATCACTTTTGAAAGAGATTTTAGATGCTTCGCTAACTTTACCCATCGCTGCTGGTTAGCCACCCCTAGGTTTTTGCATACAAGTATGAACCACTTCAAAAAAAAAAAAAAAAAAAAAGGAAATGAGCACCGTTAAGCGCTTGTTAACAAAACATAAAAGCTAAGGTAGCTTGGAAACAGCCCTTTACTGAATTTGCAGTAATTAGTTGAATCTGCATGTTTACAAAGCAGCTGCGTATTAAAGATCATTTGCAGACGTTACAACCCAGACGTGCTGAACTGCACCACTGCCCCCTGGGATTTTGTTTCGACGTAGATTAATAGCAGAGCTTTTCTGTAGTTCACATATGGGTGGGGTCAAACAGAGAAATGCATTGCTGCAATTGTGGACTGAACTTCTAATCTACAGTAAATAAAACTACTTCCATAGCCAGGAACTCATGCTACCCTTTTTATGCACCCTTGTGTCTCAATATATTGGGAATATATATATATATATATATAACTCATAAAAGCATGCCAATCATATTCGTTAGTTTTCACAATATCAATATTAACTAAACATGGGGGTGAATTTAAATATTTTTTGCTATTTTTGCCATATATTTGCTATGCACTAATTTTAAAGAGAAAACCTTAATTTATTAAGTAATATTTTGAAATTGAAAATTTTGAAATAATGAAACATTCAAACTGTACTTTGTTTCTTAAACAATAGAAACATTGTAATATTGAGCAGGAAGGAAAATTAGTAGTATTTAGAATTAGTCAGATACTATTAGTTTTTATTCTCTATTTTAGTAATTTTGAAATTTTCATTAGTATTTTTTTTTTTTCTAAATATGCCTGCGCAGTGTGAACAGTTTTATTTTAGTTTTAGTATGTTTAGTACATCAAGTTAAACTACATAAGAAATGTAGCTGAAAAAAAATATTTTTATAAATTTTAATTTTATTTCAAGTAACTTTTGTTTAGGTTTCAGTCAACTATGATAACCTTAAGGAGAATACAGTTTTTTCCTTTTCATTTTGAGGTAACATTCCCAGTGTGAAATCTGAAATTAATACAGAAATTAGAGGTGTCACTAAATGTCATCTCATCGCTTCCTCATCTCTCGTCATGCTGAAGTACACAATGACACCAAAAAGCCAAAAGCGCTGTGACACCTTCCAGGAAGGCTTGTGGGGCTGATTAATATTTACAGAAAGACAGCTTAAGGGCAGTCCCCCTGAGAGCTATCATTCCACTTTGCTTCCTAACACTCACAAAATATATTGACAAGTCCCTCTCAGCACAAGGCCCTGCCCCTTGAAAACCTGCATGAAAGCAGAGCACGCACTAGGCCTTGAACTGAAGCCAGTTCGCTCGGGAAACAAAATGATGAGAGAGACCCTGCCTCTGGCTAGCCATGCTAGGCCAATTTACCAATTCCCTCTACTTTCCTGTTTAATAAAGTTTCTTCACTGAACATGTCAGAGACCGCTTTATTGCTAAAATCGATCATCACGTCTGGTTCAGCAAAAAAGAGAAACATGCGTGTTTTCTTATTAGTGCAGTTTGCTAAGGCAAGCATCCCTATTACTATCTTACTTGAGGTTAGGCGGTTTTTCAAAACACTACTTTTTAAAGTTTAGCACAAGCGGTGCAGGAGAATACAACAATGCCATATATCATGCTCGGTTTGTATATCCTACCACACAGGTCACTCATGAGAAGTTGACAAATAGCATGTCCTTGAACTTTGAACAAACAAACAACAACAAAAAAAACCCCGGCAAATACAAAACACCACAAAAACATAACAAAACAAAAAACAAAACCACAAACAAAAAACTGAAGCAAAAAAACTAAACAAAACAAAAAAAACACTACAACAAATAACAAAACAAGAAACAAATACACACCAAACAAACACAAAACATTAAAATATATTACTACTAATAATAACAATAATGATCTTATAAACGTTTATATACAGTAGTACTGCCCAGTAATTTTTTTATTTTTTTTAAATCACATTTACTCTTTGGAGTTTAAATAATCCTGCATTAAGACAAATCAGGTCAAGTAAGTGCAGTTACTGTAAAGTGTACTCATAAACAGCATGCAAAAATAATACATGAAAGTATACCATGTTATACCGCTAAATATTTCATGTGAACTACCATGTCAAACACATTCATGCATTCAGAAAATCTGCATACCGTAAAGTGTGTATATTGCATTCAGCAAAAATACAGTACCATGGTAGTTGGCCATTTCAAATATACTTAGTGAAAGAGAGAGAGAGAGGAGTAAGGATGGAGCGTGGGAGGTTTAAAAGCAAATTAGAGCAGATCAATATTTCTGTCTGACTGGCTCAAGACGTAGTGAAGTGGCCTTAACAAAGTGCTGATATTCTCCCGCCATGTGTTACGACTGACATGATTACAACTAAACAAACAAATGAACAAGACCCATAAAGCCACTGCCAGTCAAACGAGAGGCCATTCTATATATGTTCTCTATTCGTTTCTAGCAGGAAAAGTGAGGCTACATGAAGGATAGATACTGTGATTTCACCATTGTAAAAACACCACTATTTTTGGCAGAGTTATTTGTGGAACAAACATAACAGGACAAAAAGGACCGTATGAACGCATAAACAATTTACACAGAAATTTGTTCTGCTAAGGAAAAAGGTTCACTGTATTGTTTGTATTAGTTTCAGTTTCATTCCACTATTTGATAATTCGGTCCAAACAGAGGCTGTATTAGGTCAAATAAGAGGGTCTCTTCTCCTGTACTGTAGCATTATTCAGTTTCATTTCTCATTTATAAAGCTGATTCAATTTTCTCAAATGGCCACCCTTAATTATCTGCAGTGTCTGCACGGCGTTTCTGCATGAACTCTTTATGAGAGCGGGCCCGCATGCACAGGGGCCAAATTCCTTAGTAAGCCTTTTAATTGTGTGACCGTAATTGCTGTTGTATTAGATGGCTTCGCATGCCTTTCATTTCAGACTCAGAGCTGATTTCGCCTAAAGACCTAGTCTTTGATACATGTACTGTATATGATGTGTTCGATTTTTTCATTCTTCGTCTTTTTTCTTTCTGTGGTTGTGTACTGAACAAGATGTCTGAAACCACTGAAGGCAAAACAATCCATGGATGAGTGTTGCAGACTAAAGTGAATCACAAGGGCACATTATCAGAGCGGTACAGAGCTCCAAAATGTGTTTCCAAAATAATTGCATAATATATACTGTGCATATAGAAAGTCTTCATACCCCTACATTTTTTTCACATTTTGTTATGTTGTGTTATGTTAAACTGCTTTAAATTACCCCTCCCCCCACACATAAATCTACACCCCACTCACCATAATGATAAAGCAAAAACCAGATTTATCACAACTTTGCTAAATTTATTAAAAAGGAAACGGAAAAAAATGACATTGCACAAGTCTTCATACCCTTAAGTCAAAACTTAGTTAAAGCACTTTGGCAACAATTACAGCCTCAGGTCTTTTGGGGTATGATGCAACAAGCTTTGCACATCTGCATTTTTTGGTGAAAATCACTTATGCCCCCCCCTGAGAAACAATTACCTTCCGAATCGGGCTTAAGTATAAGTTTAGCACAGACATATTTTCACTCGCCGAACACTCTGATTGAGCGCTTCAGAGTTTCGCTCTCCCTCAAGCGAGAAGCGATCGGTGCTATTTTTCAGTTAATCTCAATGGATGCGCAGCGCCCCTGTATTTGACATACCGTGAACTCTAATGTAACGGCGCACGACTCTCCGTCGCTTTGGTGAGAGCAGAGAGAGCCTTACATGCAGAATTCACGCGCTACATTTAACCATATTATTTGTTGCATTTTCCTGTCAAAATAATGCAGTTCCTTTAGATTTTTTTCAGCTTTTTAAAACTGCTGGGTTTTCTAGTAGTGGGCGGAACTAATGTGCAAACGGCAATCTCATTGGCTGGTACTCAACTATTATCGTCCCTGTTTTGATTTCAGTGAATCAGTTCGAGTGAAGGCGCACAGCCTGATTATTGATGGTGCTGTTGCAAGTCGTGGCCTAATGGTTAGAGAGTCGGACTTGTAATTCAAAGGTTGCGGGTTCGAGTCTCAGGCCGGCAGGAATTGTAGGTGGGGGAAGTGAATATACAGCGCTCTCTTCACCCTCGACTGAGGTGCCCTCGAAACCCCCAACTGCTCCCAGGGCGCTGCAGCATAAATGGCTGCCCACTGCTCCGGGTGTGTGTTCACGGTGTGTGTGTGTTCACTGCTGTGTGTGTGCGCGTTGGATGGGTTAAATGCAGAGCACGGATTCCGAGTATGGGTCACCATACTTGGCAGTAAGTCACTTCACTTCACTTATTTCATGGATTATAAAGGTAAATTGGAATAGGCCTTAACAGGTAAAGCATGTAATGGCCTACTTACAGTTGTTTCTACATATTAGGCTGGCAAAGATTAAAGTATTTCAACATCGAAAGAACAGCACATCAACCATAACGAAGGTAACGATAGTGAACCGCCAAAGGGCATTTCGATTCAGGCCATTTTTCTGAAATTTCCTCTCGACATTTACAATGCATAACTCTCAATGAGTAACTGCCTTCCAATCGGCCAGAAATGACTCTAAACCTAATGTACTTTATCTAACGTAATATTATATGACTTTAAGCGATTAACGGCTCGGAACATTACGCAGTTGGTTGTTCCAACAAAAACATTCCTAACGCAATGAGTGCGGCAGCCTGCGTGACATTCAAACACAGTCCTCACTTCTGGTGTCCTTTCAATGGCAAATCACTGGGGTCTAATTACCTGCAAATGAACTGCCATTTCACCATCTTGCATAAGATTATGTGCCACATGATGAAACGCCACTGGGGAGTCTAATCTGAAGAGAGGAACCCATACATGCAGAAAATGTGGGCGCCACTTTGTTAGTCTGATAGCAGGAAAATATGTGACGGCTGTCAGAAGAAGTGCCCGGATAATGTAACCCTCAAACACCGTAAGGACATCTTATTATTTACATGTCACTTTGTTCTCTGATCCCACAGCTTTGCGTAGTGGGCCGCTCTCTCGTTTCTGCCTCATATTTGTCTCGCGCTCTCTCTCTTCCTCCGTTTCGCTCTCGCTCGCATACACACTCATCCCTGGAGTCTTTCTCGACAGAGGAGGCA
Organism: Barbus barbus; assembly: GCF_936440315.1. Taxonomy (NCBI): domain Eukaryota; kingdom Metazoa; phylum Chordata; class Actinopteri; order Cypriniformes; family Cyprinidae; genus Barbus; species Barbus barbus. The sequence continues at coordinate 21,647,019 of NC_136762.1, forward strand.
GATATGCCACAGGACAGAGCATGTTTCGTCAGTGGCCTGGCTTAGTCACCACCTTTATTTTCTCCGCTCTCTAGAGCTGAGGTTGCAGCATGGCCACTGGAGTTCATCGCTGCCCGGCAAAATGACTGAATCACTCTCGATAACAAACACCAAAATGTGTCACTTCTTTGTTTTATGATGCAACCTCAACTTTAATCCATGAAGCAGCTGAAAACATAGCTTTGCTTACGGCAATGTTTTAAGTCAGTGCGAAACCACAATCAAATCAATGCTCTACCAAATACTCATGCACATCCAATGCAGGTGTTATTTTGTAATGCTTCATATTTGAAATAACCAAATTAATTAAATATCTTATCTTTGGGGATTTAATATCCCAAAAGAACAACCTTCTAAAAAGAACAATCTCAAGAAAACAGAAAATAACATTAGGATTATTATTTTTTGTTTTAAATTCAAAATATTCGTAACTTTGATTTAGAAAATAACAAGAAAACAGCAGTTAAGAACAAAATTCTTTTTTTTTTTGTGAACCCAGCCCATGGTCGATTCATTTGCCAATTCATCAAAAAAGTGCTAATTTCTGCAAACATGCCTTCAGTCTGGCTCCATTCTTACTTTTCTTGGATCTTCATCATATTACAGATATAAAACTGTTTGTAAATGGCATTTTACGTTAACTTTACAGGTTACGTGCAATTTCTTTGCCACTAGTGATCCTAAAACTAATAAATACATATTGTATAATAAACACTCCTCCTATCTGCCATTGTTCGGATAAAAATTTGGCAGTGGCTATTTGCACTAAGTGTAAATAGCAATAGATGCGATATGAGATACGAGCGATATGAGATTTGAAAAGGGAGAAAAAAAGTTCTGTAAAAGTCAGGCTCGAACTCTGGTCGATCGTGTCAAAAAGCATGCACCTTACCATCTACACCACTGAAACTGATGCTGAACAAGCTTCTTTATTTAGTGTTGACTAACCCAATCACACATTGGTGGGTTTGCTATTTGCACTTAGTGTAAATAGACACTCCGTAAAAATTTAGCCCTGCCCCAATGTAATTCTATTGGTTGAGCCAAATGTTTGTGCCACTGATCAATAGTATCCACATTCTTTTTCAACATGCAAGAGTTAAGGCTAGAAGGGATACGTGTGGCGCTACTGGGCATGCTCACATCAATACAGCGTAATTTTTGTCACGCTGTACAACAATAATTACTATTTTTTTCATTCTTGTAAGGGGTAGGTTTAGGGTTGGGGTACGTGTAGACATTAATAAAACAATCTTATAGGTAGAAAATTAATTTCACTGTTCATTTCCGGTCGGAGCTGTATCCCTTCTAGCCACAACCACACGCAAGTAAGCTTTTTCCTGTGAATGTGCAAGACTTCCCTATGTAAATAACTAGATGAATAAAGCGCAGTATACGGTAAACCAGTGACTGAGACGATAAATTAAAAGAATACAATAGCAAATGCCAATTTGCAATATCAAGCAGCATAATGGGATGTTTTTGTACAGGTAAAATAACTGGAAGCAAGTGACAATGAAAGCCTCTCATTCCAGTCAAAAATGGCTGCGTCTACTCTTACAGTACATAAGGTTGATATGATTAGACAAATGAATGTGCATAAGAAATTAAAAGGTAAAAGATATTTTTTATTTCATTACAACTTTTAATTAGCCCAAATTACTCCACACAGCAACACAAATATCATTATTTTCAGGAAACAACTGAGAATTCAGAAATGTTGCAAGCAAGAATCAAAAACGTACATCACCTGCTTTAGCGTCAATGTTCAGTGCTTGTAACTGCGTTCAACAACTACAAATGCTGCGGCTGCACTAGGTGAATTTTATTTATGGATTTTGTTTAGAATTAAAAAAAATTATTAGGAAGGAGATGGAACTGAATGGCTCAGCTACTGCACCAAAGCTCTGACAATTGGTTTTTAAACTGAGAATTGTTTGCAGTATTACCTTACTTCAGTATCAGAGTCTTTCCACTGTCATTAGCAGAGACTAGATTCAGAAATGTGCTTTTATATAGGAGTCTTAAGCCTGTAAAGCTTCAGTGATCTTATAATAGTTTCAAATTCCTCTATTAGTCCTTGAAAGAAGCTTTAATAATTGCCAAGCACACATACCACTCACTTGCGTAAAACACCTTGCTAGATCTACGACCGACATGCTTCAGACAGACGGGTCATTCTAGGAGGCGTTTTTCCAGACACCTGAGCGGAAACGTATGAGGCGCATTCAAGTTTGTGACAGTAAATTAAGCTCTGGTGACAAAAGCTGAAATCCGAGTCTCGTGCAAGAAGATTTCGATTAGCTTCCAGTGACTTATGTGAATCATCACAGAAATTGCTACATGTGTAGCGTGAAATGCGGGACACAATGGATGCACTGTTTCTCTCAGCACAAGAGACGTAACCTGAACCTCCATCCTTTCTGGAAAGTGGCTCAAGAGCACATATTAAGGCCCCCTGCTTTCACACGAAGCCCCCTCTTCCAAAGACCACTTCAGGAGCAGAGGCTGCCTGATAGCACCGATGAGATCCTCCAGCAAGAACAAGGTAAAAATAACCACTATTGAGAGGCAACATCAGGCAGGCCTTTCAGCAAAGAGAAAATAAATCAGTATCATACAAAGATGTTCATTGGGAGTGTCTGCTAAGACAAGAATCACTTAAACTATTGCTCATATTTAGGGTCTAACCTTAAGAATTAAACTTTGGCACAAGGGTCAATGACAAACAAGAGTGTCCGAAAAGAAGAAAAGGCCTATAACAAATGTGCCTAGTCCTTGGAAATGTAATCTTTGTATTTCTTATATTGTTTTATAATTAAATAATATTAATAATAAAATAATTTTAGAATTTTCAAGAATTTTACTTTTAATAAGTTTTTAATAAAATTGTCCTTTGTTATATTCTTTGCTGTATCAGCATGATTTTTATTTTGTCCCCCCCAAAAATATCAAAATTAATTTAATTCAAGTTCACCATAGTAGAGTCGTCAAGTTGTCAAGCCATTGTAGGTATATATGATAAAAAATAATGTTTTTTTTAAATATCTGAAGTCTACATTTCTAAAAAAAAAAAAAAAAAAAGAAAATAGATAGATAGATAGATAGATAGATAGATAGATAGATAGATAGATAGATAGATAAACTCAATACTCTAGCAACAACAGCAACACTCTGGAAACCACCTACAACACCAAAGGTCTGAATATGAACAAGTATCCATATTTTCACACTTACAAGCAGCATCCACATGAAAATCTAAATCTACTTCAGTTTTCTCTGCAAGTAAACAACACCACAAAGGTGAGTCAATGCAGGGGGCTGCGACCTCACAGGATTGTGGGAGGCAGATGTTTCGCGCTCCAACACAAAAGGTCCTGGGGTCGAAAAACAGAGTGTTGACTTTTATCAAAACACAACGGTGCGAAGAGCATTCATCACCTAACTATTCAACCAATTGGCCAACAAAGAAAAACAGTTGGTATTAAAGACATCCATGTGAATCGTTTTCTTCCCTGAGATGAGTAATAAGGTCATTTACAGGCCATGAGGTGCATTCGCATTGCTCAAACAAAACAGACAATGCCACAGTATACAAGGATAAATGGACAAACCTCAAGTCTGACCTCACTTTGGCACAGTACCGCTGCTAATGGCAAATAGCCAGTAATTGATTAATTGCCCAGTGTTTAAAGGCGCCATTTCGTTCACATGTCAACCGAAGCAAACCCATCATTTGTTTTACTATGTAAATGTTTCGACTGCTATTTTTCAAAACATCTTCAGCTTTGAAGTTACGATGGCATGGTGATCTGCATTTATGGGATTTTTCTATGGGTAACATATAACTTCCCAGAAGAAAATTGTATTGCTCTTTCATATCTCATAAGATTTCACTGGAGATTTCAGTTGTTTCATCTACACACCTTAACATATTAACTAATGACGGCGACTTTTTTACGACTATTAACTACGAGTTTTGCCTCAATAAACCCCTAGTTATGCTTCCTAAACTAAAGCGTTAGCTTCATTTTAAGTAAGCAGTAGATGATGGTATGGTAATCTAAAGGTAGAAATAAGAGAAATAAGCATGAAAAATTAGGGAAATTAGTATCAACTGATGCCAATAAATAAAACATATTAATATTGTGTGATACCGGATACGGTAACAATATATTGTGCATGCACCAAAAAAAAAAAAAAAAAAAAAAAAATAAAAAAATAAAAAAATCACAAATGAGACAACTAGTGATATATAGGACAAGTAAAAATCTTTCCAATTAATAAGAGCCGTAGTTAGACAAATTTAAACACAGAGACATTTTTGAGATATCGTCTAAAGATCTCGAGAAGAAACATGAGATTACTTAGGTCAGTATATCAGTAGAAACATCTGACAAGTAGAAGCCCCCATATAATCTCATTGCTGTCTGGGAGAAACAACTGAGATTTTATTTCCTAGGGGTTTACAAGAAACACTGCCTCCCTCATTTCTCAGAGCAAAAAAATAAAACCTTCATAAACTGACACTTCTATGCAAAACCTGGAATTACAGTACATTTTCTTTTGTTCTTGGCATAAAATAGCTTGGCAGCCAGCATCCCTCTTTAAAATTAATAGAGGTAGTATTCTGACACATCTGAATACATTTAGAGGCATTGTTGAGATATCTTCTGAAGATCTCGAGAGGAGTCTGGGCACTTTTTCTCATCTGGGAAACCAAAAACTTAATCCAAAGTCTCCATGTAATCTCACTGCTGTCCAGGAGAAACAATTGAGACTTTCCTTTCTAAGGCTTTACAAGAAACACCGCCTCTCTTATTTCTCAGGGAAAAATGTAAACCTTCATAATTAGATGCAAAATATGGAACTGCAGTATACATATTTTCATTTTGGCATAAAATAGCTTCAGCATCCCATATTGGGGGGAGTATACCTGGTGTAATTGCATGGGAATAGGTGCCCAGACTATGAAGTAGGATCTCTTGAAAGTCATTTGAATGTAAATGTGGCAGCTGTTGTTCCTGATCCCACTTTTTGAATACACAATGTCCAAGCCCACTGGAGTGAAGAAAAAGCTTTCTTTCCCCCAACTGTGTGAAAAAACAGTCGTCTAGTGAAAAGCTGGTCACATTTCATAAAAACACCCAGCTACACTTCACATTTAAAAAGCAATGCCGCAAAGCCCTGACAGCTGTGTAGCCATACCAAGAATGTGTCTCCTTCAATGAGAATTTTCCTAGATTAACCAAGTTTCACTAAAGAAAAGGAGAGAGAGAAAATTCCCTCATTCAACATCTCGCAGCACTCATTCAGCAAATCGCGACTGCTCAGTTGACCAGTCACCGTTCAGTGATTCTGGAAATGAAGAGCGGTATGGCATTTTTTTTTTACCTCACTCCCAGCTTTCAAGTCCAATAAAACGTTGCTATCTCGACAGGCTGCCATTAGCCTTGCGTACGATAAATCACAGCTTGACAGACTGCAGCTTCAACTAAACATAATTCTCCGGGCAAGCAAATGCACAAACCCCCTGCACCCTATGCACTCATCATTGCCATTAATAGCGTTCATGTTGAGAAGGTGAACGGGAAGGCTGCGTTCGTAAAGCCCAGCTAATGCACCAACTGTACCGAGTGACAGTGATTTATACGCCGTCTGAGAGGGACAAAGCAAAGCTCTGATCGTTTGAGCGTACGGAAATTAGCGGATTCCTCCCAAAACAAGCGACCGTGACAATGAGCTTCATTTACAGTAAGATCTACTCTTCCTGTCAGAGCGACACGCCATTTAAACAAATAGAAGTGGGAAACAATGATGTATTGTTTTGATTGAGGTACAGTAAAGTCGCGAGTGAGACCTTTCTGAGCGCTAATTACCGGATGCCACGGAAGCTGTTGGTTGTTTGTCTTTGCAGGATTTCAGGAAAAGTGTTATATCAGGCAATTAGCACAATTTATTTTAAAAGCGACGGTAAGCGACTTTTTTTTGTTTTCTCCTTGTTGAAAAAAGTTGAACATTTTTGGGCCTTTTGTTAACTGAAATCCATATTATCTGTAGAAGTTTAAAAATCACCAAATATTATTTGCATTTCTTCTAGAGTTTCAAATGAAATACATGTTACCTTCACCAAATATGACCATAAAAAAAAAAAATTAACATTTCTAAAGATTTGCTTCTCCTGTATTTCTAGGATTTCTTATGATTATTGTTTTTTTTTTTCCATATTGTGCTTTTCTTCATATTTGGCAACTTTCACAATTTGTTGCATTAAAGATTTCACATTTCTTCCATCGTTTCTAAATATTTTGCTTTTTAGGATTTTTTTTAGGACTTTGCATTTCTAAGATTTTATCAAATAATCCATACTACACATAGATTAAATTAACATCAAAAAAGATGCCAAATTGACACATTATACTTTGAGTTTATTGTATTTTAAAGTATAAAATAGCAAAGATGTTGCTGAAACCCATACTTACAGATTAAAAGTTATACAAAAGAAAGCATTTTTGCCAAATTAGGCATCTTTTATAAAGATTCCACTTTTTTATTTCACGTAAGGGTAAACATTTTGTCAAATAATATCCATACCTCATGTACTGTACATTAAAAGATGCCCAATTAGATACATGAGTATTCAAATTTCTAAGCAATTACCTTATGTATTTCCTGCACCAGTATTTGAACTGCCATTGTCCTCTCGGTCTGCAAGCAAAAACGAGCCTTTAAAATAACATGGTGTGATGTCTCATTCACAAATGAAACATTTCATTTAGAGCTTCCAAAATTTTACCTTACCAAGAAATCAAGTAGAAGATAAATGGCTCATTTATTTTTCAACAAACTAGCTTGCAAACTGACAAGTGGCCATTAGGACAAATTGGCGTTTATGGTTTAGGTGTAGCCATTGCTTTTAATCTTGATATATAACGGGGGTGGTGGTATTTACAGCACTATAAACTGACACACAATAAAACCCTAATTGCATTAGCAGTCATTGAGGGTCACACAACTTTCACATTGATCTCAAATGGAGTGAACACACAGTAGGTCACAACTACAATACAGTTCATTGAACCGATATACGTTTGTTCATAACCACCCCCATGCACCACTAAAAATATTTCCTTATTTTCATTACTACCCAGCAACGTACTTAGTTATAGCTTATGGGAACACTACTAGACTGTTGGCGAAAGGATTTGGTGGAGAATATCAGAGTTCTGATTACATTCTTCATAATCTGATGAGAGATCTCTGCTTTCTGTTTCTAAAGAACTAATGCCTTGATGTCAAAAGCAAATGTGTCTAAGTTGATACTTAATGAGTGTAATTTTTAAAAGTAAATCATACCCCATTTTTTTTTTCAGAGTACACAACATTTTTAACCCATACAGTAAGACAATGACTGTGTAACTTCATGCTTGCATTACCAAAAATAATTGCAAAAGTAATGACTGGTTTTCAAAAACACACTCTTACGACAGTTCATCCACATTTAACATCTTTGGAGATTAATTCATACACACTTATCATATAAATCTTATTCATACAATCAGTTTTTTTTTGTACAATCTGCTTACATTATAGGTTCACGGATGGACCATAATATCACAGTTTTGTTTTCTTTCTAAAAAATGTATGTTTTTCATACAAAATCGGCAACTTGTAAAACAGTTTTCTTCTGAGATCTGGGCTGCGTTTTCTGAAAGCATAGTAAGCTTAAGTACATCGTAGACCCATTGAAACTAATATAGCTACGATCAACTGAAACACAGCCCAAGTTGGTTTTCAAACAGTTTTCCACAAAATCACACCTTTTCTGCCATTGGTTGGGCAAACTGATAGCCACGCCCCAAACTCACACAATTGGTTGAGCTGAGATTGCTTTCCTAGGCTGGCTCAAAAAAAGCAGAGCAATATTTTGATAGCGCCACAGCATTTACTTAATAGATCATGATGTATTTACAGTATTTACAGGGGGGAAGGAACCTACAAATGGTTTATTTATTTACTTGCCTCTGCATTCAATTAGAAATACACATAACCTTTAAAAGTGTGGTGTTGGGTTTAGGACAAACTGAAGAATTGCAAGAACAGTCTTAGTAGGCAAATGGCCAAAAGGCAGTCCAATGTTTTTTTCTCATTCTGGGTGTATCAGATTATGTTTCTGAGCAGTGGTAGAGCAGGAAAAATGCCTCACTGCACAAGAGTCTTGTGAAGACAGTGATCAGATGTGTGTAGCACTGCAGGGATAAAGAGACTTGGCAGGGGTGCAATTCTGGGGCTCCTTAATAAGAGGAAGGTGCAATGAGCAACACTTCACACACTGTGTGTCCACCTTCCATTGATGTCTACACTCTTCACAATAGCTCAGCTATGAAGGCTTATTACATGAGAGACTCCACATCTTGACTGGAAGAGTCACTGGGGAGCTCAAGCAATTCATTGGTTTGTTTCCATCATTGTTTCGTCTCATTGCGGTTCCTCAGATGGCTTCAAACAAGTCAGTAGTTTATGAAACCAAACCAAACCCACAGAAAAGAGCTTGGACCATTAGCAAATGGGCATTTTGATAAATCCATCAGCAAAAGTAAAAAAAATAAATACATCTAAATTGTGTAATTTGATATGGCCTCACAAACAGCATCACAAAGTCTACATTCAAGTTATTTTTCATGAAGATTACTCAAGAAGTAAAGGAACACTGTATAATGTAAAAAAGAAAATGATTAGAAGAAGATAAAAGAGAAAAGAAATTAGCCTGATGTTTTTCTTCATACTCTTTGTAAGGGCAAACAAAGGGAGAGTTGCCTGGGCTTTTCTTTTCATAGAAATCGCTTGTGTGGTGACCAGGGTCCTCATCAACTTGGACCATGACAACGGGAGAATACAGGGCCGTCCTCAAAAGGTCAAACCACCAACTTCAGACTCATTTAGTACCACGGCACAAAGCAGAACTTGGGGTCTCTCAAATTTAACCCCATGAAGCTTGTTATCCTCAGGCTTAAACGCTTGCAAAATTTCACTTTAATTTATATCTAACTTTATATGCCTCTGAAGATGATTAAATTTGGTTACTTATCTGGTATTTTTCCAAGTACAGCGGCCCTAAAAAAAAGAATCTTGAACTCTTAAGGTGCACTTAATGATATCAAACCAACAGAATCGGTGAACTTGATTTTCTGAATAATTGGGCAATTTAACCAAATGGTTCCTTGGTCATTTTATTGAATGTGTGAAGTCAGTTCTGCTTAAGTTCACACAGGTGTTCTTGCAGAGTAACCACACTCACTCACTATGAACATGTCCCACTAACATCTGACAACCAGAAGTATCCAAATATTTCAAGATATCATTAGCTTTATCATTTAAAACCCAAACCATTTTCTTTTGTTAGATGATTGACTTGAAAGTGTTCTTTCTTTCCACATGAAAAATATTATTTAGTTTGATATTCTGTTATCTAATGCAATGTCATACACTTTAAGTGTGTCCCAAGGGATTGTGTGTATCTTTTTATGTATACTGTGCAAGACGAAACATCTCTTCTATCAATCTACTATCAATTTTTAAACAGCCCTTCTGTGTGCTACTGAATAAAAACCAGATTTAACATCTCAAAGCATTTTATTCTCTCCTTCTTCGTGCTTGCTTATTCCTCAAGCATAATTAATATAAAAATGACAATTACAAAAATACATATTTTAAGTGCCGCTGTTAAAGTGCAGCTTCATTAGTACTGTCAGTGCACACGTATTTAGCCAGCATTTGCCATTTTTCCCCTAAAATGCAACGGCAATAGCCATGAACTCCCCTCACAATGAACCCTCAGACCCCAAATAGGAGGGTGTTAGAGAGTAGGAGTAAAACTGGAGCTATAAATGCCCATTTGCTTCAGAGGATCAATCTGGAAACGCAGTACCCCACTGCCAGAAACCCACCGGCAACAATCCTACCCCAGAAATCCGAACACTACCTTCTCTATATCCGTAAACTATAGCCATCCATCCAGATTAAACCCTAAATTAATGATACAGGAGTGAAACATGCAGCAGTAAGCAGGTACACCCTCGGCCCATTAATATGGGATGGATGTTGAGTCCAAATGCTGGAAAAATGCCCAAAATGTCCCAGTCACTGAGAACAAACTTCTATTTAAAAGGTTAGGCTGAGTGTTTTAAAAGATAGAGATATGAATCATTCATCCTTAAGAAATAATTAATGTTTTTACATGATAACAGAGTGCAGCCAAGCCCTCTTTACTTTGCACTGCCCTTCCATGCTGCAAGTTTACAAGCTGCTCCATAATAAATAACAGAGGAGTCTGTGCGTAATAGTATCAAGCATCAAACCAAACGCTCCAGCTGTTTTTGCAACAATACGCACTTTTCTCGTGAACATGCATCTCACCATTGCTGATGAAGTCGTCTATCCAGCGTCTTGCAGGTTGCGATCGCTTCTCCGGAAGGTGTTATGTTCTTAATATCGGTGTATCATCATCATGATCTCCCGTTAAGAAAATGAATAGGAGGAAAAATGTCCAGGGCGCCGCATAGAGAGAGAAGGAGAGAGCGCGCAGGAGAGAGAGAGCAGTGTGCATGAATAAGACGAGCCGTGTGTTTTACTGCGGAGAGCTGGAGGGCGAATAGCGTCCGTGTGCTGTAGTGCTGAGTCCGTGAGAGCTTGCAGTGGAAAGCAGTGCAGCAGGCTGGAGGCTGGAGGGAATGCCGAGGAATGACAAGCGGCTTCCACCATCCACAGTCGGCTCGTACCATGTGTGCAGACTGGAGAGGGGGGCGTGCGCGTAAACTCGAGCGCTTTTTTACGCGGGCTGCTTGTACAGCTACACTGGAAACGTGTTAGTAAAACATGCAAAAATACTACAATAAAAACTGTTTGATTAAATGCAAGCTGCCTTACCTTGTACGATAAATATGAAACTGTAGTTTAAAATACTTCTTGTAATGTTACACTTCTTGTAACTGTAAATTATTAGAATTAAATCGTATGAATTTTCTTACAATTTACGAAGAAAAACTACGAAACTTATAATTAATAAAGCAGTAGCCTATATATTTACAGTAAAATATTCTTAGCATTGTTTTAGTAAATAAAAACCTTGTACAGCTTGCAGTTTATAAAAAAGGCAGGTTCGCGAAATCTGCATAAATAATAAGTAATTTTCCGAAATCCGAAAAAAACGTAGCCTTTTTAGGCTATTTTATGTATTTATTTATTTATTTTTATTTATTTATTTATTTATTTTGCGAAACACAAAGTGTTTTATTTTACATTTTAGGCTGTTTAGTTTGTGTTTATGGCATCGAATAGTGTCATGCTGTGGTTTAATATTGTTTTTTTATTTGTTCCAGTTGCTTTGAGGACTTTTATTATACTGTGCCACTTGTTATTCTCAAGCTATTAGGTCTATCAAACATTAAAATAGACTGGTGTAAAAATGTTTCTTGCTCTCAGCATGTATTGCTCATTTGAATACTCAGATTTTACTAAAATGTTTTCTTTTATACTTTGCTTAATTTGAAGATATATGTATTAAGACATGAAACGTGGGTACTGCCAGCTAATGTCCCTTAGTTAAAATTCAATTAGAAAAATACTTTAAAAAAAGTAGCTTGCAAAACTTAACTTTAACTTAGCAAATCAGCAAATGTGATTTTATTACCATTTTTTCTTTGTATTTAAAGGAAATATAGCACTTGTTTAACACAATAATTATGTGAAAGCATTAAAAACACAATGGTACACATGCAGGCAAGAATATTTTAAAAACTATATAATAAAGTTAAATTTTTTACTGAAAAGCTGTGTTCTCAGGACAAGAGAGTTCATAAATATCAAGTCAGGGCACGTCATTACATATGGTATAATATAAATGTATGAAGTTTATTAATTACAATATTTGTTGGCCATAACAATAGTTGATTGTTAGATTTTTATGTTGTTTATAAAAAACATTTTTTTTCATAATTGTCTTACTCTTTACTTTTTGCTAATTGACTCTCAAAAATATACTCACCTTGAGAAATATTAAGTGCAGGAAGGAAATATAAGTTAGTGAAGGAAATCTCAGAATGTTTTTGCAACAACCACCTGATGCCAGAAATTTGTAGGTTAATATATGACGCAATATATTTTCTGTTTCACTTCCTTTGTTTGGCCCCGTACGTTTAAGTAAGCCTTGCCCTCAAAACTCTTATTTTCCGCCTTGCTTCTCTGGAAGGTTAAAAAGAATGGTCAAGGGTCACTATCCCTCCAAGTATGTTTGGCTACCCTGAGAACAAGAGAGAGGCCAGGAGGTGGTATGTGTGGGGTTCAATTCACTGCATTATCCTCTGAAAGCTAATCTCAGGCAAGCTTAGAGCTCCTTACCATTCCCTGACCGTGAATGGGTGAGTGAAAAGTTAAATATTCTTTCACATGTAAAACTGCCAGACCAAGTTGGGATTGTGAACATGTCAGTGTGGGATTTGGAGACCCTTGGTTGACATAGGCAACAGGTAGACAGGGCTAACCTCATTATTGAAGGGTCCATAGTCTGTATTTATGGGGGCCCTTACTATATGTGACCCTGGACCACAAAACCATTCATAAGTCGCACGGGTATATTTGTAGCAATAGCCATTGTTTGGGTCAAAATTATAGATTTTTCTTTTATGCCAAAAATCATTAAGATATTAAGTAAAGATCATGTTCCTTGAAGATATTTTGTAAAAAATATCAAAACTTAATTTTTGATTAGTGATATGCATTGCTAAGAACTTCATTTGGACAGCTTTTAAGGCAATTTTATTATTTTGATTTTTTTGCACCCTCAGTTTCCAGATTCTCAAATGATTGTATCTCAGCCAAATATTGTCCGATCCTAACAAACCATGCATCAATGGGAAGATAATTATTCATTCAGCTTTCTGAGGATGTATAAATCTCAATTAAAAAAAAAAAAATTACCTTTATGACTGGTTTTGTGCTCCAGGGACATATATGTGCTTTAATATTGTTAGGTTGTGTGAAGTAACTGAGTGGCAAAACGGAACTCAAAGAGAGTAAGCTATGCTGAGATTATAATATATGAATTGCATGGCCAATTTGGACTAAAGGTGAAATTATGGAAATACATACTTATCCCACATAATGGCATGTGCCACAAAATATTGTATGATTACATGAAAGGTCCTTTGAAATGAATTAATATAGACAAGATTCATTGTCCTATTGTAACGGTAACATGCATCAGGGAACACAGGATCCAGAAATATGATGAAAAGGAACTTTAATGAGGAAGAGCAAACGTTTCCAACAAAGGTTACTTTAAGACTGGACAATGAAACTCAAGAAACTAAAGGCTTATAAAGACAAAGACTAATGAGCCAATGAGAAGAACACAGGTGAGAATACTTAACAATAATAGACTAATAATGAACTAATTACAGGAAACAAGAACAGGAAACACCAAATATGGTAAAAACAGAATTGAAAGGAAACCGACACCTGACAGATATCGCCCCTCTCCTGGAAGGTGCGTCCCGCACAGTAACATACACAGAGGGGAGGGTGCCCTGGAGGCTGGAGCAAAGCCAGGACAGGGAGGAGACACAGGAAGCCTCCAGGGCGGATCAGGGGACTCTAGAGGCCATGACGGATCCGGGAGCTCCGTGGCCTTGGCCCTTGGCCTGGCCACACAGGCCGTGACTATATGGACCCCCCCAAAAAAAAAAATTTTCTTGGGGAAGTTCCCCTCTGGGAGCCATTGAGGAGCGGGCACTTGAGGGTGCTCTGGAGGCGTGGAGCTGAACGGAACCAGCGGGGACACAGGAGAGCTGGACGGGACCATCGTAGACGCAGGAGAGCTGGACGGGACAATCGTAGACGCAGGAGAGCTGGACGGGACCAGCAGAGATGCAGGAGAGCTGGACGGGACCATCGTAGACGCAGGAGAGCTGGACGGGACCAGCAGAGATGCAGGAGAGCTGGACTGGACCAGCGGAGACGAAGGAGGGCACTTGCGAGGAGCAGGCACTGGAGGGCACTTGCAAGGAGCAGGCACTGGAGGGCACTTGCGAGGAGCAGGCACTGGAGGGCACTTGCAAGGTGTGGAGCTGGCCAACTTGGGGAAATCAGGAGACGAAGGGCTGGACGGGACCAGCTGAGGCGATGGAGGGCTGGACGGGACCAGCTGAGGCGATGGAGGGCTGGACAGGACCAGCAGAGACGAGGGAGATTCTGGGGTTAGAGTGGGCGCATCAAACTCCATAGGTAGTGCCATATCAAGGAGCGCTGGAACAAGTGTCGGTGGGCCTGCCATACTCTTTGTCGGCGGGCTTGCCATAAGTAAATTAATTAATTAATAATAAAAAAAAACACTTACACAGTCTGTATTATATAGTATACCCTTTTCTCAGACTGTGATGATGCATTTTCATAGCTATTAACATTGTAAATCTATCAAAGATTTTATTATTATTTTTTTAAATGTAATGTACATTTAAAACACTATACTTTTATTATCTTAGCATTAAATTACAGAAAACTAATTAATGCTGCTGCATGATAGTTTCTAATACAACTGCTGAGGCAGTAACGGCAAATATGACTATCCTTCTCTCTTCTGACCAACATAATTAATCTCTTGATATTTTCCCCTTCTTTGGAACACCATAGAAACACTTTTTTATTTTTTTATTTTGCTATTGGGGCAAATGGGAACACAAAAATGATTTCTTACATTTTCTGTGTATCCAACTATGATGGCATCTGATTCTGAAAACCCAGGAAATGTAAAGATCAGCGTACACATAATAAAGGCAAGAAACAAATCTCTTACGAGTCCTTCGCTTACGAAAATTAACCATGGTTTTATTGTAGTAAAATTGTAGTAACCATGTTTTTTTTTGGTGTGACTACCATTTGACTACCATTTTTTATAACCACAGTTTTACCACAAATACCATGGTAATACTATGGTTAGTGTTGAAAAACCATGGTTAATTTGTGGTTACCATGGTCTAACTGCATATTTTTTTTTTTTTTGTTGTAAAACCATGATTAATTTTTGTAAGGGTCATGGACTGTCTGCACAAGCTAAACTATATGCGACCGGTGAAATCCGACTTGTGGTTTATATTATTGAAACAAAAGAATACAGCAACTGTAGCCTGATTCCTGAACTCACACAAGTCAATTCATTTTAGCGAAACAAAAACAGTGCTACCAGTGAAGACCATTTCCTGAAGTGAATGACTCTATTAGCTGGTTCTTTTAAAGAAGAGTTAAAAAATATGAGTTATTGATCTTAATCAAGTCACTGAAACACTGCTCTGTATAATTTACAGCATTAGCAGAAATAAATGTTTTTTAATATGTAAGCGAAATGGACAGAGTGCTGCAGGGATGATGTATTTTTGTGGGAAATAGGCAAAAAAAATCTAAACTGACAATTACAGGTTTTTCTCATGTTATCGCACAAAGAGCGAGGGAAATGTTATTCCTTGTGATTTAGTTGCAGTTAAAATGTAATAATGGCAGCTAGTTTCTTGCAAACTCAAATTCCACCGTAGCCAGAGAGTCTTTGGGTAAACGTATGAGTTCAAAATGAGAGCAGGCTTAAACAATTGGAATGTTTCACTCTCAAATCTCCTGTCATCAAGTCTTACCTTCACCTGGATCAGCGAGGGCCTGAAGGGACCATCAGCGGCGCAGCTCTAGCTTCTCTCCAAGCATGAAAGCCCAAAGGACACTGAGGCTACAGCAGATTACCAGGTCATTTCAAAGCGCTGCCCTTGAGGCACAGGACACCCTACTGAGGACAGCATCAGTGCTAGTGTGCTGCTGCACTGTGTTTGAAGAGTTTCAGCAAAGTAAGGTTAAAAAAAAAAAAAAAATTATTCTGGCCAGCTCAATGCAGCACAGAAGATGCTGTCCTTTTTGCTGGCGTCTTTAGTTTGTTGTTTTATTAGATTTTTGTTTTCACTGTAAAATAACAGTGGACTGTAATTTGGATGATGTCCAGTTCCTATGTCCAGTGTTATTTTACTATATATATACAAATATAGTTTTTGTTAATATTTTGAATTTAATTTCATATTTTGCCATTTTAATTTTAGTGAAGTAAGAAACAAAAAACAAGTTTTTATTTTTAGGATTTAGTTTCTTAAGTTTTTTTTTCTTTTTCGGTTAATATTTATTTTATTATAGTTATTATAGTTACCTAAAACTAAAAACATTTTTATTATTTGAAAAATTAAAATGATTTGTGAAATGATAACTTAAATAAAAGAAAATACCAAAAAAAAAAGTTAAGGCAACATTTCTCATTTCAATTTAGTATAACTAAAAAAATCGGAAAATGTTTTTTTTTTTGTGGATTATTGTGATGTTTTTATCAGCTGCTTGGACTCTCATTCTGACGGCACCCATTCACTGCAGAGGATCCATTGGTGAGCAAGTGATGAAATGCTTTATAAATGTATCCAAATATCTTCTGATGAAGAAACAAATTGCTATTTACTTTAACAATAATAGCCCTTGTACCAGGTAAAACATAAGTGCAGTTATGAAATGCTTATGCGTTTCTGATTGTCTTACACAATAACTTTTTTTGTAGTGCCACAATTCTTCGTTTCTAAGAACACCATGGACAAATAAAAGCATCTCTTGCTATTTTACCTCTCTTTCACATGTCATCTTGCAAAAATGCTCAAGACCCTTTTCAGATAAGAGCCATGGATAGTGAGCAAAACCATCTGTAGGTATAATCTCGCACATTTAGATGATATTCTCACAGTAATTTCCTGGGAAATGGCTCTGTTATCAGTAAATGGGTAGTTTCTTCATACCGTAAGCATCCTATCATCATTGGCCAGGGTGATTAGATCTTGTAATGTGCTTGTTGGTCATACAACATTGCTGTTATTGTAAGATTTATTCTAATAGCATTTTGGCTGTTGTGTTGCTTTTTTGATCAGTTATTTGATTAGTATTAATTAGCAAACATGACATTTGGACAATGTGCACTGGTGAATTGCTCACAAGACAAGACTAGGAACGTGTGAAAAAATAAATGGGTCAGTTTTAATTTACTGACTTGAAAGGCTCTTTACAGCAATGAATATGTTGAAATGGAGGTCGCTGTGGTCATTAGCATATTATTCATAATAAATCGCATAGGTATTTTATTGTGTATTATTGCATATCTACAGAATGGTGGGCTAATATGTCTTATTTTTAGACAAGGTGATTGCAGAAAGAGACCTGCATTACATGCATCATAAAACCCATAATTAGTGTTGGCTTGGATGTATTCACCCACTCCGTATTAATGAGATAATCAAACTAAATCATTGTAATACTCGAGGGGCAAAAGCAGGCATATTTTTACCAGGAGGAAAAAAAGGATTTTTGGATTGCAGTTCATTCCAATGTAGGCTGTATCTTCCAGTGAGCACATTTAAATTTAAAAACTCACCAGGGGCTTGATTACTTCTGATCATAAACTTTCATCTTCCAGAGCCGAATTTTCCCATTGAAGTGTGATTAATTCAGTGGCTTGGGGAAATTCATTGAGTGGTACAGCAACACGTTGAAACATTTGACCAGCAGAAATTAGATAAACAAAATAAGGAATCTAAAACTAATGTTTTTACTGTACTGTGTTTTTTAACTAGATTGTCAGTACTAGTAAAATAGTCAGTGTAGTCAAACAGTGATTATTTAATTGTTTAAAGTTTATAGAAAATATACAGTATACATACAGAACTCAGCAGTCAGAACTCAACCAACGATTATAAGTTTGGAAAAATAAAATGTTTATGTTTTTGAAAGAAGCCTTTTATGCCCACTATGGCTGCATTAATTTGATGAAGAAGTACGGTAAAAACAGTAATATTGTAAAATATCATTACAGTTAAAAGAACTGTTTTCAGTCATTTTTTCTGTTCAGAGCAGACAGTCCATGTCTGGCAAGCTGATGCTGTGAATGAGATTCAGAAACCTGAAGCAGTTATCATGCATTTGGAGGGTGTGAAATGTTCTCATCTGTCAGCAACGGCATACACAGCAAAGCCCTAAAAGGAATAGCAAGACAAATGAGAACAAAAGACTAAAAAGGGACCAAAAAAGCAGCAAGATGAGAGTGAATATCGCTGAAGGGAGCTGAGAGCTTCAAAGCACTTAAAAACAGTGATTCAGCCATAGGCAGAATGCTGCAGGTAATCACATCTGTGCTGATATTTAGACCAACCGCATGATTGCCAGTGTGATATTTAAGTAATATAAAACAATATGAAATAAATTAAGATTGTGTGACTTACATTTTAGACACCATATCAGCAGTTACTTTGTCTATTTTTGTACCGCCAAAGAAAGTAGTTCTAAATGAAGATGAAATGAAACAATCCATTTCCAAACCACAAACAGTAGTGTATTTGAATGAAGTGGTTGAATGAATAATTCAATGACTCACTCATAAAGACAGCAGCTGAATTCAGTATACAGTATATGGCATGCTACTCCTGTAGTCTGCATCTGTAATTGCATACTCCCTATAAAAGTACCTACTGCAACAAGGAGTTACTTTGAGACTTTTAAAAATGTGCTTTATGTACTACGAATGTCTAGTATAACTTGATGAGTATAGATTACATTCATGTTCCCTTACCAAAAAGTAGTATACTTGAAGTTTATTTTATTAAGTATACTTAAGTAAAGTTCAAGTATATTTTTAAGTATACTTTTTGTGGGAAGTATACAAATATCTGTGTTCTAGTAGTATACTTGTAAGTGTACTATTTCAATACTCCTTTGGACTAAATTGGCCCACTTTCTAGTATATAAAAGTATACTTTTAAGTATACTTTAAGTATAACATTAGTAAACATTTGAGTACACAACTAGTTTACATCAATGTTTTTAGCTTGTACTGCAACTATACTAAAAGTGAACTTATAGGTATACTGATAGTTTACTAATTAAATACTTGTAGTAGCATTTTTAGTACACTTTGAAGTATAGTCTCAGTAAACTACTAGTTTAGCAGTTTTATACTACAAGTATACTCGCAGGTTTTCTTTAAGTGAACTTTACATCATACCACTATACCACTATGTCCCTATTTAGGTATTAATTTGTATAATTTGTATATATGTATTCTTCTTCACTTGTGTTTTTTTTTTAATTCTGTACAGAAGATGTGTACTAGCGCCCCCTACTGTATAACAACGATAACAGGGATTCTAGTAGCACAAGTATACTGTAGCTCAAATATATTTAGACTTTTTCTAAGTATAAGTCAAGTATACTTAAATGCCATTTTAAGTATATTTCTGAGAAGTACATAAAGGCCATTTCTGAGAAGTACATAAAAAGTAGACTAAGTATACTTTCCTATTTTTTTGTTTAAAAGAAGTATAATAGCACACTTGAATAAACTTATTTTTCATAAGGGTTGTCATTGTCATGTGACCTACCAACATGTTGCATCATTTAATTTCCATTCACAACTCATCTCTCATGGCATCATGGGATAGTAAATTGTCCATCAGATGTGGACTTCAGAATCTCACCAGTAGTAGGTTATCTGTGTAACTTTTGACTCCTGTCTTATGAACACTCTGAATTTGGACAAGCTACTACTTTCACATACTCTTTTTCATCTACTCTTTAGTAAGGAAGTATGCATATTCAGATACAGATTTACTGTTTCTGTCTGAACAAAAGGCTAAAATAGTAAGAGCAGTATGTTATTTTCCAGCATGTTTCTTTCCTGTATAATCATTTTGAACAAATTACTTGAATGAGTGATTCAGTGAGTCACTCATAAAGAAAGTAATTTGTCACTACCTACTGATGCAAAAATACAGCTTGTAGAAAGAGTCTGTTTATCTGGTTATTACATTTATATGTAGCAAAGAGATCTGTTTCTGTATCTGTATTTGGTTTGTAGTAATCAGTATGGGTGAGACTTAAACAGGAAGTAGTTTGAGACAAACTAACTATGCATAGTCACCATTAAGTTGCACTTTTGAGGAAAGTTACTTTTAAAAGTTATAACAAATTCCTAACTGCACAAGTTAAAAACACTGTTATAAATCTGAATTTTGGGAGGGGCCGAAAACTAACCATTAACATATATATTTATGCATTTAGCAGACGCTTTACTTACATTGCATTCAAGTTAATACATTTTTATCAGCTCTTGCTTTCCCTGGGAATCGAACCCATGATCTTAGCGTTGCTAGTGCCATGCTCTACTGTTTGAGCTACAGGAAAGCTTGAACACAAAATACTAAAGCTTCATGGATGCTTCATATTTATGTATATATACACATACACACAAGTAATTGACAGCACAAAAGAAACCCACACTTGAATTAACAAATAAAGAAAACAAGCAAATACAAAGTCTTCGAAATGAAAATAAAAAAACTATTCAAATAATGAAATTTACATTTGTGAAATTCCCATTTCACGAATAACCCAGAAAGCAGTCAATAACATGTATCAAGTCCTTTTTTTTCGATTGAGCAGGAAACTAGAAGTTTCTCAATCAGGACAGCTTCACTTTGGAGATGCAGCAGGAAAGCCATGCTTTCCCCTGCCCAAACAAATCTAACTTCCTCTACTACACAGCTCACTTATAAACCCAATGCATGAGCCCTCTTGTACTCCTAGTGGTGGGTAGTATAGTACATGGTAACAGACCCAAGTCTGTTACATACCCACCCCTTCAGAGAAAGACTTGCCATAACCGTAACAAGGCTTCAAATTCTGAACATGACATGTCTCAAAATTTTCAGGTTCATCAAAAAATGAGACAATATAATTAACAGGACTGAGACATGGTAACCTTAGCCGGACCCTTCCACTTTTCAGATAACTTAGCCATAAATCCCTCACTAGCTCTGGACAGAGGATGAGTACGGACCCAGACTATATCTCCCACATGAAATTGGGTCTGCTTGCGTCGTTGGTCATAGTAGTACCTTTGCTTAACTTGTGCTCGTTCCACATTTTTCTTGACAAGGTGGATGAGATTTTGCTGCCGGTCAAGAACTGTATAAGCAAGGCTACTAGGATCAGGCGGTTGGTGCAAGGCTCTCTCTAATGGTCCATTTAGCTTACATCCAAGAGCCACTTCTACTGGTGTGTAACCTGTGCTTTCTTGTACTGTGGCGTTAATTGCAAACCTGAATTCCGGCAACCATTGATCCCACTGGCGATGATGGTTCCCTACATAGGAAGCAAACATTGTCTTGAGTGTGCGGTTGATGCGTTCTGTTAAATTTATTTGGGGATGGTAGGCTGTAGTCAATTTCTGAATCACCCCCCATTGCTTACAAACTAAGTTAAGTAGATGAGAGGTGAATTGTGCCCTGCGATCTGACACTAAATAAGCAGGCGCCCCCACCGAGTAAAAATTTCCTCTACTAGGATCCTCGCTATTTGTGGGGCTTTTGCTGTTCTCAAAGGGAACAGCTCCACTCACTTAGAGCAGTAGTCAACAACAACCAGCAGGTGTTCGTTTTGTTTGACACTTTTAGGGAAAGGGCCCATCAAATCCACTCTGAGCATGTGACCCGGTTCAACCACTGGTGTGGACTGTAAATATCCAGATAATTTTGTGAATGAAGGCTTGTACCTTTGACATATCTGGCACTCTTAGCAGTACTTCCACACATCCGCTCTTAAAGTAGGCCAATAGGCCATTTCAAGAAGTCTAAGAAGTGTCTTTAGCCTTCCCAGATGACCGCTTAATGGTTTGTCATGGGCATACTGTAAAAACTCTTCACGATGCTTCTCAGGAATAACTAACTGGAGCTTCAGCCCCTTCTGACCATCGGGAACAATGCGGAACAGAATTCCATTCTCCAAAGAGTAATGTACCCATGAAGGGTCATGATCCATCTGTGAACTTGCCTTCCCAATTAGCTCCTGGATTTTAATGTCCTTTTGTTGTGCAGCAGCAATTTGTACGAGATCTACTGGACTGTGAACTGAGAATACTTTGGTCTTGGTGGCTTCTACAACTGCGAACATGTCAGATGGGGAAATATTTTCTTGGGTTCTAGATAAGACATCTGGAACCACATTGCACTGGCCTTTTCGATATTTGACAGTGAGTTGAAAACCCTGTAGTCGTATAGTCCAATATGTGAGACGGGAGGTGGGTTTGGGATGTTGAAATACCCATGTCAATGCTGCATGGTCAGTCACCACTTCAAAAGGCCGACCCTCAAGGTATGGTCTCCATTTCTCTACCGCTCACACGACAGCTAAGCACTCCTTCTCTGAAACTGAATACACCATTTCTGCTCCTCTCAACAATCTGGAAGCATAGGCTATCACATGATCTTCTCCTTCAGACTCTTGTGTCAGTACTGCTCCCAAACCGATCTCACTTGCATCGGTTTGCACTCTAAAGGTTTTATTAAAGTCTGGTGGGATCAACACAGGTGCTTGTACTAAGTCTTGGTTTAGAGTCTCAAAAGATCATTGACATTTCTCAGACCAAATCCATGTGGCTTTCTTTTCTTTGAGGGCATGTAATGGTGCAGCTTTTTCGGAGAAGTGAGGAATGAAACGATGGTATCAGCCAACCAAACCTAGGAAGCGCTGAACGTCCTTAAGAGATTGCGGAACTGGGAATTCGCTTACTGCTGCTACCTTAGTTCGATCAGTTTTTATTCCATCAGCAGAAACAACGTGACCAAGGAATGTAAGGGCTGGTTGGATGAAGTTACATTTTTTTAGATTTAATGTAAGTCCAGTATCATGAAGACATTTGAAAACTTGATTGAGATGTTGCAAATGTTACAGTTCATTCTGTGAATATACGACAACATCGTCTATGTACACTAGACAACATCTTCCTTTTAATGCTCTGAGAATGTACTCCATCAATCTCTGGAATGATGCAGCGGCATTTTTCAAAACAAATGGTAGCCGTAAGAATTCAAATAAACCTGCTGAGGTAACAAATGCAGTTTTCTGAATGCTATCTGTTTCCATCTCCATCTGCCTATAGCCACTTTTGAGATCAAGTGTGCTGAACACAGTGGCTCCATGTAGAGACTCCAAAATATCAGATATCTGTGGCACTGGATAGGCATCAAGATGTATCTTGGTATTCAAACGCCGGTAATCACCACAAAGTATTGATCCACCATCTTTCTTTGGGACTACCACGACAGGTGATGCCCAAGGTGACACGGAAGGACGAATAATTTTTCTCGCCAACAACTCTTCAACTTCCGCATCAATAAAATTGTGTTTGTCTTTGGAAACTTTGTAGCCCCTTTTCCTGACTGGTCTGTGGTAATGATGCAATGCTTTACCAGGTTTGCATGTCCAATTTCATGTGTACAAACTGTTGGCTGAATAAGTGATAATGTGCTGCCTGTATCCACCATGGCTGTGAAATACCTGTCACGAAGCATAATGGGAATGGCAACAGTTTTAATGTCTGGAGGTACTGGACTTTGCATGGTTTGCACAACTCTGGTGTTTGCGATAGGGAGCTTGTGTTGAGATTCTCGAGAAGGTTGTGATTTCCGTTTCTGTTCCTCAACATTAATTTGACTCCAGTATCATTTTGACTGATCAAAATCACACTCTATTTGAGTACCAATCCTTACTAATTCTCCAACATCTTTCACGGGACCTCTAAGTAAACTGGCTAAACGTCGGTTACTGTTCCGCAGTATTGCTTGTACAATTTCCTTTTCTGTCATTTCTCTCTTCCACCTCATACATAATGCTCGATACTGGAAGGCAAAATCACAGATGCTTTCTTAGCTCCTTGTTTTCTCTCCAACAACTTCCTTGCAACCACATCTTCATAGTCTTCACTCAAAAAAGTGCGCAAGAAGATTCTTTTGAACTGTCTCCAACTATTAATATTCCTCTTCTCAGCCCACCAACAATTTTTAGCAGTACCCTTCAGTACAGCAGTCAACGAAGCAAGTATCTCACTGTCAGAGAGAGGATGCACAGCGAAATACTCTTCACAATACTCAATGAATACCATAGGATCTTCATCTTCACTGTTACTAAAGCTGTCAATCTTCACAGGTGGGCTATATTGTATTGAGGATGGCTGCTCGGGGTTCGATATGTGACTAGGCTGAACAACGTATGTTTGTTCTGTGGAGTTTATAACAGAGGAGGATAATGATGAGTGTGGACGTGGTGGGTTGGGAGTAGATATTATTGGACCACGGGACTTGAGTTTTTGTTCAATTTGAATATCCCTTCTTTTTAAGCAGTCTACCATAGATTTTCCTAAATCTTGTACTGTGAGTTCCAACTTTTTCTTCACTCCATCACATTCACGTTCTACGAAATACTTCAATTTCTCTTCCACATACATCCATTTCTCTTCCATTTCAGCATAGGAAACACTTTCACTCACCTTCTGAATACAGTCTTCACACCGATTTTCAAGTGTTGTTACTCTTTGTGATAGGTTATCTATTAAAATGGTCAGAGAGTTGCTTGCGTCCTGACATGGCTCTTGTACTGTTTCAGGAGGTGGAGGTGGTGGTAAAGGACAATCATCCAGATTCTCATTA
The DNA here is from genome assembly GCF_936440315.1 of Barbus barbus. Lineage (NCBI taxonomy): Eukaryota > Metazoa > Chordata > Actinopteri > Cypriniformes > Cyprinidae > Barbus > Barbus barbus. The sequence continues at coordinate 21,671,648 of NC_136762.1, forward strand.
ATACACCCTTCATTCTCTACCTCAGAGTCAATGTATAACTCACTGAAAGTATTAATCAGCTCCTTGAGTGGTTCTCGGTGGCTGGTAAAAGGTTCAGAAGAGAAATCTAAATCAGGTCTGTTCTCATCCCCTTCCTGAGCATTATGGCTTGCCATTTTCTATAAAGTCTCAAACACAGTTCAATAAATGTAAATGAAGTTAGTTTTTCAAGTCCCTGTTCGGGCGCCACTATATAACAAATTCCTAACTGCAAGTTAAAAACACTGTTATAAATCTGAATTTTGGGAGGGACCGAAAACTAACCATTAACATGAATAAATAGCTTATAATTCAATAGCAATAGTTCAATAGCTTGAACACAAAACACTAAAGCTTCATGGATGCTTCATATTTATGTATATATACACATACACGCAAGTAATTGACAGCACAAAATAAACCCACACTTGAATTAACAAATAAAGAAAACAAGCAAATGCAAAGTCTTTGAAATGAAAATAAAAAAAAAACATTCAAATAATGAAATTTAAATGTATGTAAGATAGTTACAAAAAACCTTGAAATTGTCCATTGATGAATGAAAGAGATCCTTGTAATCATAGTCCATCCATGATTCACACTTAACTTTGATCTTAATCCTTAATCCTGGTGCACCAAATCCAATAGGATCCACAAGCGATGCCAACAAAGTTCATGAATAGAAATCCATTTGATCTCCCATTTCACGAATAACTTCACTTTGGAGATGCAGCAGGAAAGCTATGCTTTCCCCTGCCCAAACAAATCTAACTTCCTCTACTATACAGCTCACTTATAAACCCAATGCATGAGTCCTCGTGACCCAAGTCTGTTAAAAAGTAATGCATTACAGTATTGCATTAATACAAAGTTCTGTCATGAAACTTCATTTGGTAGAGGCCAATAAGTCAATCTGACATAATCACATCATTATTCACATGATTGGTTTTGGTTTCTTTTCACAACAGCAGCCAATGAGCTTGCTGCTCAACATTTAAATCTTAGCTAGAGCTTGCTGTAACAGTTGTAGCGCACTTTAGAAACCTCCACCATCCCTAGCTCCAGCTGTATGGATCTGCTACAGGGTGATTTCATGTATGTTATATATGGGGGTTATTTCATATATGTTATATGTGCAGCAGCAGTATTTATTACATGCTCACAGCAGCGTGTTTATGGATGTATTAGTAGCAAGTCTCGGTAGTTTCTCTGCCACAGCGGCAGTGTAGCAGATCTACTCTGATAAGACCAAACACATTAACATTGCCATGTATATTACCCTGCTAAACTCTCAGAGAGTTGTTATGACAGAACTCCATAAAAAAGTAACTAATTGCAGTACGCAGTTACTTTTTATGGAAATAAATGCATTACATTACTTTTTGCCACCTGAGCTGGGCTTGCTTATTTATTTTTAATAACAGAAAACCCAAAAGTTATATTTTTGGCATCTGTAAAGGCCTTTTCACACAAAAAGGGAAATTAATAAGCGTCATACTGAAGGAAGTGAATCTGCCTCTGCACCTATAATACATTACTTTAATAGTAACTTGAAAAAAAAATTATCTGATTACATAAACTAATGAAGTATTCATCTTCTGGTGCATTCCTATTGCATACAGTATTAGTGTATGAATGAGTGTATTAGAAATAAATGTGCTGATAGCAAAAATTCAAATAGCAGAAATAAATATTGTGATTTGCCTCTTGTCACTGGAGGTCTAATTGCTAACCAGAGGCAGAAATGGCAAATTGCACATTTAAAAAAGGCTAACCAGAGATGTAGTAATTTTAGAACTATTCATTTAATTTTAGTTTCTGGAAATCAAGTCGTATCGATTTCATATTCATATGATTAATGGATATTAATCAAAACGTCCAACTTATACCTTATTAACGATACCTCATTAACGACTTGTCCAGCAAGCATTAAAACCAGTATGTTTTAACAATTCAGATTATTCCCATGGCCACAGTAATACTGAATTGATTAGGTAATTTTTAGCATAGGTCATTTTAGCATAGGTAAATGTTAGCATAGGTAACGAAATCTTTGGCAAATAGTTTCAGACTTGAAAATCACATAGCACCAGACAAAACATTTCTTTATAAGTCAAAGTTTATTTGCTACTCTACAATAATACTAAGCTAAAATAACACAGAATACATACACACACAAACACACATACATGCTGCAGGCAATGAATTGTTTTGATTTTGATTTTGAAACAGAGTTTAAAGGTCCCATGGCATGAAAATTTCACTTTATGAGGTTTTTTAACATTAATATGAGTTCCCCTAGCCTGACTATGGTCCCCCAGTGGCTAGAAATTGCGATAGGTGTAAACCGAGCCCTGGGTATCCTGCTTCGCCTTTGAGAAAATGAAAGCTCAGATGGCCCGATCTGGAATCCTTCCCTTATGTCATCATACGGGGAAAGGTTACCTCCCCTTTCTCTGCTTTGCCCGCCCATGAGAAAATGAGCTACGACCATGCAAGGAGATTGCAATATTTTTTTTTTCGAGTGAGACATCATGGCTTGCAAATGAGCGAAACACTGTTTTGCGTCTGAGTAATAAACTGCGCATATTAAAAGACCAATTATGTTCATATTTAAAAGTCCAAACAGTCAGTAAGCGACAAGTGCTTGGAAATGCTTTTTAAATGATTTATTGATGAGTCTGCTGCTTTAAGGCAAACTGAAAGCGTTGCTTCTCTTCCGCTCAGAACAGACGTCGAGAGAGGCGACATGCGCCGGGAGAGAGACCTCGCGCTCGCGGGGCAGTACTGGAGACATCTTCCAACTGAATGCTAAGTTTTTTTTTTTTAAAGTCGCTAGGTTTGTTAGTATGTACCCGTTATGGGAAAAAAGCGCCTAAAGGGTCTGAAAGTTACTAAATATTGTTCTAAAGTCGCGCTCGTGTGTGTGAGACGCGGGAGCTGATGGCAGCGGGCGGTTTATATTGTTGCGGTCCGCCCAGGTAAAGTCTATGTGTGGGAAACACTGACCGCATCCAGACACAATATTTGAAACTAACCATTCGGAGACGTCCTGCTGTAGCCGCTGAGTTGCAACTTCTTCATCTGGTGCTTCTCCATCCGGATTAGATTCTGGGTCAAACTGAAAAGCTTGAAAGACGGCGTGTCTACGAGCCATTGCGATACATCCACTGTCAACATTAGCGCATGGTACCGTGGCCGCAAGCTGCAGGGGACACACCCACCCTCCACCTTGCCCCGCCTCTCTCCTCATCATTAGCATTTAAAGCTACAGACACAGAAATGGCTCGTCCTAAGGAAAGCTCATTTTGGGACTGGCTCGTAGTGGCTGAAATTCTGCACCAAGGCTGAATTTCGGGAACGAGACTTCCACCACTTAGGACCACTTAGGCCTATATAAAAGCATCCAAAAAACAGCATGTCATGGGACCATTAAGGTTCTAATGCTTGTTTTCAAGAATGCTCTAACTTCAACTTGAGGGAGTCACAAGCAAGGAACTTTACTATCTTTACTCTTAAAGATGGATGAAACCAGTTTCCAGCAGAATTATGGAGAATTATTTGATTACTTGCTCTGAGTTGTTTCGTTCCTTTCCTGGTTGAGGGAACCCCGGGTTGGCTGCTGAAGTCGTGGTTGCGTGATGTCACTGGGGATGCCCTCTTGCAATTGGTTGGTTTCTCTGTGACGTGATGACGCTCTTAGGAAGTCTGTTTACAGTTCTTTCGACTTCAGGTGTTAAAGTTTCTTTGGTCAGAACTTTGAAGGCATGTGTGGATCCTCGCCAGATGGTATATGGCTGAGAGCGCTTTACGGCACGATCAGATGAGGAGCCGAAGTTTCAAACAGGTCAGCGCACGAGGAAGCAGCAAGCAACAGCACACCAAAGTTGGGTGTCTGTCTTTATTGGGCTGATTTCAGTCTGCCCCTTTTTCTGTTTGATCCAAACACAAGTGTTTCTGTAGGGCGGAGCCCCGCCCCGCACGGCTCAGTTTTCTGTGCATAAATGAAGAATATATCCTTGCAGATCCCTATAAGTATTTTAATCATACATTATGATGAGAAAAGTCAACTTTCATCCACACCAAATTATTGCTGAGGCAACTAGCTTTCATTCAAAATCAAACAACAGGTATTTCGCATACACAAAGTACATACCTTAATTCTATATACTACATGGGTTAATGCATCAATTAACATGTTACCTTCTAAATAATCACACCAAGCATATGAAAGACACAAGACATAATGTAAAAACACACATCAGGCGGAAAGCCCAACCACAAGTGCTTCTCAGTCAGACTGCATCATTTTCTAGGTTGTTTATTTAAAGAGCTTGTGAATGAGACACTGGGTGATTTGTTCCTTCGATTACTTGATCCAACTTGTCATTACCACCATTGCACAGTTGCCAACTTTCACAGCCAATTGCAACATGTCTACTCTCAGGGATAACAATTTTCCTCCGAACGGTAATAGGATCAGGGCCTCAATGCCACTTCCACATGATTGATGAGAGATTAAAAGGATTATTGAGGTTGAAGGCACTTTTAGCACCCTGCCGGGCTCCAATTTCCAGCATTGAGGTGCCACCATGCAGATGGGGGTCTCGGTGGAACACAAGGAGATTGTAAAACAAACATTTTTGATGTGAGCAGCAGGTGGATTTGCAGTGAAAGTGAGAAGGCAATCATCTAAAAGTCAAAATCAAATCAAAGGAAAACAGAATTGTTAAACTAGTCATGTTAACCCTTTATTGGGCACAACTAGAAAAAAATATTTCATTTCAGTTTGAAGTTCCTTTTGGTAATAATAACAACAAACAATGTCATATCTATCTATCTATCTATCTATCTATCTATCTATCTATCTATCTATCTATCTATCTATCTATCTATCTATCTATCTATCTATCTATCTATCTATCTATCTATCTATCTATCTATCTATCTATCTATGATACCATGATATAATCTACTGGTCAGTATTTTTGAAAGAGGTCTCTTATTCTGGCCAAGACTGCCTTTATTTGATCAAAAATACAGTACAGATAATAATACTGTATTTTGAAATATTATTACAATTTAATATAAACAACGTTTTTTTTCTTATATTTTAAAATGTCATTTATTACAATAATCAAAAGATGAATTTCCAGGTGCTATTACTTCAAATATGTTGATTTGATTCTCAATATATATATTTTCATTAATATCAATGTTGAAAACAGTTTTTGCTGCTTAAAATTTTAGTGGAAACTGTGATAAGTGTAAGTAACAACAACGACAACAAAATAGTACTCTTATTTAGCAAGGACACATTAAAATAATGTCAGTCAAGACATTTATAATGTTACAAATGATTGCTGTTCTTATGAACTTTCTGTACATCAAAGAATCATGAAAAAAATATATCACAGCTTCTTAAAAAAAAGCAGTTTGCAGCATTGAGCACCAATCATAATGGATAATAATTGAGGAACAAAACAGAATATTAGTACGATTTCTGAAGGATCATGTGACACTGAAGACTGGAGTAATGGCAGCTTGGAATTAATAATATAATGGGAATGAAAATTCCTTCTGAAAATAAGTGACAGGCCACTGTCTTCTGAAGACTTGGAGTTTTGGACCACTGTTCTTGTGCTTTTTGTCAATGTTTGAATTGAAAAGAGCACCTGGGAAAATATGTTATTTTATTTTATTTTATTTTCTTATTCTATTTTTCCTTTTGTGTTCCACAGAAGAAAGATAGCACAGGTTTGGAATAGCAAAAGGGTAGGTAAATGGTGACAGAATTACATTTTTTTTTCCTTTAACACAGCACAAGACTTATGAAACAATCTTGAGACTGGCTCAATCTGGATAAACCTGGATATTCGGTCAAGCTCTGGTTATATATAATCACATTAAAGTTTGATACATAAAAATCTCATTACCCAAAATGTTTGTTCAGAATCTCTGATGAAGAAAAACTTGTATCCACATCCAACGGATACAAGAGTCATTGTGGCATAACATTTATCATGATTTGCAACAAGTGAAGTACTGCAAAGCTTGACATTTTTTATGTCTCATTAAATGATTGTTCCATCTCTTCTCATATCAAAGCCATATCAAACGTAACTGAAAATAATTGTAAGGATCCAAACACAGCTGCTGGTTGTGAAGTGGCAGATGATTTTGCCCTTCAAAGGTTTTTGTCGGCTTGACCTCCACCATTGCTCAGCGTTGGAAGGCGACAAGATAACAACCTCTTGTCTGTCACAATCAAGTGACAACTCTCAGTACTCCAGCGCTTTAATGTGAGCTGACGGCTGGTGTTGCGGCCCACGGTTAAGGCACTGCATTAAGTCAGCCCTCAGCCCAACTCAGCACAGCTGACATTTATTGATATGTAACTCCTGGGGCAAGCTGCTCCCAAACATGTCACTACACACACCTTGTGTAAACAGAATCATGCATGTGTGCCCAGTGTGATCATATGAGTCATGACTCACTGGTGTGCTGCTCCTGACTGTGTCCAAGGGCTGGATGTTGGATGTTAACCAATGGGTCAAAACTAAAACAGTCACAGTGACCTTGAGACAGAATGACAGTTACAGAGCAGTGGTGAAGAAATTGGCTTTCTTCTGAGAGAACAGAATCCAGTGGACTTCAGTGGATCAATGTAACAGTTATGGGGAGCTGGTTGAGCGAGGAAATCTTTATTACTATGAGAATAATATCAGTTGTCATTTAAGTCTCTTTATATATATATAACAAAATATGAAAAAAAAAAAAAAAAACTAATATAGTTTTTTTGTATTTAGTTTAAAGCAGATATAACACGTTCTAAGAAATGTAGTGATTGTATTCATGTTGATTTCATATGATTAAAAATATGTACAGCCTTTTAAGAAATTGAAAACTGATTAAATTAATTGATTATGTGTCATGTGGTAAGAGGTATATTTTCCTTTCCTCTTGAATATATATACAAAAGTTTCTCTTTTTCTAACAAATACCATCAGTTATTCATAAATATCAACCTATACATTTTGTAATGATGTGAACAAGACGTGAGATGTGCGGATCCATGTGCAAACTTTTAATTATACAAACAGAGTCCAAAGGGGCAAGGCAGAGAGATAATCCAGGTACACGAGCAGTAGTCCAAGAGGGGTGCAAACAGAGTCTAAAGGGGCAAAGCAAAGGGTTAATCCAGGAAACACGGGCAGAAAACAGGAAACGAGACTAAACACAAAACAAACTAAACTTAGATTTACAAAACACAGAATGGCTCAGTGAGGCAGCTAACACTTGGAGTGTGTTATACGCAGGACCAGACTCAGAGCTAGACATACACACAGAAAGGTTAACAGAAAACACAGGACAATACACAGGCAGGATAAAACACTGGTAAACAGAAACGGCACATGCAAGACACAAGAGAGATTAAAACACAGACGGGTGAACAGCATACGTAGGACAATGCTTGGCAGAGAGGAAGAGGAAGTCCACGGTTTAAGTAGAGTGTGTGATAGTTCTCAGGTGTGAGCGTGATTAGTGCAGTCAGCTGTGTATGTGTCGTCAGTGCAATGGATGATGGGAATTGTAGTTCAGTGTGCTGTGTGGTGTGAGAGTCAATATGATGGAGAGGCGACCTCCGGTGGCTATCGGGCGGAATGCCACAGACCGGATTCGTGACACATTTTTTGTCATAAAAAGGTTAAATGATTATTATGGGTTATATGATATTTTATAAGGTCTGCAGGCTTCTTTCTATTATATGATGTCCTATGTGTTCTATGCTTTTGCTTGTCACTGCACCACTTGAGTTTATATATATACAGTATATATATATATATATATCATAACTGTCACAGATCGACCAGGCTCTCACCAGAGCCAATCACAGCGAGCACCCTCACCCAAGTTCTGATTAGACAGACCTGCACATCATCACCACCTCATCAAGACTCCCCATAAAACCCCACACCTCACCACAGCCAAACGTCTGGTCTCGTTTATCCGAAGTGGACTGCAAGTATATGCTGATATTTACCTGTTACTTACCTGCCTGTGAACTTCCCTCTTGTCCTTCCTCCGAGTGTTGTCGTCCTTGTCCTGGATCCCTGTTTGTCAGTCCCGGAGCTTCAAGACGAAGCGTCGAGGTGTGTGGTTCCCGTTCATCCACGAGCTCCTGTCGAAGAACACCACGGTTCAGTGAGAATCTCAATCCCAGCATACATCTCTGCATCTGAAACTTCTGTTGTTATCTCCTGCCTTCACTCATCTGTACAATAAACCTTACCTTTTATTACATCCCGAGTGTTCCGTCTGCTTCTGTAACAATAACATGGAAACAGTGTTGTTTTTTTAAGAAATAATCACTACCAATCTGTTTTAGATTTCCTTTTTTAATAATTTCTTCCTTTAGGATTTTTCTTCTTTGTTGTAATATTAGGACAGATGTTACCATAATGCAGTATGTCAAGATTATATTAAGTATTATATTAATTTGATTATTATTAGATTATTATTGTGTAATTGAAATTTGTTTGTAATTCAGAAGTTTCCATTTGATAACATTTATGTGTGAGTTGTATTTGTAATATTTTTAAATAATTGAATAGGTCCGGACAAAAACATCAGAATCACTTCATGACACAATTCTCACTTTTGGTGAACAAACTTGGGGGAATTTGTGTTTAAAAGGGTTATTTTGGGAAGCTAGAACTTTTTTCTATCCTTCATGTTTTCTGTCACACTGTAAAATATAAAGCCCAGTGAGATTTTCCATAAAAAAAGCCAAGCCCAAGACAGACTGTGCAACATCAACTGCCATTTATGTCAGACTGTACCTCTTAGTCTCAGCTTTTGTAACCCAGATGTGTGTGTGTGTGTGTGTTTGTGTGTGTGTGTGTGAGTGTGGGTATTTGCATGAATCTACACAGTTTTATTATACGCTTTTTAAAACATTAATGTGCCACTCCTTTGAGGACAGGCACATTTTGAGCAAGTCAGCATTGATTGCTGGTCTGCTAGTGGGTTATAGAGAGAGAGAGAGAGAGAGAGAGAAACAACAGAAAAACAAAGTAAACTTGAATGTTATTTGGCCCTCAATAGAGATTACACAACTACAGAATATCTGAGTACAGTGAAATTGAGTACTGTACTCAGTGAAAACTCAGTACTATAAATTAAGAAGACAAATGATGAGGTACAGACTGAGCAACCATACTCTGACTATAGAGACGGGCAGATATCAACAGAACTGGCAGCCCAAAGACAGCCACATCTGCCCATACTGTAATCATGGGGAAGTGGAGACAGAGCAACACTTCCTCAACAGTTGCCCTAACTATGAAGAAATTATAAAGACATTTTATCCCAAATTTGAAGCACTTTGCTCTAACTTCAAAATGTTAAACAAGAAAACACAACTTCAGTATTTATTAGAGGAAAAACAAAATTGTATCTTACTAGCAGCAAGATACATTGAAGCCTGTCACAAAAAGAGGGAGGAGTCAACAAATCAGTGATGCGCACATTGAATTGATAAAAATGAGAGAGAGAGAGATAGGGAGAGAGAGAGAGAGATAGGGAGAGAGAGAGAGAGAGAGAGAGAGAGAGAGCTTCTCAGTTCTCAGACAGAGAGTTGAAAATTTTGAGATGCAAACAGTTCTAATTTTGTTCAAACTGTGTTAAAAGATTGTTCCTCTATAGTATTGTTTTGGGTCATTGGAGACACTTAATGTTGTTATCCCTTTAATTGGTGAGTTGATTGCTGTTTTAATAACAGACTGAACATTAATCACACATTATATGTTGATGGAGTTCTTTTTTTATTTTTGAGACTCGCTGTATAACTTAGTTGACTAACAAATCTAAGGAAACATTATATTTGTTAAGCTTCTGAATTGATGATTTTGAGTTAATACCAAATTTAAGAGGATTTATTGAGTTAATAAAAAGTATATGTCACTTGCATATATGTGATAAGGATGTTGTAAGTTTTGCAAGTTAATATATTTGGTATGTTTCAAATTATTTTGGTGATTTTTGATACAGTGGGCTTCTAAGGATCCCAGATTCCCAGCATCCCATGTTCATCTAGAACTCAATATATTCCAACAACTAAATTATTAAATTAAACTAAATTAAAATGAAATCAAACACTAATTCTAAATATTAGTAAAAAAACAGTCACACTTTATTTTAAGGTCCAGTTCTTGCTATTAACAAACAATTAACTACGATTTTTGCCTCAATAAACTCTTAATTTGCTGCTTATTAATAGTTAGTAAGGTAGGTATTGGTACAGTTAGGGATGTAGAATATGATCATGCAGAATATGCTTTATAAGTACTAATAAACAGCCAATATGTTAAGCCAAAAGCCGATAGCCAATAGGCATGCTAATCAGCAACTAATAATGAGAACTGGTGCCTATACTAAAGTGTAACCAATAAACTAAACTAGTATCTCAACGATAGTAAAATACTAAAATAACACTGATGTGAATATAGTCTAATGATCAGCTCTGATCATGCATGACATCGCAGTCATATCCTCTCAAAAGCAGCATTGTTTAATAAATGTATCTACTTGTGAGCGAATCCATACATTGAAATGCACACAGACAATCAGACTCTTCTCAGTGATTAAGACTTCCACAGCTGTGGTAAAATGAAGAGGTGCTCACTTCACTGCGCCATTGAAGACTTGATCAGCTCAGGGGCTGACAAGCCCCCAAATTAATCTTTAATCAAGAGCCTGTTCACTAAAATCGGAAGCGGCTGAGTGCAGTCTGCATATGTTGATGTACTTGGCAAGAACTATTTCTGAGTAGTGTTTTGCCCTTCTTGCGGTTTTGCTATCCCAAACCAATTTACGAAAAGCTATAAAACTGATCTGCTTTCACAGACAGCAACGTGTGCTGGTCTGCTGCAACTTTAACACTAATGCGCACCATTAGCAGGCAGAATCATTACTGGCGGAAGTGCAGGATAGACGGTAGTGCTCTAGTAAATCTGTGTAAAGTCTCATGGAGTCTTCAGGCATGAGATGAGCTTCTTATTACTAATGTTGAGTTGCTGTTGTACGATTAATGAGGAAGCTGATAGAGGTAGCAGGGTTTTTTTTTTTTACTTCGCACCGCGCTCACATACGCTGCTCTGAAAAGGCTCAAGCATTGATGAGTTAAGTGAAACCTTCCAGCGCTGGACTAACTATAAGTACTCTTGGAATGCTGCTGGGTCAAATAGAGTATGGAGGAAATCTAGTACCCCAGCACTGATGGTCATCAGTGTATTTGTGTTTTCATTGTTGGTTCAGGTGTGTTGATTTTTTTTTTACCATGCCTTCTTAACTAGCCTAACCAGAAGCCCTTTTTGTCAGCCATCTTCTTCAGACAGACCATGTAGGTTAACTGTCATGTAGGTTGACAACTTGGTTATGTTGATCCACCAGCTAACCTAACACCAAACCAGATTGGAATTCAAGCTGGTCTTTCAGTAGCTGAACTGTTGGTTAATTTGACATTGCAAACAAGTAAAGGTGTTTTTTTTCTTCTGTAAGCGTTCTAAAGCGTTCTCAATAGTGATGTAACGATTCACTCAGCTCACGATGCACTAAATTTCACGATATGATCGTGATATGTTTTAACAAAATTAGATTTAAAGGAACACTTCACTTTTTTTGGAAATATGCTGAATATTTTGGAAACAGTTGAGTTTTACCGTTTTTGAATCCTTTCAGCCGATCTCCGGGTCTGGTGGTAGCACTTTTAGCTTAGTTTAGCATAGATCATTGAATTGGATTAGACCATTAGCATCTCGCTTAAAAATGACCAAAGAGTTTCGATATTTTTCCTATCTAAAACTTGACTCTTCTGTAGTTACATCGTGTACTAAGACTGATGGAAAATGTAAAGTTGCAATTTTCTAGGCCGATATGGCTAGGAACTATACTCTCATTCCGGCGTAATAATCAAGGAACTTTGCTGCTGTACCATGGGTGCAGTGGGCGCAATGATATTACGCAGCGCCTGAAAGTAGTCCCCAGCTAGGTAACTAGTTATGATATAGCTGGGGACTGCTTGCAGGCGCTGCGTAATATCATTGCGCCTTCTGCACCCATGAAACTTTTAATTTTCCGTCAGTCTTAGTACACGATGTAACGAAGAGTCAAGTTTTAAATAGGAAAAATATATAAACACTTTGGTCATTTTTGAGCGAGATGGTAATGGTCTAATCCGATTCAATGATCTATGCTAAGCTAAGCTAAAAGTGCTACTGCCAGATCCGGAGATCAGCTGAATGGATTCGAAAACGGTAAAACTCAACTGTTTAACTCTTGGGGAGTTGGAAAATGAGCCTATTTCCAAAAAAGTGGAGTGGTCCTTTAAGACAAATTATAAATGAAAAGGTGTCCTTTTATTATTTCTCAGACAAAATGCTGCACATTTTTTTGTGAAATCGAAATATGTCAAATAACAAAACTATATTGAAATTTAAAACAAATTTCAAATGATAAAAAAAATAATAATACAAAAAACATAAAACAAATAAAATAAATATTTTCATGTAAACAAACTAAAGTTTTGCCAGTGCTCGTTCCATTTAAAATGAGAGGCAACTACTGCATTTTAATCACATTCCAAACAAAGATGCTGCATACAGTACATGCAACATGAGCCATTTTTTTTATTTAAATTAGAAATTTGACGCCAAAAACAGAATGGTCTGACTTTAGCTTTGTAAAACCATGCTACATGAAACATCTGCACTAAAAACAAAAACAGCAGATGGGCTGAATGAGAATGCAAACTCACTCTCTGACAGTGATCGCGATTCGTTTATCATCTCAACTGACTTGAATCGTCACATATTTTCATAAATTTTCAACTGGATCAGGGTGCATAGTTACACCCCCACTGCTGAATAGTTAAAACTGAATACAAATTTTTGAGAATTATTTTAATACTCCAAGACTCATAAAGTCTGCAACACATATGTAACAATCTTTTGGCTACATAAGTAGCTGTGTAACAGACTCGGTCTGTTACATATGTGTAAGAGTAGCTGCCTATTACATCTACACAATTACAAACTGTAAGTACAGGCTGTTTCTTAACTTAATTACATGGTAAGTACATTTTGTTTCATGTAAGTACAACAGCTACTACTAATTACTTAATTAGGTAATTACTCTGTATTATGGACACCCTGTTACCCTATTTTTTCTTTATTCCTTTAATTTCCTCATTTTGCCAATGCTATTTATACTGGTGTAAAAAAGTGTTTGCGATAAACAAAATTTATTACATATGTTATTATAGAGGCTGTTGTCCTTTACTCCATTAAAGGCTGGTTTTAAGCATTTGCATATAAATTTCAGTTGACGTTGTGTTTACTTTCTTTATTGACATAGACGAAACCATTTAAATTTCTTATCATAAACTGATGTTAAATTCTTGATATTGCTGTTTTCACGTCACTGAAAAGTGCAATACTCTGTTACACAGACCAACTCTCTGGTTTATTTACAATGTTTTACAACATTTCTGACAAAACTTAAAGCTTGTTTGATTTTGCTAAAGTACATAGTGCGTAGTAATATCATGATGGCTAGACTGTTGAATATTAATTACTTTACATGGACATCCCAGGAGTTTACACAGCAACGTCAGCATGACATAATTAATATTCATGAGATAAGCATTCGCCTTGTCATTACTTCCCTAGTGTCCCACCCATTTTAAGCATCAATAACCAATTTGTAACAAATTTGATTACCCAGAAACAGCATTTAGTCACATATATGCTGTGTATTCAATGAGCTTACAGTTTTAGGCCATATCAGAACTCACAGCATACAGTAGTGCCGAGTAGTGCTTCTCCACACACCTGTGACATTGCCAGATACATCAAAACACCTACACAGCACCTGAGATACAGATCGAAATGCGTACGACCTTCAATGAGAAACGTCACGCTGACCAAACGGCTAAGTTAGCGTGACTATCGCTCCTGACACAGGCTCTCCACCTTCTAAATCAAACGAGCATGTTTGACGGGGCTCAGCTGAGGACCATTAGAACTCAGTATGAATCTGCATCAATGAGTAGCTCTCAACCGCTCTCCAGAGAGACTATCTACTTTTCAAGGTACGTGGAAAAGCCGCAGATACCGCTGAAATGTCACCGGCATTGAATAGCATTGTGAAATGTGTCATATTAGCGCACACCTCAGTGAAAGTACATTGACTATGCTGTGAAAGCGATTGTGGTGTTTGAGATAGAGAAGGCCTCTCGTCTGCTGCTTCCTGCCGGCGTTTGAGCAAAAAGGAAGAGAGTTACGAGGGTCACTACTAATTCTCATTCCTGTCACTAATTTCCTAATTTCATGTTAATTGCACTGAAGGAGCCCATCATTACTTTAAGATCCCCTCCCCTTTTGTCGGCTACTGAATGGTGGCTAATTACTGTCAGTCGTTACTGCAGGCTTTGATGTTAATGAATTCATGCAGCAAGAACGTTCAGAATTCCACTGAAGTTTCAACTGGAGACGGAAAAGCAGAGATATGCTTGGATTGAGCTCAACTGTACAGACCGCGAAAGATAGTTTGTTTCTAACATTTTATGACATTTGACTACTGGGTCAAATACTTAATTGGCATTCTTTGTTCTATTTATTAATTTATTAAAAATATAGAAACAAAGTCATGTGGTCAAACAACAATATATGACATTTTGACCTTTTTATAAGAAGGTTTATTCAGGTTGTGATGCAAACCCTGTATATAAATGTGTTTTTATTAAGCACATAAATATGTAAATGTATTTGTTCTTAGCACAAAATAAAAAAATGTAAATATATTTTAGTATTTTGTTTTCACTAGGAGAATTAAAACATTTATTTAAAAAAATGCTGTACAAATTATATATTTAACACCAAAAATGAAATGTTAAAAATCATTATATGATACACAGTTGATGTCTCAGACAACTAGAAAAACTGCCTTTGCATTCTTCTAATTTAATAAAATATTTTTAATATTATTTAATATATTATTTTAAATAACACAAATTTAGAAATGATGCATGCCATCAATTTGTTTGACATTTTGAAAACTTTGTTTTTTTATTTCAGTGTATGAAATGGATTATAAATCCTGAATGTTTAATGTGGTTTCAGATGCTTTTGGACCCCATAGTTATTGTAATTTATGTCATAATTTGCATGAGAACTCAGCATGCTCATTTTAATAATCAAAACATGTCATTTTATTGATTTACAATTGACCATATGCTAGAATCATAAAAAGTTGTTTTATGGTTATGATCTTTAATGTATTATTCCTAATGCAACCCACGTCCATCACCGGCATATCAATAAAAATATTATACTCCATAATTTCGCCGTATTGTATTTTATTTTTCAATGCTTAAGCTCTTTTATGAAGATGCCTGCCGTAACATTTGTTCAGTGAATTTAAAATCAAATCAATCTTGACCGTGTTGGCAGATCTGCTGAAGTGTTGCTATTTTAATGCAACCCATGCATTATCTCAGCCGTAACATAACCGCTGTGTCAATGCAAGACTGATGCTTTGCCTATGGTTCACTGGCTGTGTTTCAAGCTGATTTTAATGTCCAGTGATCAGCGTAAAACCCTGCTTCATGCTTGTAGCATGCTGGCCCGTGCTCTCTACATGAGCTGGCGTAGGTGGTAGTTTGAGAGGTATAAATATTTACAGAGATCTCTGCTAGAGCGCATTCAATCAACCAGCTGATCCATGGTGTCGGCCCTGATTAGCTTTAACTCCAAATATAGTCTGCCCATGGAGAACTGACTGCCTGATGCTTATTACACACAAGACTAGAAAATGCTTTTGAAAATGGCAAGCTACAATCAGATTACTCAACAGCAGAGCTACATTTATTTGTTTATTTACCTACCTGATCTAAATCGGTTTGTTTTTTTTTGGTAGAATAGTTTTGAGACTAAGTAAATGTGAAATAAATAAATGATCTATGGCAGTACTCATCAACTATCAGAACGTTCTCAGAGTTCTGGCAAGGTCAAAAAAAAAAATCTTTCAGAATGGGCAGTTTTGTAAATATATATAACAGCCTGTATATATAACAATTTCATAACTGAAACGGAAGGAGAGTTAGCGAAATGTTTTTAGAACATATTTTTGTTAGCTGAGTTCTTGCATTAAATAACCAACATCTTTAGTGGATTGCTCTCCGCTTTCATCCTGTGACGACCTCACTAGCGTGACCCATTGTGTCATGTGACCAGAGTGTGGGCTGCACCTGGTTTTAGAGACAGCAATCTTTTTTCCCCTTCTATCTCTGGCTCTCATTGTCTCTAGCTTTGATAAATGGGTCTGCATTGATGAGCAACTGGCTTAGGGTCATCATGGCTCTACGGATTCATTTCACCAAAGATCTCTTAGTTACTGAGCTGTCAAGCATAAAGATACGGTCGATTCTGGCTACTTCAGATCCATATGCTATGGATAACCAGAGAGGTTTGCGTACATAGAGGGGACCATCTGTTTCTTGTTGCACACACTTAAGTCTGTTCGTCCAGACCAACCAAGAGTCATTTTTTTTATTTGCATTATAAGCACCCACTGATTAAATTTGCACAAGTAAAACTTCCTAAAGAAGAAAAGTACTTGAGCTATCAAGTATGTTTCCACAAAACATCTGTTTAATTTGAACTGCTGCTTTTTCTTTTTTTTTTTCTTTCAGTGTGTCATTCAGTGTTCCTTCCGCTTTGACTTTCTGAAATATCCAATTCTTTTTACAAGATAAATTCTATAGGTATACAATATCTTATGGTTCATAGTGGCCTCAAACCTAACCCGCATTTAAAATGTATTTTGAATTTTCTTTTTCGTTACATGACATGTCATGTGTCATATTTCATCTCAAGTTTATTCACTGACACTGTTTTCTTGATAAACGAGTAAACAAACATTTTAAAAATACATTATTAGGGGCAAAATAATTTGGTGATGTGGAAATTACATTACAACTGTGGATCATAATATGTATGCATTTTATTTATATATTTATTTTATTTCTTTTATTTTAAAAATAACTTTCCCCAAAAAAGTTCACTTTTTTTTTTTATTATTATTATAGTTTTAATAATTCATAATAATTCACAAGCTCTGGGACAAGAGTAAACCAATTCAATTTTATACATAAAAATAATTTGAAATGAGAAAAAATGAATGAAGGCATGCTAAAACAGCTTTAATATGACCTTAATTTTACTAAAATAAAATAATCAGTTAATTAAAAAAGAACATAAAAGTTAATAGAAACAATATATTATTTTACTATTTAAAAAAATTTTTTGTGTGTGAAATGTTTTCCTTGAAATTAGTGCTTGTGCCTTATTTTAGCTATTTTGTTATCTAGTGCAATGATGACATTCTTATGTTTTTAAATGTGACTTAACATAAATGTCAAAATACTTTTTGGGGCCGTTGTAGATACATGTGCAGGGAATATTTTATTTTATTTTTTCAAATGTTGCCGATTGTATGTGAAACTGCACATTATGCCCCAGTAACAGCTTGTAAATACAGCATTGCTGATTCAAAAGATAGTAGATGTGGCAGATTGTTTCATCATGTGACAAGCCGAGAGGGAAAGCTGGTTTCTTTATTGTCTCTTAATTTGCCCTTTTGTGTTGTCAAGAACAATGTTCAATTTCCCCAGCAACAGCTCCATATAATTTGTGCTCCTGCCTGATTGCATTTTTCCACGGAGGAGGTGCTAATTGTATCCATGAACAGATCTATTTTAGGAAGAGCTGGCAAAAATACTGGTATAGTACTTGCCTGGCAGATTTAACTGATTAAATAATCCTGCACAATACACTTTATTTATGTAATATTATGTAATACTATATGAAAAGAGCCTGTTGAGGAGCACAGGATGGGATGACCCAATCCTGGCATGCATACATGGAGCGTGAAAGTCTCGCATTGCATTCACCCACGCTCATATTTTAGGGGTCGGCCATGCTAAAATGTCATCGCACCATGTGGCCGGCACACAAAAGCAAGACATCACTTCACCACCACGATGGCGTGAGGACTTTGATAACATTGGCCTTTGCCTGCCCCCCGTGTAAGGCATGCACAAGATACGGGCAGCCCTGCGGAAAATGTCAATGGTCAATTACGTCAAAATAATCCACTCATTGGAATAGCAAGCATATCAAACCCCAGGCTTCAGATATTAATCGATAGAATCTGTGGACTTCATCTTGACTTGAAAATGAAGAAAGATAAAAACTCATTTGCCTCGTTGGATCATTTTTAACCACCGCTGAAATCTTCAGGCCTTTCATGCTGAAAAAAATAGTGACAACCCCCAAGGGAGAGTTTCTGAAGACGAAAATACAATTTTTCTTGCATGAAAAAGTACTGTTGTTGCAGCAGCGCTGAGCTGCTAAACAACTGCTTTCTGTTTTAGTTTAGTTTATTTGTTTGTCTTCTAAGCAAACACCATTTTTATGGGTTCAGCGCAGGGCCGTGAGGCCATTTTGAGGCGGTGATGTTGAATTCGGCCGGACTGAAGATCTGTGGGTCATTAGGGAGTCGTCTAAGGCACTCTGTTAGAATTCCAACGCCAGCTTGCCCGCAATTGTTTGGCCGGTCTCTTTACTTCATTAATGCACATGAACTACTCGCAGGCAAACTCAGCAATGCTAATGAGCATGTTAGTTTTCTCCAGGGTCATCCGCTGTCTTTTCATCAAGTAAATAGTGGATCCAGTTCTCACAGCTGCGGGGGGATGCAGAGGAACTGAAGGTGTTCGTCGGTGGCTGTAAGGTTAGTGAGTCCACAGGGCTGTAGGAAGAACACTGATGAGATATCATTGTTCACGATTACTAACCTCACACAACAGTGGCGTATGGTGTTTGTCAAGAGTGGGGAAGCTCAAATGATGCTCATTAATGGCATCAGATTTGTCTTTATTTTTTGCATAAATATTGTTATCATGTATTGCAAACCTGCAGGTTTGAATTTAAGGATCTAAGGATTATAAGGGCCTCTGGGCCAGATATACTAACAATCTGCTCTAGTGCAAAGCTTCTTTTGGCATTAAAACAACTACTGTCAGGATTTAGATACTAAAGAAATGCAGTGGAAAGTTAGCAATAAAAAGCCATTGATACAGCTATTGTTGTTTATGCTTGTAGGAGGAGAGTATTTCAGTGAATCTTGCAAGGTGATTTAGTAAAGTTTGCAGTTTTGCAATTTACTGGTATTATTTAATGCCCCCAAAAAGCATGTCTAAAACCATTTTGCATTACAGCATTTGCTCACCAATGGATCCTCAGCAGTGAATGGGTGCCATCAAAATGAGAGTCCGAACTGAAGATAAAACATCACAATAATCCTCAAGTAGCCAACATGACTCATTAACATCTTGTGAAGCTGCGTGTTTGTAAGAAACAAATCCATCAAGGTGTTTTAACTTTTAACCGTTGCTTCTGGCCAAATATGAGTTCATAATTGACAATAATACTTCTCTCACCCCCTTCAGTCTAATTGGTTTTGAAAAGTATGCCAGACATATGGGCCCCTCCGGGATGCTTTTTAATTTTATTTTTTCTTATAATAGTGTAGTAAAATAAAATTTATATCTTTTATTATAGAAAGTTATGAGTAAAAGTGAACTTGCTCTCCTGTCGCTTCAAAATTCATTGCACATGATGTTAAGGTCACAATTAAATCAAAACTGACTTTTCTTATTGTTTGATGGTACAGCATCATGGTACATGTTGTACATCATTAATATTATTTTCAATTAATGTGCCCTCGTAATGTTTAATCAAAATAATTTCTCCCCTGCAACGGGATCTCTTCTAACTAAGAAAGGAATCCAAAATGACAATGTGAGATAAACGTGTGAGATCTCTTTATTGTCTTGTTGTTATCTCTTGCAAGACTCCATTATAAATATGATTTACTGCTCAGAGGTAGCTTTTTATTGCAATGGGGTTTTTCAGCTTTAATTGTCAGGACAGTAGGAGTAGAGACAGGAATCAATTGGACATGTGAGAATTGAACAGGAGCAGGAAAGTACCTTTAGCTGGGATTCGAACCATGCTGTCTGAGGTGATGTTGTACCTTCACGTCGATGCTGCTCACTAGGCTATGGCTCTGACAGAGCTTATTACAATCAGGATACTAAGGGGTGATTCTCTTATATGTCTCTTTGAGATATCAGCTTTGTCTTAAGATGTCTTCAATTTTATTTTAGGAGAAACGTTAACTTTTACTAATATTTTAAATACTAAAACTATAATTTAAATAGCATTAAACATTTCAGAATATCAAGGGTTACTAGTTTAAATGTTTAAATTTATCTTCAATGTCCACCATTGTAAAATGACTTACATGTATAAGATGTTTAGTATAAGAGCAATACCTTTTTTTAACAAATGTAACAAATGTAAAAGTGTACCAGTGTTTTTTTTTGTTTGTTTTTTGTTTTGTTTAGCATTAAAAAAAAAAATTGTACGGCCCATTTTGCATGTATGTACATATAGGTTATGGTTTCCTCTGTTAAATCATTGATCAATAAAACACTGTCTAAAATATGACAATGCATGTATTGTCTTTAATTGAAATGGTGTGGAAAAATTACATTGAAGCTAACCAGAGGGAAGAAAAATAAAATAAAAGAGATCTTTTTAACATTTCCTAGAAATGAGGTTATCTTAAGATTGAATGGAAACTTATGCTTGAACCTCCTGCTTCTCAAACATGTATCCTGTGACAAAAACTCTAACACTCTCACAATGGTCTCCTTTAAAGCTTTAGAAGAGATCTCAACAACATCAGATATTTGCTCAGATTTTTCTCCTTAGCTAAAGACTCGAGAGCTCTCACATTTGTCTCCTCTAAATTTCAGAAGTTTGCGTGCACCAAGTCAAATGCCTCAATATGAACTCAAACATTTCTACATTTCAAACATTTCATATGTATTAATAATCAAATTATTAAATTAATAATCAAGACTAGTTATGTGCCTTTCAGCAAAGAAAGCTCCAGGGTTACATTTTCTGTAAATCAGTTTTGATTAAGGCATTTGATTAAGGCATTAAAACATTACTATTTCCAGGAACAAATTATGTGCCTAAGTACAAACATTGGGTCTCATTCACTAATAAGTGCGTACGTTTTTCGTATTTATACGCACATTTGAACTTCTCACGAAAACTTTCCACCTAATTCACAACACGTGCGTACGCATATGAGGTTGTTCTTAAACTCGTTCTTCTGTTTGTGAATATGGAGTCTTCTAAAAGAGCGCCCGCGTGCACAAGGTTAGTGATTAGCATAATACACGCCCAAACCAGCTCCATATAAGAGCTTTCCGCAAAGCGGCACTCGTCTAGAGAAAGACAAATGGCATCGAAACGAAAGACAAAGAAAAATAACTTTAACGATAACGAACGTGAGGTTTTGCTGTCGGAGGTGGAAGCCAGAAAAAATGTGTTATTTAAAAGCAACTGAACAGCCATTCGTCACTCTCAGCAAACATATCTGTGCGCCAGAGCCGGCGCCAGGGCACCTCCATCGGGGGGCATTTAAATTTCTGGGGGGGGGGGACAAATCACGTTGTGTGTGAGACAAGTTTGAGAAGCAGGAGACTCAAGAAAAAATCGCCATTCAATCTTAAAGTAACATCATTCATGTCTAGGAGAAATATTTGAGATGTTAAAGAGACCTCACTTTTGATTTTTCTTTCCTATGGGTATGAATCACTACCATATTGACAATAGACAGTATATTTTTTTACCTGTGACATTTCACCAAAATTTCTCCAGCAGCTCTCATCCTGCTGAATCTCTCTGCTGCCTTTGACATCATGAATCATCAGATCCTTCTGTCCACCCTCTCATCACTGGGCATCACAGGAACTCTGCTTCACTGGTTTGAATCTTATCTCACAGGTCTTTCATGGTTGCCGGGGGAGGGGAGGTATCCGAAACACATCAAAAGGTCAAGGGGGTTCCTCAGGGTTCAGTTCTTGGACCCCTTCTCTTCTCCATATGCTCTACATCACTGGAACCCATCATACAGGCATATAGTTTCTCCTTCCATTGCTATTCTGATGACACACAGGTCTGTTTTTCATTTCAACTAGTCAATCCAACGGTAGCTACAAAAACCTCAGACTGCCTGGCAGACATCTCAACATGGATGAAAGAACATCACCTGCTGCTCAGCCTGGCAAAGACAGAGCTTCTCGTCTCTCCTGCCTCTCCAACTGTACAGCTTGATTTCACCATCCAGCTAGGTTCATCAATGGTTATACTATCTGGTTCGACCAGAAACACGGAGTAATCTTTGATGATGAGCTGACCTTCAAAGAGTATATTGCAAAGGCAGCTTGATCATGCAGGTTTGCACCACACAGCATCAGGAAGATCAGACTCTTCCTAACAGAGCATGCCATACAACTGCTTGTTCAGGCCCTTGTCATTTATAGGCAATGCTCTTTTGGCTGCACTTCCATCAATTGCAACTAAACTTCTGCAAATGATTCAGAACGCAGCAGCGCTCTTGTCTCTTGTCTTGAACAAGCCCAAGAGAGCCCACGTCACACCTCTCTTTATCTCTCCCCCTGGCTACTGTTCTGATGCTTGCATACAGAACAGCCACAAGCTCCACAACCTCCTACTTTCACTCCCTCTTACGAGTCTACAGCCCTCCAGAAGCCTGAGGTCGGTAAGTGAGTGACGCCTCGTGGTACCATCAAAGACAGGCACAAAATCACTTCCCAGAACATTTTCGTTCACTGTTCTTTGCTGATGCAATTATCTTCCCAACCTTGAATGCCAAATGATAATGTCTGAATAATGTCTGAATCTGTATTACTTGGCACTTCTCATGTTTATTAATCTCTTTTTGATTAATCGATTGTTGCTTGTTGTATTCCTTGTCTGTAAGTCACTTTAGATAAAAGTGTCTGCTAAATGATACATTTTGCTAATTTGGCCACACCTTAAAGGGATAGTTCAAGATATTTTGAAGACCCTGGAAGCCTTTGACTTTTACAGTATTTTTTCCATACTGTGGAAGTCAATGGCTACCGTCAACCAACATTCTTCAATATATCTTCTTTGGCGTTCAACAGAAGAAAGACACTTGGAACAACTTGAGGGTGATTAAATGATGACAATTTTTCAGTGAACTATCACCTTAAGAGTGATAAAATGACATTTTGTTGGTGGACTATTAATAACAGCATATGTTAGCTAAAAAAAACAAAAAGAAAAAAGAAAATTCTAGCATTATATACAGTACATGCTGTATAATTTGAGCAAAATATATATTTTGCATTTACAGTAATGTGGAATATGTCTTAACTGTCATGAACATTATTTGATATGACAATATATTTACTTATTCAAAGTAACATACAGTTAAAAACACGTCTAATATGCTAATACGCTTCACACTTCATGCATAAAGCATCTATTGTTGTTGCCTGTGGCTCCAATCAAGTCGTCATCGTTTTATTTTGGCAGACTCACTTTTTCATAATGGGCCTGTAAATCTTATTGATGTCCATTAGTTGAAATACAGTAGCACACTTCAAAAACAAATAAACTTCAGACATGGACAAGTGACAAAGACAAAGTGAGAAAAAAAAAAAAAAAAACTTTTGAAGTAAATTTCCATCATAGAAGGCTTATATCTACAATTGACTGCTTATCTTTTGTGTCTCACATCCCTGCTATCTATCAGGAGGAACCAGACTTAGATCATATTTAGAAGCTGCTGCATTAGTTAGAAAACTGCTTGATGCAAATCCTCTGAGGTAGTTATGTGCATGCTAATTCAAACATGCAACTCATTTCCATACACAAATTGAAGAGTGTAGTTTTAAGCACGTCCATATAATCTTTTCCTGCTTTGTAAGAACAATTTATGCTAAAGCAATGCACTCTGTCCTGCACAATCATATCATGCACAATATCATTGTAGACACTCACAGGAACTATGCATCATGTTAACATGATTAAATGAGCATATTTGTGCATAACTATACAATTATGGCAGATTTCAAGCTGGACAGGAAAAACGGTCAAACAAATTGGCTTCATATCTGAAAAGTTGCGCAAAAATTGCGTAAAACTGGAGGTCTTCAAACACATTTTTCGCCCACTGACAATAAATGTACACATTTTAGTCTGTCACTATGGGTATATTGTGCATATAAGAGATCTCATTAGTATATACTGTCATCAGTAACTCAAACTAAAAGTAATAATAATATTAGCTTAACAGCGCTGGGGAAAAATGGTGTAGGGTTAACTAAAACTTTTTTTTTTTTTTTTTTTTTTACTCAGAAATTGCTATTAAATTTCACAAATAATTACAAAGAAACACATTGAATTAAACCTTAAAATTTGAAGCAGAAAGACTGAAAAAAGTATTTTCTTGTCAAATGTATTCCAATACTGTTTTCTTTACAGTTTTTTTTCACAGAATATGGTTTGTTTTTTTATTTTATTTTTAATTTTTTGTGTGACAGTAGATCACAAAGTAGGCTACAGTAGATTCCCAAAATTGTAGCTTTTCAAATGTTGCATAATGCTGTCACCTGACTGAGGTCCTCTTGTTAAAAAAAAAAAAAAAAAAAAGACTGCTTCCTTAAATCACGTCAATATAGTTTTTGTAAGTTGCTTGTAGTGTCGCTGACTACTTTGAATTGGTAGCTTGACTGATTTGAGTGATTTCTAGAATGCAAAAATAACTGTTTTCAAACAGGTTTCCCAAATACTCTGCTGTCTTCCACTAATTGAATACACAGATATTATAAAAAATTAAGCCATACAGTCAGATGTCACTGCAGATGTTGCTGTGCTGGGCTGATCAGGAGGATCAGACAAACAACAATATTTTATAGTGTCATGAAGTCACAGAGATTTTCAAATGTTATTAATTATTAATAATTATTATTGCTATATGGCTGCCCACTAGAACAGTGCTGTAAATGTTGTTAATGAGTAAAAATGGTGTTAAGTTCACATCCAGAGAAAGCATACTTTTAATTAAGAATCCAATTAAAATGTAATTTTAAGTTAATGGATGTGTATTAGTTGCAGTAGCGAATTACATTGATCTGATCTGCACAGCGCTATTATCATCCTTCCCACATTTTTGGCTTCTAGCAGGTAAAGAGACTGCTTATCCTGTTTCTGTGAGGCAGACAGATAGCAGCCAACGTGAGAGGAGGCGGCGAAGTGAAGCTCAGAGAATTGCTCAGAAAAGTTACCTGCAAGGTCACAATTCATTTTCAATGAGAGTGGGCGCAATCCTGCGAAACTGCCCCAACTCTGAGGTTAAAGTAAAGCAATAATCTTTTAAAAATCGAGTTTAAAACACATGGGCCAAGTCTTAAAATGCAATCTTTGTATTCATAATGGTTTCTTGTGGTTTTGAATACATTTATTTATTTATTTTTGAGGAAAGTTTACATTTAATCATTGTTAAAATGTCATGTGGTTTAACCATCAAGAAAACTTAATAACATTTACACTTAGAATATACACTGTA
The DNA here is from genome assembly GCF_936440315.1 of Barbus barbus. NCBI lineage: Eukaryota > Metazoa > Chordata > Actinopteri > Cypriniformes > Cyprinidae > Barbus > Barbus barbus. Next base: position 21,697,274 of record NC_136762.1, read on the forward strand.
TTTATTTTCTAAAGTAAATAAATAAATAAATAAAAAATATTATAAAGAGCACATAAAAATAACGATTATTATAAAATAGTAAATTTAACAACAAAATACTATTTCACTCTTTCTACCTCAAAATGTCACATTCACTTTATTTAATTATAATTTCTTTATTTAAAAGTAATTTCTGAGTGAAAATAGTAAATCCTACACCTTTCTTTCAATTTATCTGTTTAGACATCTTAACTGTTATTTAAAAAAATAATAATATTTAAAAATGACTTAACTGTATTTAAAGACGTTTTAAAATATATTTATATAGCCATGAAGGTGAGCAGAGATCCTCTTTATCTTTTTAAAATTAATTTAAAAAATGATTTGTTTGTTTGCGTGTGTGTGTGTGTGTGTGTGTGTGTGTGTGTGTTTGTGTGTTTGTTTTATTTTCCTGCATTTCACACAACATTTTATTAATTATCAATTTAACTTAAAAATAATTAAATTCCCTTTTACTTCATTTTGATATCAGTTGTTTTATCCTGAGATTATTGATTGTATGGCTCCAAATTAAATGGCTTTAATTTCTAAATGGAAACAGTCCCATCATTGAAGAGTTTTCTTCAAGTCATTGCATGTATTACACAGACACAAATAAGTGTAATAGTGGTCAATCAGTTGACAGTCCGTTCAACCCACAGATTAGTTAATTTTATCTCTACATATTGATCTCGAATAAGATAAATGATTTTAACATTGAAAAACTGCATACTTCAAATGTAACTTTTAAATCATGAATGTCTTGTATAGCTTGGTATTGAAATTGGCTTCCCTGTCACTGATTATCATTGCATTCCATTATAGAAAGAATCTTAAGTCTGGTTCAGTTCCTTTCACATATTCTCGTTTGTGTGTGCGAGAGTTAAAGATATCCGGTTCAATCATCAGTAGCGTGATATTTCTTCATCAGGTAATATAATCCACCACGTGTGTCTCAGCAGGGTAGCCGTCTTATGCTGGTGGGAGGTCGTGGCTGCAGGAACTGGATTGTTATGGAGACAGACTGCAACCGATTGTAGAAGAAAGCTTGGCAAGAAAGGTCACAAGATGGAGAGACTTGGGAATGAGAGATAGACTGGTGAAGTGCTGGAGTTAGTCGATTGTATAGGAGAGATCAGAGATTTCATTTTGGCTGGAGGAAGAACTCATGGGAAGAGATGGACAATATGGTCACAGAATGCCGAGGTTAAAAGGTGAATCTCATCGACAGCTTGACTCCCAATGGATTACAGAAGATAAGGATATAGGCATGAAAGTTTGTACACATCAGTGCAACTGAAATACAACAGAACACACATAAATACAGACCCAAACATGCATACATCTGTTGTGGATACAGCAGCCATTAGCAGATCTATGTCAATTTCCATAGTTACAATCTACTATGTGCCTTCTGGTTTCTGATTGATAGTTTATACTTTTTTATCGAATAAAATATAAATATTAATAGTATAATTGGTCAAAATATGCTATGTCTTTTTGATATGCTATGTCTTTTAAAATATAGTTTTTTTTATAAAGCTAATGTTAGAAGCACTTAGGCTTACTTGATTATCATTTGAAAAAAAAAGAAAAAAACTTAAAATATCAGTGTATCAAAAACGATACATCAGGCTTTTGAATTATCATAAGCTCTGAATTATCATGACATTATATGTTTTGTACCCCACAATAAAATCTACAGAGCTTCAATCATAAAACTAAGCATTATAATATCTCACTGTGACATATTATTGGGAGATATAGAGTGACAGCTGTATTTCTTCTTAGAAAAAAAAAAATAATTAATTAATTTAACAAATATACTGACTGGGAAACTTAGGTCTCAAAAAAACTTTCATATGTGTTGCAGGACATATTCATTCACCTTGTCAATACAATCTTTTTGACATTAATTATAATTACCATAAGGTTAACCAGGTAGACATGGGAAACTAAGCTAATAAACCAGGTTCTAAAAGCTTGATCTGACCTCTTCTGAAGTTTTTAAATTAAAAATGGAATAAAAAAAAAAAATGTAATTTCTTGATTTAATGTGAATGATTCACTGGTGAATGTTGTTATAAAGAAAAAAACAAATCTTTGTAATCTTTTATTAAAATGTAACTTGTTGAAAATAAAACATCTGAAGTTAATTGGAAATACATCATATTAGGAAGGTAAAATGGTTTGTGAGTGTTGTTTAACTTTAATCAATAAGCTTTGAAAAAAAAAAAGGAATACACTAATATGTTGGTTATATGCTGTAAATAATCTGTATCCAGCTGCCTGGAATGGAAAATGACGAGTTAGCATGGATTTCACACAGGGCTGGCCCATGATGCAACTCAAATCTTTCCATCTATGGCTGTTATGAGATCAGGAGTCCTCCATCTTGCAACACCTTGCCATTCAAACCTACAACAAATCCTGTGTTTCAAAAATATAGGCTAGTATGCTCTTCTTCTGCAAATTTAAAGTGCATAATATATCAGAAAGTGCATTAGGGTTTAAGACCTAAAGCTCAGTACACACTGTGCAGTTTTGACAACAATTTTTGACAAATCTTAGAAATTGTAAAATATTTGGTTTTCAATTTGAGTCCTGCGGTGACTGCTCCTACAACACCTGTCTAATAAAGAACCGACAGGAAATTCTGACAAGCAACAATTGTAAATGACACACTGTTGTTTTACAGTGTAGTTAGAGTGTATCCACGTTCTAGAAAAGACATCTGGCGATTTTCCATGGATATAGTATGTCAGAACTGACAGCTTCGTAAATGATTGATTCTGAGATTGTTGTCCATCAATCTTCAAATGACCATCAAGGTCACCAGACGCTATCTGGCCACCGATGACCAATGAGAAATGAGGAAATATTGGAGAGAACAAGAACAGACAGCCCTTATAAAAAGCCCTTACCAGGATGCTGACTGAAGCAACAGCCTTTTTCAGCTGCCACAGCACTTACAGAGCTCTGTAGACTGCACAAATTGCATCACAATGTTTCACCCACTGAAATGTCCCAAAATATCTCCTAAATGCCATTTCAGTCTAGCTAAAAGCAACTCAGGAAATACTAATGAAATGCACTGTATGCTGTTACTGAGCTTTTAATTTATCCACAGAAGACTCTGCTAGCTTGTTATTGATGCATTCATTCCAGGACAGTCAAGTCAAATATGCCTGCATTTACACTTATTTACAGCAGCAAAGCAAGTTGCAAATGAGGAATGCTACAGCACAAGCAAATCATGCTAAGGTGACAGTGCTGTAGCACAAAGTTCCAAAATTGGCAAGAAAAATATAAGTTAGAACACAAATGTGGGTGTAACAAAGAGCAGGGTATGTTTCCGTGATATTGCTAAGTAAGACATGTTCCTGGATCAACATCTTGTGTTTATCCTGGATCAAAATTGCTGTCCAAAAATATAGACTTAACCCAATTCCTACCCCTAAACCTAACCCTACCCATAATTTATTCCTAAAATCATTGGGAAATAATCGTTGATTAACAAGGTTGTAGAAGCACCTAACCCCGATCATAAGCCTAAAAAAATATATTTCCTGAAACGTTATCCCTCAATTCTGTTTTGTTGCTTGGAATGTTGTTCCAGGATCAACAATGATGTTGATCCAGGAACATGTTGTACTTGGTGAAATCACGTTCACCGATATACAGTATTTTAAAACAGTATTATGAGAGTTGTCATTGGTTATTAAGAGTAAGAAGTTCTCAGATATAGTTCTTAGGTTAAATCACTGAAAATACTAAACTGCCATTATTTAAGTGCTTTAAACTATTAGACATTAATTACATTAATAGTAAGTTTGGTAGCACTTTATTTTAGGGTCTCTTAACTAGTTGCTTATTAGCATAGATATTACTAGAATATTAGCCATTTATTAGTACTAATTAAGCACTTATTAATGCCTTATTCTACATCCCTAATTCTACCCAATACCTAAACGTAACAACTACCTTACTAACTATTAATAAGCAGCAAATTAGGAATATATTGAGGGAAAAGTCGTAGTTAATAGTGAATAAGTGTTCCCTATTCTAAAGTGTTACCGTAATGTTTTCTAAAATGTTTTTCAAAATACATGTTCACTTTATTTTAAGGTTCAAGTCTCACTATTAACTAACTATTGCCTTAATAAACTCCCAATTTGCTGTTCATTAATAGTTAGTAAGGTAGTACTTTATAAGTACTAACAAACAGCCAATATAGTAATATCCATGCTAGTTAATAATAAGATCTGGTCCTTAAATAAATAGTTACCAAATACATTAATTAAGCATGAATGTTTATTAATTCATTTTATACATAAACATTTCTTTACTTTTTTAAAACTATGAATTGCATTTTTAATGTTTTCATGAACCTTTAACTTCTTTGTGGTCTGTAAAAATCTTTAGGTAGGAGGTAAGTGTCAAAGTAATATCCAAATGCATGCAGAACCTAAGGTTTCCCAAAAGAACATTGCCCAGAGCATAACACTGCCTACGCCAGCCTGCTTTCTTCCCATAGTGCATCCTACTGCCATCTCTTGTTCAGGTAAACGAAGTACACATAACCGGCCATCCATCTGACCTAAAGAAAACATGATTCATCAGACCAGGCAACCTTCTTCCATGGCTTCCATTCTAATGCTCACTTACCCATGGTAGGCAATATTGGCAGTGGACAGGGTTCATCGTGGGCAGCTACACAGATCCGTGCATTGTGTATTCGGATATCTTTCTATCATGGCCAGCATTAATTATTTCAGCTAGTTGAGCTACAGTAGCTCTTCTGTTTGATCTGACCAGATGGGCTAATATTTGCATCCCAAGTGCATCAGTGAGCCTTTGGCTTCCATGACCCTGACGCCGGTTCACTGGTTGTCCTTCTTAAGTACTAAGTACTAACCACGGCATACCAAGAACACCTCATAAGACTTGCCATTTTGGATCATACTCTGACCCAGTCATCTAACCATTCAACGCATTCTCATTCCCAACTCGTCACATATTGACGCTTGGTCAAGACCCTATGGCGTCACTTTTTGACGCACAGGGTACCCTTTAGCACAATTTGTTCGATGTGCAGGACCCTCCATTGCTATAAATAAGAAACCCTTGGCGTCAATATGAAATCTATGGAATAGAAAGGCACTGGGAATTTTATCATTGTGATTAAATTAAATATTGGGTAATAATATTGCCATTATTGCATATATGTTGGGGTGTGATTTTTCAATGTAAGCAGTCACAACAGTTTTATTTATATTACAATATTTACACATTTATGAGCACCTAACCCAACCCCTGCCCTTAAACCTACCATTTGTCAATATACACAAGATATAACAGGCATATACAACTACAGTCATAATTTATTCAAAAAGTATTAATATTCCAAGTCTTCTGAGGCAAAACTATTGATTTGGAAGAGGAATGTGTGTGAGAGGAACAGACGCGATCGCTGTCTCCGTCCGCCGTAAAGCTCATCCTGTGTGCTGCAGTCTGTGAGCAAATTTAAATAAAATGCAGCCAGAAGAAGCCGTGCTACGGGAGAATCTTTGTGAACGAGATGTGGGCATGTTAATGGAGCGGGATCATTTTCAGCAATTAAAACCTTATGTTTTACTCTCTTCTTCACATAAAGATATCGTATGCCTTCTGAAGACTTGGAATGCAACATGACTTGTTTGTAATGCTTTTATGTTGCTTTTTAATGGTCGGCTTTTGCAATCAATACCTGTGACTGTACTTATATTTGCCTGTTTTATATTGTTCAGAAGCGGGTAGGTTTAGGGTAGAGGTGGGGTTAGGTGCGCCAATGAAAGTGTACATTTGTATGAAATTCTTTCTATTTTTTACAAATGCATGCAAACCATTAAATTAAGACAAACAACTAAAAAGTCTTAATGGGGAAGTCGTGGCCTAATGGTTAGAGAGTCGGACTCGTAATCGAAAGGTTGCAGGTTCGAGTCCCCGGCCGGCAGGGATTGTAGGTGGGGGGAGTGAATGTACAGCGCTCTCTCCACCCTCAATACCACGACTGAGGTGCCCTTGAGCAAGGCACCGAACCCCCAACTGCTCCCCGGGCGCTGCAGCATGGCTGCCCACTGCTCCGGATGTGTGTTCATGGTGTGTGTGTGTGTGTGTGTGTGTGCATTTGTTCACTACTCACTGCTGTGTGTGTGCACTTGGATGGGTTAAACGCAGAGCACCAATTTCGAGTATGGGTCACCATACTTGACAATACGTCACGACTAAAAACAATGGAGGACCCTGCACGCTGAAAAGTGATGCTAAAACGATACATCGAAAAATTATGCTAAAGGTGTACCTTGAGGGTCAAAAAGCAACACCAAGGGATCCTGACCAAGCGTCAATGAGTTGGGAGTGAAAACGTGTTGAGCCATTACTCAGTGTTGAGTCACTCAGATCCTTTCGCTTGACTGTTTTTCAACATGTGAAATTCAAGAACTGAGGGGGAAAAAAGGATATTTTACTGCAGCAGATATGTGCAATGCTGTCTTAAGCTTGTCACCATGGACACATTTTTTTTTTTTTCTGGCTCCTGCTTCCCACTGCCTGGTCCTCCTGTTGTTCCCTTCCAATTTCTTGCAATTTCATTGGCTGTTTCATAGCTGCTTGCTTATAAGGCTACATAATTTTTAACCAAGGCTCTTTGGAAAAATGTGCCAGTCGTGACATTTCTGCTTAATTATATTATGCTGCTTCTTTAAATGTTTCTGGCACCTTCAAAATGAAATGTCCAATGATTGGCATTAAAAGCTCATTTGGTTTTATCTGGCAATGTTTTACTATGTTAGTTGATGTATTGGTAATGAAATGCATGGCGAGTGTTGCTAAAAAGTTAATGCTCTGAATGTACCACTTACATTAAACCAGCCCCTAAATATAAGATAAAAATGCATTTTCTGAAGCATCCATGGCATTTTATCTATCTGATACAAGACTTTGAGCTCTTTAATTAAATGTCATAGCTCGTGTTTCACAGGACTCTTACTGGAGTGCTCTACATTGCAAGTGTTATTAATAAATAATTAGCTTGTGTAATCATAATTTCTATGAAAAGTTATAAAAGTCGTTGGTGGTTTATTGACACTGGTGTTCATTTTAGCTGGACACTGCTGTAAATTGTATGCATAATATATATTATAAAAAAACAATTTAGTAAATTTTGCATTCAAGGTGTAAATAGAATTGTATTACTTTTTAATTGATGGTTACAACACATGAAAGCTTAGTTTCATTAAAAGATAGATTTTCCTTAAAGATTTTTCAAAACCGTATGAAACAAACAAAAATATGAAGAGTAAATTTCGAACAAGATTTATAAAAGATATTTCCTTTCTTTATCATGGACACTTTCATTTGTTATTTACTAGTGTACTATTTAGGGACTTTGTGTCGGGAGTGAGCTTTAAAATGCTATCACTAGGGTGGGCAGATCACTAGAGTTTGTAACACAGTACATGTATTTTTTTATTATTATTATTTTATTTTATTATTATTATTATTTATGTGCTGAGCAGGGTTAATATCATAAAAAAAATAAAAGAATAATAATTAGTTAAACCTAAGCAGTAATAATGAAAACTGGAAATATAATGATAAAAACTTATTCAAAATATTAATACAATAATGGCATATGCTACATCATAATAAATAACACTTGTGCTGAGTGAACATTTCTTTCAGAATTCTACCGTGGGGTTTTACTTGCTGCAGCGAATAAATTACATTTATTTGTTTCCTGCAACTGTTTTTCAAGACGTTGCAAATAAAAACATTAAGTTTGTCAAGTGTCAATATATGCACAATTGTTTGCATAAGATTGTGTGATTTTTCACCCCTGTTACCAGCAGGAACCATTACTTCTGCAGTGGGGGCCTGTTTGTAGGCACTACTGTCTGTGAAAAAAAAACAAAAAAAACATTACAAGTGTGAACTCTTTTAATGGCAGGTCTTGCAAGAGCGTTTCGATTAGAGTATCTGTGCCAGTCGCCTGCTGCGTGCCGCTCGCTTTACTCATTATTATTATTTCAGTTCTCTCAGAGTGATTGCGGCTCAACCTGATTAAAAACAACCTGAGAATATTCAAAGCCCCGAGCTGTGGAGAGTCAAACACAGCCGACTGCGGATGAACAAGATTGTAAACCATCAAATTTGCACGATGAACGATAGACATCAAAACAGCCTAGAGAGAAATGAAAACAACAACATCAAGAAAACTAATTTCTTTTCGTCATACCTCTTTATCATGTCTAATATGGGTTGTGCATCATACATCCCCAGAGGGAAAGGGCCAGATAGCCTGTTGGTCATCATCTGCTCAGGGTAGACTGAAAAAGGGCCAAGAGGGGGGTTGGGGACAGCGGCAGCTGAAAAAACAGGGCCCTGGAGACGGCAAGTCCAAGGCTACCCATAACACAACAGCTGGGATAATAGGAGTGACTCTATACTGGGGAGAGAGGCATGATGTGCACATCTGTGGAAAGAAAATAGAAGACTACATATCCATACCCAGAGCAAACAAGACAGCGGGGGCCCTGGGGTTCAATTTGAGGTGTAATTGGAGGGAAAACTTACGGATATTACGGCCTTTGTCTTTCGGTGTGTAAGAGGCAGATAAAGAGCCTAAATGAAGGTTCCAGTTGCACGTAAGGAGGAATTTAGAGGTGGAGAGGTTGAATTTGTTTGATTGGGGTCACCGTAAAAAATATCTCTGTAATAGCAGCTGTTAGCAGTCCTACCACAAATGAGCCAGTTACATGTGTCTGCCTAAAGAAAAGTTTAGTCAGAAACAAAAATTCTGTCATATTTACTCACAAGCGTGATGTTCTAAACAGATCAAGCTTGGTTTGATTGGCGTTATTTGCATATGTCATAACCAGAATGTAATGCACCATCATAACATTATTATTTTTTAATTAATTTTTTATTATTCCATTAATTAATAAAAGTCATTTAAGTTATAGTCACACCACATCAAATACAATCTGAAATGGTGATATAAAAAAAAAATGGGGGAGGAGAGGGGGGGATCTGATATTTTAAGGAATTTATTGTCATAAGGTAATTTCATCATTAAGGGCTAGCTGGTGATTTTATTGTAGTCCAAATCCAAAATGTCTGTGTATTCTCCTGCCACCGTAATAAAAATTCCTGGCTGAATTACCTACTGTTTTTTGGACAGACACCAAGGTTGCGTTGTAATTTAACTGCCACCCAGAACCACATTTCTGAGTTTACAAGAAGGGATCAGTCCAAAGGCTGTTTTGTAAATCCTTTTTGCCAAGTAGCGTACTGTAACTGTTGCACTCCGTTGTAATTTACACTACATATCTTCGCCTTATAGCTTGTGTTAACTTATTTCTGCTAATTTCCACATTTTTAAAAGTACACCCTTCAAGTGCAAGACATTAAACATTTAAGTCAAGTCAAGTCACCTTTATTTATATAGCGCTTTTAACAATGCAAATTGTGTCAAAGTAACTGCTCAATATAAAAATAAGAAAAAAATATGAAAATAGTGTGTCAATAATGTAAAATGACAATCAAACAATCAATTTTCAATTAAAGGCATTTCATTTTTAAATTCAGTGATGTCATCATTCAGCTCAGTTCAGTTTAAATCGTGTCTTTGCAATCAGGTCGACGATATCGCTGGAAATGAAGTGTCCGCAACTAAGCAAGCCAGGGGCGACAGCGGCAAGGAGCCAAAACTCCATCAGAATGGACAAAAAAACCTTGGGAGAAATCTGGCTCAGTCAGGGGACAAGTTCTCCTCTGGCCAAACAAACCAGCAGTTCAATTCCAACTGCAGCAAAGTCCGATTGTAAGGGCTCAACTGGTTCCAGTGGTCTTTTCCCGATGACTGTCTAGGTGGCGGAATCCTCACTAGGGATCTGTCTCTGGGGCTCATCTAGGTGTCCTGGTCTCTGATGACGTTCAGGGAATAAAGCATTACAATGATCTACATTGAGAGCATAGGTCTCAGTTTAGATATATTTTTAAGAGAAAAAAAAAATGCATTTTACAAACGCTAGAAACGTGGCTGTCAAAGGAGAGATTGTTATCAAATAGCACACCTAGCTTCCTGTCTGATGACGAAAAATTTACAGAGCAGCTATCAAGTGTTATACAGGGTTCTAGTTTATTACTTTTGGGGTTTTAGGTCCGATAATTAACACTGTTTTTTCAGAATTTAGCAGTAAGAAATTACTAGTCATCCAGTTTTTTATATCGACTATGCATTCCATAAGTTTCTCAAATTGGTGTGTTTCACCGGGCCGTGAAGAAATATAGAGCTGAGTATCATCAGCATAACAGTGAAAGTTAACCCTGTGTTTCCTGATGATATTTCCCAAGGGTAACATGTAAAGCGTGAAAAGTAATGGCCCTAGTACTGAGCCTTGAGGTACTCCATAATGCACTTGTGATCGATATGATACCTCTTCATTCAATGCTACGAATTGATGGCGATCAGATAAGTATGATTTGTATATATATACAACCACGATCATATGATAAGAGCAGGTCATTTGTAACTCTAATGAGAGCAATCTCAGTACTATGGGATGGCCTAAATCCTGACTGGAAATCCTCTAGAAGGAATATAATTGTGAGGATACTACCTTTTCTAGTATCTTTGACAGAAAAGGGAGATTCGAGATCGGTCTGTAATTAACTAGATCTTTGTGGTCAAGTTGTGTTTTTTAATGAGAGGCTTAATAACAGCTAATTTAAAGGTTTTGGGGACATATCCTAATGAAAATTACGAATTAATAATAGCCAAAAGAGGATCTATGACTTCTGGAAGCACCTCTTTTAGTAGTTTAGATGGAATAGGGTCTAACATGCATGTTGTTGGTTTAGCTGATTTAACAAGTTTATAGTATAGTAGTCTATAGTAGAGAATGAGTGGAATTGTGGATCATATCATTTACAAAAAGCGCTTTAATAGAAAGGGATCTAATATTCAATAAGCCAAGCTTTATCATTTGTTTCTCTGTGTTATATACATTTTTCATTTGTTGAGCATCAATTAAGTTGTTACTCATAAATTGGTTTGGATGTTTTTTGTATTTTCTAGTTCGGGGAACAGACACAGTCTCTATAATGTGATATCTAGGTGAAAGAGTCTCTATGAGCTGAGAATTAACTGACTTCTGTGACGTGAGGCGGCTAGCAGACGGTCGGTTTAGCCAGTCTGTCTGCTTCCTGACCTGGGCCCCAGTTAGTCAAGTATGAACTCTAAGACTATGTGCCATATTATAGAGAGAAGAGCGGCACCACCCCAGGAGGGATGAAGACCGTCTCTTTTCAACAGGTCAGGTCTGCCCCAAAAACTCGTCCAATTGTCTATAAAACCTATGTTATTCTGCAGGCACCACTTAGACATCCAGCCATTGAGTGAGGACAGTCTGCTATGAATCTCATCGCCACGGTAAGCAGGGAGCGGGTCAGAGTACAGTGTTTAAACTATAGTGCATTAATTTTTAGTAATATTTAGGTCCCATTTTAATATTAGGTGCTCTTAATACTTATGTTTTATGTATTATGTATTTACATTAAAAAGTACAATGTATTGTGTTGATGCTGTATTGCAAAACTCTTCTTCTGCTATTGAGGTGAGATTAAGGTTAGGGACAGATTTGGTGGGTGGGTGTAAGGGTTGATTAAGGTGTAAGTGATGGGTCAACAGTTTAAATATAAATGTAATTACAGAAATTAGTTACATATAATTACATGCAGGCATTTTTTAAAAACATAAGTACAATGTAAAACATGTATGTACACAATAAGTGTACTGTATCAAATGATTGATTAAAATCGGCTTGATTATTATATCCAGCCGATGTAAAGCTGCTTTGGCACAATTTGCATTGTTGAAAGCGCTATACAAATAATATTGACTTGACTTGAAAGTACGTAGTAGTTAAAGCCACCTAATATAATGTGGGAACGATATTTAAATAATCAAATAATAAAAATGATATTATTTTTAACAGTAATTTTGTTTACAGATGACAATCATGTGACTGATCACATGAGCAGTGTTCTCAGTTTCATATAAGATCACAGAATTTTATGCTCCAATAAAGGTTTCACTTTATTTTGATAGTCCACTTTAGACATTCTACTAACTATAAGTGACTTTGTAACTACATGTCAACTGTATGTCAACTAATTCTCATTAATTTGTTACATGTCTACTAACTCTCAGAGTAGACTGTTAGGGTAGGTTTAGGGTTAGTAGAATAAGTCGACATATACTTGCAGAGTTTCTCATAGTCAGTATGTTGTATGTTGTGGACCCATCAAAATAAAGTGTTAGAAGATATTAAGCAGACAGTCTGCTAATACTATAATGACTGCTAGTTGACTTGTAGTTGCAAAGTTACTTACTGTTAGTAGAATGTCTAATGTGGACTATCGAATTAAAGTGTTACCTAAACAAATATTAATATCATATTTCATCATATTTCTTGTAAACACTGGCAAAACATGTTTTCTGTTTCTGAGGCAGAAAAGCTTGTTCATACATTCATGAACTCTAGAGGGGATATGGTAACGATTTATTTAAAGGTGTCCTTGTTACACGTTACATGTACTTACTATTATATTAACAATAAATTATGCATAATTACATGCAAGTAACCCTAAACCAAACACTAACCCTAATCCAAAACCTGCAGTAAGTACATTTAGTTAATTAATATTACTCAGTACTTGTAATGTATAATTACATAGTAACAAGGACACCTTAAAATAAAGTGTAACCCCACTTTTAGCCTCTACACTGGTTACCTATTAAGTTCCATATCAATTACAATATATTGCTACTTACCAAAATGGTTCAGCTTCCTTGTACTTAACCAGTCCTCTATCAAACTACAATCCTTTACGCTCTTTAAGGCTGCATAACTCTCGACATTTGGTAGTACCTTAATAGCAAAGTCCACTAATGGAGAGCATTTTCACATTTGGCTCATACACTCTGGAATAATCTTCCCAATAATGTTCAGGTTTCAGACATTCTCTCTGTTTAAATCTAGATTAAAGACACATCTCTTTAGCTAAGAATTAATATGATGCATCTCATAACCTTGGTATCCAGTTATATCTGATAAAATATGCATGATTATTTTTTTGCTTGAAATTTTATGAACAACAGCTACGCTAATTATAATTGTTTTGCTTTTCTAATTCTACCTCAGATGACCATCCTGAGATAATAAGAGATTGCCCAAGTGCTCCAGTCTGGATGCAGCCTCTTATGAAGACTTTAGATGACCCAACACCTGAGAAGAGATGACGCCTACCCCTGTGAGAACCTGAGATGACAGTAACTTTGAATAAACATACAAAACTGACAATTTTTCCTTACATTATAATCATTATAATTACCTATGATTATCACCTGCCTTAACCATGTTCATTGTTTCTGCTTGAATGTGTCTTTATCTAACTGAATGATGCAGAACTGTACATTTCTGGCCATATGGACATTATTTTGACATAGTCACCTCTGATAACAAATTAATTTTAATTTTGAAACATGCATCTCCTGTAAAGCTGCTTTAAAGTTTTGTGTATTGTGTATTGTATTGTGAATGTATTGTGAAAATTGCTATTCAAATAAATCGCCATCCAAAGGCATGGGATTTATCACAGAGGTGCCGTGTTAATTTATTTTTAGAGGTCCCGATGAGAAACAATTACTGTCCAAATAGGGCTTTTGACACACAGTCATGAGGGTCTACTGGGCTGCTCTCCAATATATAATTTCCCATTTCTGCATGTTGGTTGCACCACATGACTTTTGATAGTCGCACCACATTACTTTGATTTTGTGGACAATAAAATATATTTTCTCTAGTGTGGATTATGCCAGACTATGTAATAAGGTTTCCTTTCCATTCAATTTCATTATTTTAATGAGGATTGTTTGTTCTTTGTGAAATCAGAACAGTTTAACCACCAACATGTTTGACTTTATGCCCCAGAAAATATCAAAATGCATTTTTAATACAGTATTTAAAACATGCTCAATATGCAAGAGGTGCAAATTGGCTTCTCATTTTTTAAACAAATTAATAGATAGAAAAAAATTCACATCACTGACCAGAAAACAACTTAAAATCAATATTTTAAATTCAATATTCCTGCACACTGAGTACGACATTTTTGCGTGCATCTTTCCAGATTCCTCATATCGTTTCCTATCAAAATGCATGCTACAGATGCGAAAACACAGAAAATCGAAAGTGATCCGAATTGTTTTATGACGGACGAAAGTTTCGGATGCAGTGTGTAAACGTGATTGACATAACATGAGGTCGTATTTATTTTTTAACGTGTGAAAATTTCGGATTCGGTGTGCAATGACCTTTATAATTATTTCATGACTCACTCCGTACATTCTATGATTATTTTTATGGTATTTTTTTTATACATGTGAAAGAAAAGTTAAAATTGCAGCGAAAAATGCCAGCAAGAACGATTCTTCTCCTGTGTTCCACGTAAAAAATAATGATAATAAAAAAATATATAATATTAAATAAAATAATAATAATAATAAAAAAGTAAAGTCGTGACGTATTGTCAAGTATGGTGACCCATACTCGAAATTGGTGCTCTGCCTTTAACCCATCCAAGTGCACACACACAGCAGTGAGTAGTGAACAAATGCACACACACACACACACACCGTGAACACACACCCGGAGCAGTGGGCAGCCATGCTGCGGCGCCCGGGGAGCAGTTGGGGGTTCGGTGCCTTGCTCAAGGGCACCTCAGTCGTGGTATTGAGGGTGGAGAGAGCGCTGGACGTTCCCTCCCCCCACCTACAATTCCTGCCGGCCGGGGGCTCGAACTCGCAACCTTTCGATTAAGAGTCCGACTTAATCGAAAGGTTGCGAGTTCGAGCCCCCGGCCGGCAGGAATTGTAGGTCATAATCGAGACAACATGAAGACATGATGTGTCAATCTGACATATGCTTCATCACTGTATACAGTATACACAAACACTTGAGCAACCAGACTAAACATCAGTGTTTTCAACAGAATTCCTGTGGTTTTGAGGTAATATACTGTAACAAAGTCTGCTTGCAAAAAGGATGAATAAACCAACAAATAAGATTGTCACTTTATTGTGTTTATAGAGTCTTCAGCAAAGTGAATTTTTGTTCTTGTTGTTCTTGTTTTGTTCTTTTACACTTGTTTGCTATTTGCTTGGGTTCCAGTGTAGCTGGAAATGAAAAGAGCCAATTAATTGAATTTCCTCAGAATTTGCAGGTCATGTTACAAGTCCTTGGGACCACCTACAGATTTGTTAAACCTGCCAGTATATGACATTTATACTTTGAAACTTTGTTTATTTTCTCTCTCTGCAGGTCCAGAGTCCTTGGGAGTCAGATTGCAAGGGGTTGGAATGCCTTCACAGAGTACAAAACATGAAAAAGACTCCAATACTAATACAGAGATGGGAAAGAAATTGACATTCTTCTTTTGCATGCATGAAACCATCAAAAGTTTAGGCTCTATTGCAGTATTTCAATTGTCTTTTAAAAAAAAAAAAGCAAAAAAGTAATAGAACATGAATTTTTTGAAAAGATTTCTGATTCAGTTTCAGTGTAATGGTTTTGTTTGTAATCTACAAATAGACATCATAGAATATTTTGTTATAGACCTTTTAAAGAACCAGGATTTCCCAAAACGTGCAGTTTGATAGTTGAACACTCCAGTGTTGGAACGTAGCTTAAGTAGCAACGTTACAGTTTTTCTCAATCTTTTTATCAGAATTTTGCACCATTTACCCAAAAAAGAAAGTCTGTAAATTGTGTATCTCTTTTATGAGAACGCTAGCATAAAATGGCCTTGAAACCAATACACGTTGAATAAAACCCACAAAACTTTTGTTTTCCAAATTTAAAGATGAATTTCAATGAAAATAAGTTCTTTGTTTAGTGTATTAGCAGCTACGCAGAAATCGCTGCGCCATTTTTCACCGCAGCTCATATTGCAATAAACACGCTATCTTAAAGTGTGTGCCTTTTTTCCACGAAGGGCTGCTACAATCCTATTATCCGTTTATGACCTCCCTTTTCTGCCATGTCAGGATCAGGCTTTGATAGCAGCAAAAAGCATTTTCCACGACAGATGTACTTTAATGGGTGTTCCCGGTGCCAATAACATTCTCTTTAGGCCAGCTGGATTTGAAGAGGGAAATGGGTCTATTAATTAAAGAAATTATAGTTCAGTCACATGAGGCTTTATACCGGTGGTTCAATGCAATGACGGCATGTTGGGAAGGAGGAATAACCTAATGAGAGGTCCTGACCTTAAATGCTCTGGAAGCAAACACCGCCTGCTCAGCAAACAGGCAGTTTATGATAATAGTTCAGGAGTGTATGTGTGAGCGTTTTCAACATGGTCTTGGTAGGTTTCTGTATGTTTGTAATGTGTTTTACATTTGGATATACACTGACTGACATGTATAATATTTATTTATATACATATATATTGAAATATAATTTATTTACAAATCTGAATTTTCAGAATCATTACTCCAGTTTTTAGTGTCACATGATCCTTCAGAAATAATTCTAATATGCTGATTGGTACTTAAGAAACATTTCTTATTATTATCAATTTTGAAAAACAGTCATACTGCTTCATATATATATATATATATATATATATAATTATTTTATTTTTTTGAAAAC
Organism: Barbus barbus; assembly: GCF_936440315.1. NCBI lineage: Eukaryota > Metazoa > Chordata > Actinopteri > Cypriniformes > Cyprinidae > Barbus > Barbus barbus. The sequence goes on from NC_136762.1 coordinate 21,714,052, forward strand.
ATGATACTTTTTTGTTTTTGTTTTTATTATCCTTTGGTGAATAGAAAACAGCAATTATATAATTGTTTGTAGCATTATGTCTTCACTGTCACTTTTGATCAATTTAATGCATGCTTGCTGAATAAAAGTATTCATTTCTAAAATAAATAAATAAATAAAATATAAAAATATATACAGTAAATGACCCCAGACTTTTGAAGAGTAATTAAAGTGTATACAAGTTTTATTTTTTTATTTTTTATTTGATCAACACATAGATTAGTTATTACATTACTTTATTTGTTTATTTATTTATTTACTTCTTGTTTGTTTGTTTATTCAAAATATCATTTTAAACACTTTAAAATGAAGAAAAGCTAACATATTGAAAAAAATATTTAAGATTTGGCACTGCACTGATAATATAATTTATAATGATGTTTTGTATTTTTGTTTATTCTTAAAAATAGTGTTAAGAAAGCTAATTAATTTGGAAATTCAGGGTACATGTACATGACACAGTTTTCAAATTAAAAACTTAATGAAAACTTCATGAGTACATTTACACGACAGTTTTCAACTACAAATGGAAAACGTTGTATGTTTTGGCTGTTCATTTTCTCATTATTCTCATTGAAAATGGTACTTCCATGTAAACTACAAAAACACAAATTTGTTCAAATGGTGATGTCATGCGCATGTGGTTTAAATGTTCAGTCTATAGGCATTTGTGCGTATGTGTTTCTTCACAAAGTAACATAACCAACTACTGAACTGGCATGCATAATACAGCATTTTTAGTCGTTTTCACAGATCTGTGTGAACAGGGATCATTCTGACAGTGTTGTTGTCTGTATGCAAAACCTTTCAGAAACTTTTCCAATTTTTTTAAATTTTTGTAAAATGCAGTATGCTGGGGGTTTACATTCAATATGTATGGACAGAAAATTGGAGGGGGGGTGCTTTTATTATAAATTTAGAAAGTAAAAATACTGAGACAGAGTCAAGACATTGACTTCTCACAATATTTGACAAAAATTTCCTAGATGGTTGGCATAGTTTATCAGTTTCAGTCACGCTCCTGCCATCTCTGAATTGTGATTACAGGGTTGTCAGGATAGAGTCAAACCCTTTGAGACGGCCTAAAAAGGTAATTGGAGGGGAAACGCTAATGACACATTTATCAAACTGAACCAACACCTTAACCCACTTTTCAAATGACCTCCCACACAACACTGAATCACTGTGAATCACGGCATATGGGAATGGAGCCTTACTATATTAGACAGGAATCCACATAGAAATTCAACTTTTATTTTTAAACCAGAACGTTCAACAACCTCATCTTAAAAAAGGGTATTTTATTTAAGAAAATATTACACTACCTTGAAATGCTAAAAACTTGTCAGTTGTATTATCTTTTATTTAATTTATTTTTTTGATAATGAAAACAACAAAAACATGTTTAAACGAAAACCTCAAATCTGTAATATTATATTAACACAAAAAATACAAAATACCTATGTGAAGAAGTGCACCTAATGGTATTGAATGTATTTAAATAAATAAACAAACAAATAAATAAAGAGAACACTTTCATTATTGTGTAACATGGTTAAGTAAAGACTTTTAAAAATGTCAAATTAGAACTTTATTTTAAGCTACACTTTAAAGTATTATGTTTCAATCTTTTGCTTGTAAGGTACACTTATTTTGATGTGTTAACTGACATACTAAAGCACAGAATCAGAATTAGCTTTATTGCCAGGTACAGTATGTTTGCACATACGAGGAATTTGTTTTACTGAGAGCAGCTCCACAGTGCGACAGAATGACAGTGACAGGACAAGACACAAATTATGTACAAATATACAAAATGGACAATATGCAAAATAGAACAATATGCAAAATAGCACAAACAGAATATACAAAATAGACAATTCAGCATGTACAGGTATGTTAGGTGAAAATTTGAAATGTAATAAGTGTGTGTTAAATAAAAAATAAAAAGTATGATAACGTTGTGTGTTTCATGTTTATTGTTAAGAGTTCAAATGTTCATGAGATGGATTGCCTGAGGGAAGAAACTGTTTCTATGTCTGGTTGTTCTGGTGCTCAGAGCTCTGTAGCGTCGACTAGACGGTAACAAAGAGGGAGTATGCTGGATGTGAGGCGTCCAGAGTGATTTTACCAGCCCTTTTGCTCACTCTGGATAAGTACAGTTCTTGGAGAGTGGGGAGGGTTGTACCGATGATTCACTCAGCAGTCCGGACTACCCTCCATAGTCTTCTGAGGTTAGATTTGGTAGCTGAGCAGAACCAGATAGATATTGAAGTGCAGAGGATGGATTCAATGATGGTAGAGTAGAACTGTTTCAGCAAGTTCTGTGGCAGGTTGAACTTCCTCAGCTGGCGAAGGAAGTACAACCTCTACTGGGCCTTTTTGACAATAGAGTCAATGTGAATATTCAGGTCCTGAGAAATTGTGGTGCCCAGGAACCTGAATGACTCCACTGCAGTCAAAGTGCTGTTCATGATGGTGAGTGGGGGGAGAGCAGGGGGTTTCTCCTGAAGTCCACTATCATCTCCACAGTTTTGAGCGTGTTGAGCTCCAGGTTGTTAAGACTGCACCAGACGGCCAGCTCCTTAACCTCCTGTCTGTAAGCAGACTCGTCATCGTTCTGAATGAGGCCGATCAGTATGGTGTCGTCTGCAAACTTCAGGAGCTTGACAGAGGGGTCTTTAGATGTGCAGTCGTTGGTGAAGAGCGAGAAGGGCAGTGAGGAGAGAACACAGCCCTGAGGAGCTCCAGTGCTAATTGAAAAAACTGCTGATTACTCTTGTCTAACTCAGGTTCGGATTCATTGAACGGCTACAGAATGTCCGGTCAGAACATTAGGTCTCACACCAGGAATGTACTTCAGGGTGATTTATTGTGCAAGGATGTGTGTGTGGTTCTGTAACATAAAACAGTATACAAATATATATAAATTAATAAATGCACATTAACAGATCTTTATAGAAGTACTTGAATAATCATAAGTAGCAGCATTGTAGATGACATTGTGAACTTAACATGAAGTAAACAATATAAATATAATATAGATACAGATCGAAGTTCTATAAATGATCGCACTACTGCACTGGGTTTGTAGCTCACGTGCCTAACGCATGTGCCTAACTCATCGGGGGCCGGTTGCACCAGCTGTGCTTAAGCTACAACGTAACCTAGTTGCGACATAAAAAGACACTAAGTTACAACTTACACACTACTAAATGTTTTGGCATTGCACCAGTAAACTTAGTTTAAACGTAACTCTACGTTCCAACTAAATATTTACTGAAGCCTCTGCCCATGAATAACGGTCGCAAAGAGACGGAAGCCAGATTAGATCACATCACATCGATGAGCTCCTGATCGATAATGAAGAACCACATGTAGTAGAAATATTTTTTTTTATCCTTGCACGGGAGAGCAGGAAAGAAATACAGAAGTCAGTCATCAAAGCAGACTGTTTTTAGTCTGACAAATAGGCATGGCCAGTTTCGTTTATTTTATGTTCACAGCATGTTGCCGTTCATATCGCTCTATTTGAGTAATTATAAAATGGAACAAAATATTTTTGCGAACTCAGTGATAAAGTTTAAAAAATATTTTTATAAGTTAAAAATTAGCCTACTGCAAAATAGCTGCAATAAATGGTTACAAAGTAGGCTATGAAGACATAAAGGTCCACTGTGCTACTCTGTTCATGAATTAACGTTTCAAAACATCCCCCCTCTGGTTTTTCCACAAATCACACCCTAATAATAATAATAATAACAACAACGTCACTGACTATTCTCTCGCAACTGTGAGTCAGAAAAGTCAAAATTGCCTTAATAAGAAAAAAACTAAGTTATAAAGTATTTATACTTTGAGCCATGTCATCTGTTGCTTCAATTCCACTTTCAACTCCAGTGATTCCACAGACGGTGGGTGAGTTGTCGCCGATTATTTCTAGGATAACGGTTAAATACGGGCCAGGCTCTGGTCTCGGACCACCTCCAGCGGGGACGTTTAGTGCGATGAAAGTACTCAATTGCTTGTGTCTTAATGTCGCTCCACTTCTTCCACACTTCCTTTATCTCCCTCTGCTCAAAGCCTTTTGAATTTATTTTGTTTGTTATTTCCTGCCAAATCTCACATTTTTTTCCGGTTTGTAACAGACGAGTTTAATTTGCTTTCAATGACTGTTTTGTTTTCTTTGTATCCATCAATTAAAATGAGAATTTCTTCATGACTGAAATTTTTCTTCCTGTTTCTTTTCTCTTCCATACCTTCGATTAAAAGTTTGCTTTGATTTTGATGACTTTAACGTTAGACATTAACGTCTCTCTGCTGAAAAAACAATAGAACCCTGCCCAAAACACAATAGAAAATGTAATGGATTTAATGGTTATTATGGGAATTGTGTTGGTTTTAATGGAAACTATAATGGTGTCTACTGGTATGTGATGGATTCTATTGGTGGGAAGTTAAATCCTACTGGAAAAATGCCCAAAACACACAACAAAAAGGAATTTTGTAATGGTTTTACTGGAAAAAGCTAATGGTTTATAATGGTATTTTAATGGAAACCACAGGAATTTCTGTGATGGTTTCTATTGTAGCCACAGCCATATTGTAGCCACAGCCATATCACCCTGTAGCCCAAGACTGGTTGCCCACTGAAGCTAAGCAGGGCTGAGCCTGGTCAGTACCTGGATGGGAGACCTCCGGTGAAAACTAGGTTGCTGTTGGAAGAGGTGTTAGTGAGGCCAGCAGGGGGTGCTCTGTGTGGGTCCTAACGCCCCGGTATAGTGACGGGGACACTATACTGTCAAAAAGCACCGTATTTCGGATGAGACGTTAAACTGAGGTCCTGACTCTCTGTGGTCATTAAAAATCCCAGGATGTCTTTCGAAAAGAGTAGAGGTGTGACCTCGGCATCCTGGCCAAATTTCCCATTGGTCTCTGACCATCATGGCCTCCTAATCATCCCCTTACACTGATTGGCTTCATCACTCTGTCTCCTCTCCACCAGTAAGCTGGTGTGTGGTGGGCGTTCTGGCGCAATATGGCTGCCGTCGCATCATCCAGGTGGATGCTGCACACTGGTGGTGGACGAGGAGACACCACCCCTCACAATGTAGAGCGCTTTGAGTGCTTAGAAAAGCGCTATATAAATGTAATTAATTATTTATTTATTATTATTTATTGGGCTTCTATTGTTTTTTTTAGCAGGGCATTTTCAGGTTCAGTTTACGCGCAGTTCAGTCTAACAATTTGAAGGCGTCTGATTGGGTAAGAAACATATACGTCATTCTATGCGACTACAACTGGTGCAACCCTACCCAGGTGAACAAGCCCAAACATGTTCCATGAGATGCGTTGAGTCTACGCATTAAAGCCTAATATGCAATATAACATTAAATACTCTAACAAACAAATAACACAGGAGAATTAGAACATTTTGTCAACAGGATAATGTGCAAATAGAATTAACAATGTAAACATTTAGGCGGAATGCCGCTGTAGTGGTCATAAATTTTTTTCGAGAACTTATCATGCAATAAATGATGTAAATGTATTTACACGCACACATATATCCACACAATCCTTAAACGGGGCACTTCTAACTGATTAAACTTATTAACTATTGACTGTAAACATCTACACATCCAGCCTAAATACTGTCTTGGTTTTCACTCTGCGGAAAGTTTTTGTAACAGTCCAAATCACGAACACAGGTGGGAGGGATCGGAAGAGTTCACTTTCGAGGGGTGGCCTTTCTTACACTAATCGTATGGGTGCTGGATGTGTATTTTCCCAGCCTCACTAGCTGCTGCCTGTCTGTCAGGAAGCTGTTGATCCCCTGACAGACAGAGGTGGGGACGGAGAGCTGAGTTAGTTTGGGCAGGAGGAGGTCTGGAATGAAAGTGTTAAAGGCCGAGCTGAAGTCCACAAACAGGATCCTCACACAAGTCCCTGGTCTGTCCAAGTGTTGCAGTATGTAATGCAGTCCCATGTTGACTGCATCATCCACAGACCTGTTTGCTCTGTAGACAAACTGCAGGGGGTCCAGTAAGGGTCCAGTGATCTCCTTCAGATAAGCCAAAACCAGTTTTTCAAATGACTTCATGACCACAGATGTTAGAGCCACAGGTCTGTAGTCGTTAAGTCCTGTAATCTTGGGTTTCTTTGGGATGGGGATGATGGTGGAGCGTTTGAGGCATGAGGGGACTTCACACAGCTCCAGTGATCTGTTGAAGATCTGTGTGGAGATGGGGGCCAGTTGGTCAGCACATGATTTCAGACAGGCTGTTGACACACCGTCTGGGCCTTGTGCCTTCCTTCTCTTGTTCTTTCTGAAGACCTGCCGCACATCATCTTCACTGATCTGGAGTGCAGGAGGCGGGGAGAGAGGGGTTTCAGGAGGTGTGAATGGTTGTGTGGAGATGTTTTCAGGGCGGGTGTGGGGTGTTTTTTCCAACCTGCAGTAGAACTCATTCAGATTGTCTGCCTGTTGTTGATTCTCCACTGTGCTGGGGGGATGATGTCTTGTAATTGGTGATGTCTTTTAGACCTTTCCACACTGAAGCCGTGTCAATGGAAGAGAATTGGATCCTTAGCTTATCGGAATAATTCCTCTTTGCCACTCTGATCTCCTTTTCCAGTGTGTATTTGGTCTGTTTATGCAAGACTCCCCATTCCTGTAAGCATCTTCTTTGGCCTGACGGAGCTGTCTGAGTTTTGCAGTGAACCACGGTTTGTCGTTGTTATAAATTAGATGAGTCCTGGTAGGAATGCACATATCCTCACAGAAACTGATATAAGATGTTACAGTCTCTGTGAGCTCATCCAGATCGTTTGCAGCAGCTTCAAAAACACTCCAAACAGTCAGGTCGAGACAGGCTTGTAAAATGCTCTGTCTCATTAGTCCATCTCTTTACAGTTCCTAATACAGGTTTAACAGATTTAAGTTTCTGCCTGTAGGTCGAAATAAGATGAACCAAACAGTGATCACAGAGTCTTAAAGCTGCCTGTGGGACAGAGTGATATGCATCCTTTATTGTAACATGTCTGTATTTTTGCAGTTCACGGGAGAGATTTACTTTATTAAAGTCCCCTAGAATGACTAAAACAGAGTCCGGAGGTTGTTGTTCTGTGTCTGTGATCTGATCAGCGAGTTTCTGTAAAGCTGAGCTCATGTGCGCTTGAGGTGGAATGCAGACACTCACGAGAATGAACGAACAGAACTCCCGAGCCAAGTAGAACGGTTTACTGTTGATGAAAAGCGTTTCTAGATCTGAACAGCACATCTTCTTTAACACTGTTACATCTGTACACCACCTTTCATTGATGCAGAAGCATGTCCCGCCACCACGCAATTTCTCAGATGATTCCGCGTCGCAATCTGCTCTGATCAGCTGGAAATTAGGCAGATATAACGTGCTGTCTGGAATGGTGCCGTTCAGCCAGGTTTCCTGAAACACAGAACAGCAGAGTTTGAAAAGTCCTTGTTTAACTGGGAAAGCAGAAGGAGTTTGTCCGTTTTGTTGGGTAGAGAGCGGAAATCCGCACTGTCTGAGCTTCATGAGCACACCAGCTCACTTCCACCATCTGCGCGTCCTAAAGTGTCTAAAGGCCAAAGTATACTTCAGCAGTCCTCGCACCGTCCGAATTACGTAATTTTCGTCATCAAGGGGGCTCACGGACAGCTGCGCACCCGTCCGCTTACAGACAATTTGACTGTGCGGACGGTGCGCGTACAACAGCGCATGCACGAGGTGAATGTTGAGTAGTAGGTACTGCTCATGTGTCGAGCTCCTCCGTCTGCACTCATCCGCCATTGAGTATACTTTGAAAGCTGTGCGGACGCGGTAGTGCACGAGATGGAATGGAACGCAGAAAGTGAAGTATACCCGGGCCTTAAACAGCGCCACAGCTCCACCGACTACTACTATTTTTGACTACTATACTTGTGTTTATACGTGTAAAGTACTTGATTATAGTTTAACTGTTTTTCAATATTACATTTAAAGTAAAAAAAAAAAGTTAAAGTTAAAGTTAAAATATTTCAAATGTTCTTAGTAAATACATATACAAGTTTCAATAGAAACTACAATATTTTAGGTTATCATAATAGAAACTACATTATTTACATTATTATACTCAGTACAATCAGCAGTAAACATATTTCAAAGACAACGGAATTATGGAATTACATATAAAGATGTACTAAGAAGTGTGTGACCAAATTCAAATTCAAATTCAAATTCAAATTTTATTTGTCACATGCATATACATACATAGTACGACATGTAGTGAAATGTATTGTACGACTGTCCAACAAATTGTCCAACAAAATTAAGAAAAGGAAAAACCTCAAGTTTACAAAAATACAAATAGAAAAAGTACAGTAAACATATATACAGAAATAAACTAGCAATAAAATAAAATAAAAAATAGATATGAGAATAAAAATAGATATGAAGAATAAAAATAGAATATGATTCTAAATAGATTCTATAAAAAGTAAAGTGTATGTCAGTGATAAAGTGTCCGTGTGCTGTGCAGTGCAGTAAAGTGTATAGTGAGTAAAAGGAATACTAAAGACAAAAGACAAATGGTATGTAAGTCCCACTCATTTATCCTTACGTAACCTTCTACAAATTAGACCACTGATCAAACATATTATTGCCATTATAAGTACTCTTTTTAAAAGTGTTAAAGTACACTTCTTTTTCACAAGGGTGATTATTGTTATATTCGACCCAATTACAATCATTTATTTCATGTTCTGTAATATGTTCTTTTGTTTTTCATTGAACATGACACTGTTTGCAATTTAGTAACTTGAATCTTCATTTTCAGATGAAAAGCTGTGCAGATGTTATGAGGAATGCTGTTACATTATCTGCATGCGCACCTCTATTCAGAGGTCGCAATTCAACACCTGTTGCTTGAGTGTTGGTTGCACAACTGGGAATTATGTTTGCGCACGCCTCAGCAATCCTTCTAAAGCTATTATCCCGAGGAGCCATGCACATGTGGAAAGGAAGCAGCAAGAGCATAGGAGAAAAACCTGCTATTCCTGAAATCAATAATGGTATCCATGTAATAACATGCTTGCTTGAAAGGATGAAGATTATTAGTGTAGGTCAGGCTTAAATATACCCACAAGTCATTGCGTTCAGTCGCAAGGCTTCATCTGATTCAATTTGTAATTGTTTACTCTGGAGGGAAGATTACATTCACAGGGTCCAACTTGTGTGATTTTTTTCTTTTTTTTTTAAATTGAACTGACCAAAATACGATGAATAGCTCAAAGTTAGGAGTGAAAACAGTGCTGAAATGTAATTAAAGGAAAGGAAATGGATTTTTGAGTGTCTGTTATGAGAAACGCAATCTTGCACACTACATTTATGGATTTGGCACTTAACAGCACAATAGCATCTACATTTAGATTTAAAGAGGCTGTTATGACAGCGGGGGCCTGTGAGGAACTGCACCATTGACTTTGAGTCATGTATCACAAATAATGTATTTCATTGACCAAACAAGTGTGCAGAGAATCGAGAAGACTTGAGCTGTTTTAGCTCTCACACAGGAAAATTTCCTATCAAATGTCTAATTGCAAAACTGTTTGTTTTCTCTAAAAGTGGTTTTTAATGTTGGTTTAAAACTAATTCAACACCGTTTAATTTTTTGTCAATTTTATATCAGAAATATATATATATATATATATATATATATATATATATATATATATATATATATATATATATATATATATTGTGGCGGGAGGAGCATACGACAGACACAGTGGGTGTGGCGTCAGGCCTCGGAGAGGTTTTTATTAAACAATAATAATCAAAATAGTGTCCAAAAAGGGGGAAAAAAGTGTCCAATATAAACAGGGGATCTGGTGTCCTCGTCGTGCTGCGGAGAACGTGAAGGAGGGCAGTGTTCAGGAAGGAAGGGTCCAGGGAAGGGGCAGAGTCCGGTGGCCGCACGCACTCCCCTCTCGTGACCGGGAGCGAGTGGCGGTGGCTTCTCTCGAGCGGCTTTGTCCTACTCCTTGGCCCCCGGCACTTCTGGGGGATTAGACGGCCCGGCATCCTGGCCTGTCAGCCGTCATGGGTGCGGCAGTCTTCCTTCTCGACGCGCCCTTCCTGGACCCACGAGGACACCAGTGTGCATGCACGGGGAAGAGACCAGTCTCTCGAGGAGAGGTGCGCCCGGCATTTAAACAGCGGCGGTGATGAGGCTCTATTCACATCAGGTGCGCCTCATCACACGCCGCCAGCCCTGGCTGTTTCAGCGCCCCTCCTCTCTCACACACCCACTCCCGTCGGGAACCTGGTGAAGGGCGGCGAATACGGGACGGGGTGGTGATGATAATAAGGGGAGAGGCAGCCGACTCGTCACAATATATACACACATTTTTCTAAAATTAATCGCGATTAATCCTTCCTAACATTTGTCAGCAGATAGACACAGGACACAGAGGTATGCTCGATCCTGCAGGTTTGCACTACACAACATCAGAAAGATCAGGCCCTTTCTGACAGAGCATGCTGTGCAACTTCTTGTCCAGGCCCTTGTTGTTTCTAGACTGGACTACTGCAATGCTCTTCTGGCTGGTCTGCCATCAAACACAATCAAACCTCTACAAATGATTCAGAATGCAGCGGCACAGCTGATCTTCAACGAGCCTAAAAGAGCGCATGTTCCACCTCTCTTCATCTCCTTGCACTGGCTACCAGTGGCAGCTCGCATCAAGTTCAAGACACTGATGCTTGCATACAGAACTACCACAGGCTCAGCACCCTCCTACTTCCACTCACTATTACGAACCTACATCCCCTCCAGAAGTCTGAGATCTGCTAGTGAGCGACGCCTTGTGGTACCATCACAGATAGTCTCAAAATCACTCTCCAGAACATTCTCGTTCACCATTCCTGGCTGGTGGAATAATCTTCCCACCCCTACCCGGAGCGCCGGATCCCTGGCAATCTTCAAGCAACAACTGAAAACTCATCTCTTTCGGCAGTACTTGACTTCATCCTAAACTCAAAAAACAACAACAACAAAAAAAAAATTATTTCCCTCTATCTTTCTCTCCGCTTACTAGCTTGTACTTATTTGAACAATGACTGAGACTTGGTGTTATGAGCACTTCCTCTGTCTGATTGCCTCTTCAAGATTAATCGCTTTTTGTATTCCCCAATTGTAAGTCTCTTTGGATAAAAGCGTCTGCCAAATGACTAAATGTAAATGTAAATGTAATGTAAATGTATGTGCAATACAATCAACAGGTTTATTGAGTAGTAGCCGAGAGGAATGAGATGAGCATATTGTCCAAGTGAGCAGGCAGAGAATGGGAATGTCTCTAGGGGCTTATCAGAGTGTGAATGTCCTTTTTCCTTTTCCAGGGCATCCGAAGGTAACAGTAGAGCGTGGAGACGGTGGAGAACTGGAGCGGTGGAGAACAGGGATAGGAACACTGGAGCAACTGGTAAGTAGATAAAAGGTAAGTGGGTCAGGTTAGTCAACATGGAAAGTTTGAGACCAGACAGTGAGTGAACGGGAGGAGTGCAGGGATATAGTGCTGCTGATTAGTGCTGACAGGTGGCGGTGATCAGAAATCAGGGGATTGGTATCTGGTGAGTGTCGTTGGTGGAGACTGTGGTGACTCTCTTACACTACCCACTCCTCCAGCGTCGCCTTATCAGCCACGGTCTCCGGGTGCAGGACGGTCAGGGTGGTTCTGGTGAAACTCGGCCAGGAGAGAGGTATCCAGCACATCGTCCCGGGCCACCCAGGATCTTTCCTCCGGCCCGCATCCCTCCCAGTCAATAAGATATTTAGAATTTGGAAGGGAACCACCCCGTCGCCGAGAGTCCAAGATGTCCTGCACCTAGTAGACTAGGGGCTCCTCGATGATCTCGGGAGGAGGAGGTACTTTAGGCTCGTCGGCTTTTGTGACAGAGGGAGAGACAGGCTTGAGGATTGAGACATGGAATGCTGGATTGATACGATACCGTGCAGGGAGTTGGAGATGGAAGGTGACCTCATTTATCTACCTCTCGATGGAAAAGGGACCGATATAGCGGGGACTCAGCTTCCGGCAGGGCAGGTGGAGAACCAGACCTTATATCCAGGATGATAGACGGGGGTGGCAGACCGACGGGCATCTGCATAGGTCTTGTGTCTCCGTACTGTCTGCTGGAGTTGGACATGAGCTGAGTCCCAAACTCTCTCGCTCGGAACCAGTGGTCAACAGCTGGAACGTCGGAGGGCTCTTCTGTCCAGGGAAACAGAGGGGGTTGGTAGCCAAGAATGCCCTGGAAAGGAGTGAGGCCGGTGGTGGTTTGCTTGAGGGAATTTTGTGCATCGCCCCATGGGAGGTTAGCGGTTCCAGCTGTGCTGTCATGACAGTAGGCCTGGAGATATCGCCCAATCTCCTGAATCTTCCGCTCAGTCTGGCCGTTAGTCTGGGGGTGATACCCCGAGGAGAGACTGACGGTGACGTCGAGGAGTTTGAAGAAAGCCTTCAAGACACGGGAGACAAACTGTGGCCCACAGTCGGAGACGACATCTTCCGAGATGCCGAAGGTACGGACGAGATTATGGAAGAGGGCCTCTGCTGTTTTGAGGGCTGTGGGTAAACCCTGGAGGGGAATGAACTTTCAGGCTTTGGAGAATCTGTCAACTGCAACGAGTATGCAGGTATAACCTTCTGATTTGGGAAGATCTGTGACAATGTCGACTCTGACGTGGGACCAGGGGCGACGTTGAATGTGTAATGGGACTAATTTTCCAGCAGGTAAGTGATGTGGAGTCTTGGAGATGGCACAGAATGAGCATCCACAAACGTACTGGGAGACATCCCGGGCCATACTGGGCCACCAGTACCGAGCTTGGAGGAGCAAGAGAGTACGCTGGCTGCCTGGGTGTCCAGAGCTCGGGGAAGCATGCAGGGAGCCCAGAAGGGAAGTCCTCAAAGAGGTAGGCACGTAGGTTTTGCCCTCTGGGCCTCCCAGCGGAGCGGGTTCGGTGATGGAAGCATTGTGGATCTGTTCATCCAGGGCCCACTGGATAGGGCTCACAAGGACGGCCGGTGGGAGTATGGGTTCAGGTGTGGAGGTTTTGTCGGGGGCATGGATACGTGAGAGGGAATCTGCCTTGACATTCTTATCTCGGGGTCGATACGTGATGGAAAACTGGAACCGGGTGAAGAAGAGGGACCAGCGAGTCTGACGGGGGTTTAACCTCTTAGCACTTCGGAGATATTCCAGGTTTATGTGGTAAGTGATGACCATAAAGGGGTGTTGAGCTCCTTCCAGCCAGTGTCTCCATTCCTCCAGCGCCAGTTTAATGGCAAGCAGTTTCTGATTTCCAATATCGTAGTTACGCTCCGCTGGGGAAAGCTTCCTGAAGAAGTAAGCGCAAGGGTGGAGTTGGGGAGGCTCTCCGTGGTATTGAGAAAGCACTGCTCCCACGCCGGTGGTGAAGGCATCCACTTCCACTATGAATGGGAGTTGTGGTTCGGGATGTGAGAGAATGGGAGCAGTGCAGAAGGCCTCCTGGAGCTTCTTGTAGGTGTCTCAAACTTCGGAGTTCCAGGACAGAGACTTGGGTTTCTGACAAAGCATGGAAGTGAGGGGGGCTGAGAAGGAGACTGAAGTTCAGAATGAACCTCCGGTAGAAATTTGTGAAGCCCAGGAATCGTTGAAGTTCCTTTACTGACGGAGGCTGGGGCCAATCCCGGATGGCTTGGACCTTCCCCTGGTCCATCTGGATCCCATCCACACTGAGGATGTAGCTGAGGAACTGGACCGTGGGGCGGTGGAACTCACACTTCTCGAGCTTCAGGTAGAGGTGGTGTTTCCCGAGTTGGCATAGGACCTGCGTCACATGATGGCGATATGCCAAGTTCCGGGAGTAGATCAGGATATCGTCTATGTACACGATGACAAACCAGTGGAGGAACTCCTGGAACACCTCGTTCATAAACCCCTGGAAGATGGACGGAGAGTTGGAAAGGCCATACGGTATGACCCGATATTCATGGTGGCCTGAGGGGGTAATGAATGCCGTCTTCCACTCATCATCTTCCCAGATACGAACAAGGTTATAGGAGCCCCGCCTCACCCGAATAGTTTGCAGGGATGGCCATGGGACTGGCAGGCAGACTGAGGGTGTGTGCCCGGAGAGAGAGCTGCTTGAAGAGCGCTGACCAGCTCTTCGAGGGGATTCGCAGTGACGGGGTTTGAGAACTCCATCTCCGATCGTCAGTTCGGGTCTGGTTTTCTGTCAGCAGATAGATACAGGACACAGAGGTACGTGCAATACAATCAACAGGTTTACTGAGTAGTAGCAGAGGGGAATGAGATGAGCAAATTGTCCCGATGAGTAGGCGGGGAATAGGAATGTCTCTAGGGGCTTATCTGAGTGTTAATGTCCTTTTTCCTTTTCTAGGGGATCCGGAGGTAACAGTGGAGCATGGAGACGGTGGAGAACTGGAGCGGTGGAGAACAGGGATAGGAACACTGGAGCAACTGGTAAGTAGACAAGAGGTCAGTGGGTCAGGTTAGTCAACATGGAAAGTTTGAGACCAGGCAGTGAGTGAACGGGAGGAGTGCAGGGATATAGTGCTGCTGATTAGTGCTGACAGGTGGCGGTGATCAGAAATCAGGGGATTGGGATCTGGTGAGTGTCGTTGGTGGAGACTGCAGTGACTGTGGTGACTCTCTTACAACATTAAAGCTTTTAAATATACTTTTATATTGCAATAATTTCACATTCAATCTTCAAATGTACAATGTACAAACAACATAGAGACAGTATATGTTTTTTATATTTCTTTAATGGCATCTTTTTTATGATTGAAGGCCAGCATCACTGATATCAATACTACTGATGTCTCTATAAAATAGTTTTTTCCCCCTGAATATTTAACCATTGACTGTAGCCATTCAGCATTACAGTACAATTGAGAGCTATCAATTTTAACATTTATTAGACTTAACTTCTAATTTAAGTGAACTTAAAACAATCTTCACACGAACCCATTATAATAAATGACATATTTAGCATGTGCCCTTCAGTCGAAATATACAGAAAATTAATAGTTACCAAACACTAAATTATAAATTGGCGTGCATGTATGATGACTTAATGTATGATGACAGAATGAATTTGGAAGGGAACCACCCCGTCGCCGAGAGTCCAAGATGTCCTGCACCCAGTAGACTAGGGGCTCCTCGATGATCTCGGGAGGAGGAGGTACTTTAGGCTCGTCGGCTTCTGTGACAGAGGGAGAGACAGGCTTGAGGATTGAGACATGGAATGCTGGATTGATACGATACCGTGCAGGGATCGTATCAATCCTCTCTCCACCCTCAATACCATGACTGTGGTGCCCTTGAGCAAGGCACCGAACCCTCAACTGCTCCCCGGCCGCCGCAGCATAAATGGCTGCCCACTGCTCCGGGTGTGTGTTCACAGTGTGGGTGTGCTCACTGCTGTGTGTGTGCACGTTGGATGGGTTAAATGCAGAGCACGAATTTCGAGTATAGGTCACCATACTTGGCATTATGTCACTTCACTTATGTTCAACTGTCCCAATACTTATGCTCATATCAATGAGTGGGACTTTCCATTTTTATTTAGTAAAACATGTATGTGTTGAAACGGCTAATAATAAAATGTGAAATTCTGTAGTTTTGTCTCATATTCATCTATTAATCATATTTGCAAGTGTCTTCACTCCACAGCCAACAGAGCAATTTTGTCTTTACTGTTCCAGTACTTATGGAGGGCACTGTATATGTCTTGTTCAGGCTTGGTTCTGGTTTTTATGTCGGGGTTCGGACACTCACGCTCCAGGTTAGTCTTGCTGTGGGAGCGTGTGGTCTCGAGTTCGCTCGGGCCATGCGTTTCTCTGTCCGTGAGTGTTGTGTTTTGTTTGGCACTCGGTTTAGGTTCGGCCGCTTTTCTCTTGTTTTGTCTTGTTCTGTGTTGCACGCAGCTTGTGTTTTTTCACTGGCTGCATGCTTTCATGTTTGTCATGTTTTGTGTGAACATGCCGCTTGTGAGTATTCTCATTAGCTGCGTGTTCGTGTCCTGTTTTGCACATGGCTAATGATTTATTTTGCTGGCCATGTGCTTGTGCATTTTGTTTTGTGTGAGCACATGGATTTTGTCTGTTTTCTGTGTGCCATGTGCTCTCATGTCAATTGTCTTGACCCCACCCATCTTGTTACCTGATTATTGGTTAATTTGCCCCACTTGTGTTTTCCTCGTTACCCTCCTCATTTGCTCCCTTTATAATCTCCTTGTGTTTGCAGTCCTGTGTGAGTTCGTCGTCGAATGTTGTGTGTGCCTGGTGTCCTGTCCTGTCCTGTCCTGCCCTGCCTTGTCCAGCCTTGTCCTGCCTTGCCAGTCTGTTTTCCCCTACGGGGTAGGTTTTGTTGTTTTTGTTTATATTTATTATTAATAAAAGCCCTTTTGCCTCCTGCAATTGAGTCCTCGCTCTCCTCCCTTCACCCGCACCTGACACTGTTTCATAAAGCAAGTTAACCAAATAAGCCAGGCGTATTTCAGTTTGTCTGACTCGTTGTCAAATAATTTGGTTCCATAAAGCAATAACACTTTACAATACTGTTCCATCGTTGAACATATGAATAATGCACTATTAACATTCTAGTAACTACAATTAACTAACAAGAAACTCTGATTAATGATTGAATAAGTAATAGTGCTCAGTTGAAACTGGTAGTTCACTATTAGCACTATTTTTTTCATATATCTTGGATAATTACTAAGAACTACTGTATACAGGTTCATAATTAATGTGAATTATGCATAATGTATAATTAATTCTAAAATGAAGATAATGGTAACCCACTAGTAATGACTCAAGTATTACCAAATCTTTCTGAAGGAACTACTAATGACTTGGATCAGTATTCTAAAGTGAAAAGCATGACAGCTCCTTAATATTGGCTGATGTCATTGTACGTTTTTGAAATATATGTAAGGTTTTGGATAGTAATGACTCAAGTGTTACTACATCCTTCTGAAGAAATTACTAATTATTTGGATCAGTATTCTAAAGTGAAGATCACGGTAACCCACTAGTAATGATTTAAGTGTTACCAAATCTAGCAAAATTAATTACTAACCAAAACCTTACAAAACCTTAAAAGTTTACAATGATTTCAGTAATTACTAGGGAGTTATCGTGATCTTTACTTTAGAATCCTGATCCAAAAAAATAATAATTCCTTTAGAAGGATGTAGTAACACCTGAATAATTACTATCCAATACTTTACAACCCCCTCGGAAGTCTTTAGTCTTTACTAGAGCATTATCATGTTAATAACTTTAGAATACTGATCCAAATAGTTTTCAAATTCCTTCTGAAGAATTTGGTAATGCTGGAGTCATTACTAATGGGCTACCATGACCTTCCCTTTAGAATCAATTATACATCATGCATTATTCACATTAATTATGAACCTGTACACAGAAGTTTAGTAGTTTTTTGAGGAGGTTTGAAAAAATAATAGTTACTGATTAGCTAATAGTGAACTACCACATTCGACTAAGCACTATTGCTGTACTAGATTTGATTTACCTATAGACTATAATACTAATACTACTCCAACAACAAATATTTTAGCAAAATGTATATTTTACTCTTATATTATTTGCGCTCCTATTCGATTGCCCTCTGTCTGTTTAGCACGCATGCGCTCAGAAGCTCTCTTTGCTCTCGCATGCCTTGCCCACTCCTGACTGCAAAATAGATATGTTTGCACGACTTTCTGACATTTACAAATGAAAAATATACCTGTGACATGTCAGGTAAGCACTGAGGAAAACACAACGTCTCAAATACTTTAAACAACACAAATATCGCTGTTTGCCATCGATTTGATCCATGATCGACATTAAGGGCTGCTTAAGAAGCGTGCACAAATGAGTGAGATTGTGTTAACTTAATTTGTCATTTATGGAACCGCTTTAGCCCCGACTGATTTGTTAGGTTATTTCAGGATAGGTTTCGGATCCCGTTTTTCCTCGGGTCTCCGTGGTGTTGTGATTCGTCATATTCATGCATCAGCGGTAATGAGAGAAAGCACTTGAGACACAGTTTAGAGAGGAGAAATCAATCTACATATAAAATATTGGTCACAGATTATTGGTCACTTTCTAAATAATAAAAGTATAGCGCATGAACTAGTAATTATATATAAATAAATGGGTTTTTACAGATGCTAATATGTTAGAAACGATGCATCGCAATATAAATGCCAACTTGTAGCTGATGCACACTTTTTAAACCATGCACACACACACACACACACACACACACACACACACACACACACACACACACACACATATATATATATATATATATATATATATATATATATATAATCTATTTGATCTTTATTGAATCCATCCATCCCACCCTTGTCTGTCTCTGAAATATAATATATATTTATTTCCTTTTATTATAATGTATTTCACTTATTTTTATTTAATTTCAATATCCAATGACCAAACAGACAGTTGGATCGTATTAAAAATGTGAACTAGCCTAAAAATGCTGTCATTTAAGCATGTACAGTAACAAAAAGTGATAAATTAATATTTTTCTTGGAAATATTGGTGTACACATTTAGTACACTGAACAAACAAAAGGGTGTTGAAATAATTTTCACTCAGGCATTCTAATAAAATTCACAAATGTTTAGAATCAGCAAATAAAGCATTGAATTAAACGTGAAATTTTGATGAAGAAAGACTGAAATAGTGTTGTTTTTTTTGTAAAAGACACTGACATAATCTGTATTCACAACTTTGAAAAATATTTTTACAGTAGGGAATACAGGAAGCACTTTTTTCTTTTAGTTTACAAAAATAAATAAAACGTAATAAGTGGATTAAATAGCAGTGGGCCTAGACAGCAGCTGTTCTCTGGAGCTCAGGTAATTCTGCAAGTGTCCTCACCTTCATTTGTCTTAATTCACTACAACCCTGGGTGCCATTCTGTAGCACACTTGTTTTTAATCATGGATGCTGGCCAGAATTTGCATACTATCTTGTTCTTGTCATTATCGTGCCAGCATAGGTCATTTTGTTAAGTCATCCACTGTCCTCTGAGGAAGATTAAAACTCCAAAGTTTTCACATTGGAACAGTGCTGCTGTAACGGGGCGAACAAGACGTGAGACCTGTGGATCCAAGTGCAAGCTTTTATTTATAAACAGTCAATAAACAGGCAGGGTCAAACAACGGCAAACAGATATGGTACAGGCAAGACACAGAGCAATCCTAGGGCTAGCGAGATTCGATGATTGGCGAACAATATCCAACAGGGCAAGGCAGAGAGATAATCCAGGAATACGAGCAGTAGTCCAAGAGAGGTGCAAACAGAGTCCAAACGGCAAGGCAAAGGGTAAATCCAGGAAACGCGGGCAAGAATCAAAACACTAGAAAAACACACAAGGCAAGACTATGACAACAAAGTGGGTTCCGTATTGCAGCTAAAACTAGGAGAGTTATAAATGCAGAACAATACTGGAACTAAACAGAAAAACACAGAATGGCTAGGTAAGGCAGCTAACACTAGGGGAGTGATAAAGTCGATACAATACTCGGTAGAGAAGAAGGGGAAGTCCATGGTTTATGTAGGGTGTGTGATCAGTGCAATCAGCTGTGTGTGACTTCAGTGCAATGGATGATGGGAATTGTAGTCTGAGATGGCGTGCAACAGTTAGTGTGGTGCAAGTGTCCATGTGGTGAGCGAGTGACCTCTGGTGGTGAGTTTACGGAAGTTCATATGAATGAATGAATGTTGCATTTATATAGCACATTTATTGTGTATTGCCGTACACCCAAAGCGCTTTACAATCATGTGGGGGTCTCTCCTCAACCACCACCAGTGTGCAGCATCCACTTGGATGATGCGACGGCAGCCACAGTACAACGGCGCCAGTGCGCTCACCACACACCAGCTACAGGTGGAGAGTATACCAGATTCATGACAGCTGCACTTTAAATAAATAGTGCAGGAGTTACTTCAAGACAATTTTCACTCAGAAACTTCTAGTGAATTTCACAAACAATTAAAAAGTAACGCAAGTAATAATTGAAATGTTTATCTATAACTTTTGCATTTGCTGATACCATTCATTATTATTATTATTTCAAAATAAATTATTATTTTCAGATTTTCTGTTTAGGTTCAGAAGGTGATATGTTTCTTAATGTTAAAAATCATCACTCCTATTGTTGGCTACTTTTTGAGCAGAGTTTACTATAATTATAGTTATAACAACAGTTATACTGCAACAGCATTGGTTCTGTAAAACATAACAAAACCAGGTAACAGTTTATTTTAAGGTGTCCTTATTACACGTTACTTACTATTATAATAACAATTAATTATGCATAATTACATGCAAGTAACACTAAGCCAAATCCCAATCCTAACCCTTACCATAAAGTAATGTAGTTAATTAATATTACTCAGTACTTAAATGTATAATAGTACTGTAACAAGGACACCTTAAAATAAAGTGTTACCTGGTTTACCTGGTAATGTAAACGCCCCCTATTGCTGACTGGCTACAATATTGGCTCCGCTCCTGTGTACAAAAACAACATTTTTTGTAGCACTTTCACAGATTAATAATGTATGTATATTAATAATGTGTATAACTCATTAATAAATGGTTCACATGTGTTCACTTTACATTAATGTTCATTTTCACAGGTTATTAACATCTACAATTCATGAATACATTTTTCAGTCTTCATTAAGGTTCACAGGTAACAAATAGCTATTGGACCCCCCCCCCCCCCCCATTACAGCTTGATAATTTCATCTTGATAAACAAAAGATACCAGTTTTTATGCACTACTGTGGATAGGCATCATTAACTTTTGCAGAGTGTCATGTAAGATACAGAGTAGTTTTTGGTAAGAACAATGACATGAGTCATGATACATAAATGAGAAAACCTCAAATACATTCTGTCTCACAAACACATTTCTGTCTTGTTATAATAGTCTATTTCTGGTTCATCGTGAAATTAATCAGGAATCTGGTTTTGAGTGAAATACTGTAAGTATGAACAAATATATGTATTAAGCATTTATAACACGTGAGTTAAAAATGGCTCTCTATTTGGCAGGTATTCCAATGAAATCACCCTTTTTATTCATGCTGTTTTTCAATTATTTATAATTAATTTGTAAATGAGTAATTAGTCATTTATGAACACCTTTATAAAACTTTTATAAAGGGAACCTTAAATGGGTCATATGACGTTGCTAAAAAGAACATTATTTTGTGTATTTGGTGTAATGCAATGTGTTTTTGCGGTTTAAGGTTAAAAAAACAAATTATTTTCCACATACTGTACATTATTGTTGCTCCTCTATGCCCCGCCTTTCTGAAACGCGTTGATTTTTACAAAGCTCATCGTTCTGAGAAGTGAAGTGTGCTCTGATTGGCCAGCTATCCAGTGCGTTGTGACGACAAACAACAAGCACTACTCTACACAGCTCAAAACTCGCGTTTGAATTGTCAGTAGCAGAAACGTACTTACAGGCTGTGAGTCAGAAGCGTCAGACTGTCCTTGCAAAGTTGGAATTGCCCCACTTTATAGCTTTTGTGCAAGCCAGCATTGTAGGCTTCTCTTCCAGGTTCAGGAAATAGTCCTCTGTAAAATGCGCTGCTCAGTGCACACACTCTAATACTTGGGTTGAACTGTTCTGGAACAGTGTTGTAAATACAACTTAACCATAATTTCTAGTTGTGTCCTCTTTTGGAAACCCAAATAAACTACTTTCACTTTCACAAAGAAACACAGCATCTCCAGGACATGGCGCCGGCGGCAGCAGCAATACTACAGCGAGAATAATAGTTCCGCCTTCTTTCTTTGTGTATACATTTGAGCGGTGTTTTGTAAATCTTCCCACACCGTGACGTAGACATGTGGGGGCATGTTTGAATGAGCCGCAGAATCTTAACTTTTATAAAGAATATCTCTTTGGTTTTGAGACTTTAGTCTTTGCCACTTCAGGGATCTTATGTATGCACAAACAGCTTGTAACACTCCAAAGAGAAAGGAAAACTTGAAATCGCACCATATGACCCCTTTAATGTAAAGTGTTACCCAAAAGTAAAAAAAAAATTGTGATTGATATTTTTATTTTTTCTTCCCATTGAGAGAGGAATTGTTTTTTCCTTGAAGAGGAAAATAGAGGAAATAAGATTAACAAGCAAGCTGTCTGTCAGTCAAGTCTGAAGCAAGACGTATGCAACTCAAAGCAAGACATTATGTCATCGACATCTCAGACTCACAGAAATATGAAATAAACAGGAATTTTCTTACTTGAAATATTCTAATCAAGGGTTAGAATGTTGATGTCAAGATAATGCCTTGATGTCAAGATAACACATTAAAATGTAAATGGCGTTTCAAAACTGTCCATTTAACAAAGAATGACAAAGACACAATCGAATAGTAATGCTGTTTCATGAAGCAGAACATTTCTGACTTCTCTAACTAATGTATGTAGACTTTCATCTGCGCTAGCGAATGCTAATATCTGCAGAGATCAAAATCTGATGATGATTAGTCATGCTCGCATTTCCATTCAAGACCCATTTTCACACACTGGGCTCTGCATTAAAATGAAACAAGAGTGTACCCCTCACATTATGCAGTCGCAAAGAACAAGAGTTATTCCTGACACACAGCCTATGTTTTTGAAAGGGAACCAAATTAGCATTCAGCCTCTAGATAAAATGTCATTCTGGGACTCAGCCATCTTCATAATACTATAATTAGTATTTCATACGCATTATCACCTTCTCTTGATGAGATCACTGCATTTATTAAGAAATCTGCCTTGTCCACCACTGATAGGCAGTGATTCCGGTTTTAGAGTATTACTTCTAAACTTAATTGGTGCTTGAATTATGGGAAGCCTTCTGGATGTGACACAATAGGTTTTTACAATTGGTCACACAATGAACAAAACTTAGTTTTGATTCAGATTTTACACTGGATGCCAAGTGGGAACCCAACGCACTTTGTATACATTCATTATAACTTAAACAAAATGAAAACAAATAAATAAATAAATAAATTAATTAATTAAAACATAACACATTTTATTCTCATAAAAATTGAGTGTGTTGTCTATAAATATTGCATTAACCATCAATTTTGATTGGACAGTATTTTATGACAACATTTAAGCATTTTATGACAACATTAAATCAGAAGCATTTTCTCTGTCCTTTTAAAAAGTTATTACACCAATTTATTTTGTTATCCTACTGTTTGTATGATTATGGTGGAGCGTTTGAAGCATGAGGGGGCTGTGCGAAGTCCCCTCATGCTTCAAACGCTCCACCATCATCCCCGTCCCAAAGAAACCCAACATTACTGGAATTAATGACTACAGACCTGTGGCTCTAACGTCTGTGGCCATGAAATCATTTGAAAGACTGGTTTTGGCTTATCTGAAGGCCTCCACTGGACCCCCTGCAGTTTGCCTACAGAGCAAACAGGTCTGTGGATGATGCAGTCAACATGGGACTGCACTTCATCAAGCAGCATCTGGACAGACCAGGGACTTATGTGAGGATCCTGTTCGTAGACTTCAGCTCCGCTTTTAACACCATCATCCCAGACACCCTTCAGAATAAACTGACACAGCTCTCCATCCCCACCTCCGTCTGTCAGTGGATCACCAGCTTCCTGACAGACAGGCAGCAGCTAGTGAGGCTGGGAAAATTCTCATCCAGCACCTGCAGCATCAGCACTGGAGCTCCTCAGGGCTACGTCCTCTCCCCACTGCTCTTCTCCCTCTACACCAATGACTGCACATCTAAAGACCCCTCTGTCAAACTCCTTCAGTTTGCAGATGACACCACACTGATCGGCCTTATCCAGGACGGTGACGAGTCTGCTTACAGACAGGAGGTTAAGGAGCTGGCAGTCTGGTGCAGTCTTAACAACCTGGAGCTCAACACGCTCAAAACAGTTGAGAAGATAGTGGACTTCAGGAGAAACCCCCCTGCTCTCCCCCCACTCACCATCATGAACAGCACTGTGACTACAGTGGAGTCATTCAGATTCCTGGGCACCACAATTTCTCAGGACCTGAAGTGGGACAATCACATTGAATCCATTGTGAAAAAGGCTCAACAGAGGTTTTACTTCCTTCGCCAGCTGAGGAAGTTCAACCTGCCACAGGACTTGCTGAAACAGTTCTACTCCGCTATCCTTGAATCTGTCCTCTGCACTTCAATAAATGTCTGGTTCAGCTGCCAAATCTGACCTCAGAAGACTACGGAGGGAAGTCCAGACTGCTGAGCGAATCATAGGTACAACCCTCCCCACTCTCCAATAACTGTACTTATCCAGAGTGAGCAAAAGGGCTGGCAAAATCACTCTGGACCCCTCACATCCAGCATACTCCCTCTTTGAACTGTTACCATCTGGTCGACGCTACAGAGCACTGAGAACCAGAACGACCAGACACAGAAACAGTTTCTTCCCTCAAGCAATCCATCTCATGAACACTTGACACTAAACGTGGAATACACAACTCTTTGTTATATATTATTTATTCACCACACATACTTATTTTTTCATTTCAAATTTGCACATATCAGACCTGTACACACATAATTGTCTATATTGTGTTTTTGCTGTTTTGTACATTGCCTATATGTATTTGTATATTATTCTTTTATTATATGTGTTCTGTCGTATTGCTGTCTTGCTGGTGCACTGTGGAGCTTCTGTCACTATAACAAATTCCTCATGTGTAAACATACCTGGACAATAAAGCTCATTCTTATTCTGATTCTGATTATTAGTTTATTTCATTTGCAATTACAATTTTTTTTCTCAGCTGTCCAAGGCAAAATGTAATAACATCTTTGCAGAAAAGTCACTGATGTGTCTGGGGTGAAAGAAATACTATTGTTTGCGACCATATGAAATGTGTGTCTGTATGTGTGTATATATTGGTGTGGATAAGTTTAAAGCACGTTCAGCCCCCTTTAAAGATCTTTTATAACCTTTCAGTCCTCTAGAGAATGAAAGGAAAATGTGCCCTTTCTACAATGGGGGAAATTGCTTGTGAAAAGCCAATGACAGAATTCTAACCTTGGCCACATTCAAGGTCCCCTCAACCAACCAGTCCACTGTCGGAACTGATAGAATCAACAGCATTGTGTGGGTTTGATTGACAGGTCAGAAGGAGACATCTGTCTGGGGTGAAGTGGAGTCCCAGGATGTGACACACACAGCTATGGGTAAAAACTTCAGCCTTTGAGATGCACTTAACGCCTACAGGCCTGGCAAAAAGAGTGCTGTGAAAAACACATAAACAATCTGCACCGATAATAAACAATATGCACCAAATCTGCATTAAACATAGTCTCAGATTTGAGACTCGGTCTTAGATATTAGAAACTGTGAAATGTTGTTGTATACTTAGTATAATGTAATAAGGGGTTTAGTTCAATGACATTACAATTTTGAAAAGCTCTAAATGTCCTATTTGACATGACACTTGCCTAAAATTTTTCTGGATTTCATCACAGATTAAATGTATGTAGTACCACTGAACTCACAACAACATTTAGTGCAGTTGGCATGCATATTCAAAATACAACGATTAGAATTGTATTTTGTATTTGAACATTCTAAGTGTAAATTACATTTGACCCAAGCAATTATCGTTAACTAAAATGAATAACATAATACACAATACAATATTTTACTTGAAATGAAATTAAATGAAATATTTATTTCAGCTTCCAATGCAACATTTCTAATTTTCATTTAGTTTAATCTGATGTTCTAAAATAACTAAAACTAAAACTGAAATAAAAAGGAATAAATAAATGTTTACACTGTTCTAGAAGCAGACACACTCTGTCAGTTTAAATCTTGATTAAAGTCCCATCTCTTTAACCTGGCTTATAATTCAAATCCGTTAAAGGATTGTTAGGCTGTATTAATTAAGTCAACCGGACCCGGGAACACTTCTCAAAACACCTGATGTACTTGTTACATCGTTAGAACAATGGCATCTACGCTAATATTAGTCTGTTTCTTTCTTACTCCGAGGTCACTGTAGCCACTCAGATCCAGACTGTATCCAGATCAGATGGTCACTGCAGCCACCCGGATCCAGTCCGTATTCAGATCAGATGGTGGATCAGCACCTAGAGATGACCTCTACAGACCTGAACGTCAGCGGAGACCAGGACAACTAGATGAGCCCCAGAGACTGATCCCCAGATACCCTGTCTCCTAGACGGCCATCGGGACAAGACCAGGAGCCAGATGAATCCTTGAAAAAATCTGGCTCTGCTGCAGCCTAGATTTAAACTGCTGTTTTTTTCTGATTTCGACACACTATTTCCCTGTCTAAATACTGCAAAGCTGATATAAAGCCACCCAGCTTTATATCAAGCTAATGTAAAGCTGCTTTGACACAATTTGTATTGTTAAAAGCGCTATACAAATAATAGTGACTTGACTTGACTAAAGACTGCATAAATATTGTAACAGGGTGAACAAGATGAACGGATCCATTTGCAAGCTTTATTGCAGAGACGTAATCAAAAAAACACAGGCAGGGTCGAAACACCAGCAAACAGGTATGGCACGGGCAAAACACAGTAAACAGATGAGGTCGATCGGCAGCGAACATAATCCAGGGGGCAAAACAAAGAGAGATAATCCAAATACACTGAAATATTCCAGGTAGGGACAAACAGAGTCCAAACAACAAGGCAAGAGAAAAATACAAGGCAGGCTATAAACTTCGGGAAAGAACAAGACTAAACTAAACTTTAACACAAACTAAACTGAAACACGGAATGGCTCGGTATAGCAGCTATCACTAGGTGAGTGATAAACTCACCTGATCAAGATTTTAACAAGGAAGTCCAGGGATTATTAAGCGTGTCTGATTTGTAGCAGATGTGAGTGTGTAGTGTGTAGTGTGAGAGTTAATGTAATGGAAGAACAACCTCTGGTGGCAAGCAGATGGAAGTCCATGGACAGAGCCCCCCCCCCCCCCCCCCCCCCCAAGGAGTGGCTTCCAGATGTTCTAATCATTACACAATCCAGGAGGGCAGTGGAGCAGAGACGGACTACAGGGAGGGACGGAAGGCCAGGTCTATGTAAAGGTGTAAGACCTTGGGACTGAGGCAGGACCGGCAAAACAGAGGACCGTGATGGAGCCGGCAGAACGGATGGAGCTGAGGACCACCACAGCAGAGCAGACGGGTCCGAGGATCCCCACGGCAGAGCAGAAAACCACCAGAGCAGGACAGAAGACCACAGCGGAGCAGAAGACACCAGAGCCAGACAGATGACCACCACGGCGGAGCAGACGGAGCAGAAGACCACCACTTCGAAGCAGGAGAGCACCACAACGGATCAGAAGAGCAACACGGCGGATCAGGAGAGCACCACGGCGGAACAGACTGATCAGGAACCCACAGCAGAGATTGGAGCCTAGGAAAAACTGAGACACAAGAGACAGACATAGCATTTACGGTCTCAAGGACCGAGGCAGGGAATACAATAAGTTCATCAACAGTTTAATACTTACCTGGCAGGGGAGACACCATGATCAAGAAGGCGGTTCACCCAGGGCGAGGCTTGGCCATTGCACTCCGGTTGTGCTGACCCCTGCGAATTCCCCAAATGTGGGAATCTCGACTGCATAATTTATGGTAGTGGGGGACTGCGTTCGCGCTCTCCCCTGTTTTTATGGGGAAGTCGTGGCCTAATGGTTAGAGAGTCGGACTCGTAATCGAAAGGTTGCGGGTTCGAGTCCCCGGCCGGCAGGGATTGTAGGTGGGGGGAGTGAATGTACAGCGCTCTCTCCACCCTCAATACCACGACTGAGGTGCCCTTGAGCAAGGCACCGAACCCCCAATTGCTCCCCGGGCGCCGCAGCATGGCTGCCCACTGCTCCGGGTGTGTGTTCACGGTGTGTGTGTGTGTGTGTGTGTGTGTGTGCATTTGTTCACTACTCACTGCTGTGTGTGTGCACTTGGATGGGTAAAACGCAGAGCACCAATTTCGAGTATGGGTCACCATACTTGACAATACGTCACGACTTTTTACCTGGTGACAACTGAGCGGGCAGACACTGGACTGACAGACAGTTCAAAATCTGACTCATTGACTGGAACTGCACAGGAAGACAATTCAAAATATGACTCATTGACTGGAACTGGAGAGGCAGACAGTTCAAAACCATGCTCTGACTGGAACTGGACAGGCCGACAATTCACCCTCAGGTTCATTAGTTGAGACGGGACAGACAGACAATTCAGAATCAGATTTAACTACAGAGTTTAAACCAACTGACACTGGATTGGCACAGTTCAGTGATTGAAGCAAGGTAGACAGACGATTCATACTCAGACCCATTAACAGAAACTGGACAGACAGATGGTTTAACATCAGACTTATTGACTGAAACAGGACTGACACAAGGTGCAAAATCAGGTTTGTTAACTGAAACCAGATAGGTAGAAATGAATGGTCTCTATGGCAGTGACAGGGTTAACGGGACAGTCATGGGGTGCATTTATAGATTCCAGGCTCAAGACAGGCAGTTTTAAGGGTTGAAAGGCGGATTTTTGGACTGTGACAGGCAGGACTGTAAACTCAGTATTGGTTTCCTTGAGAGTGGTTGCACAGACAGACAGTTCATTATCAGACTCATGGACTGGAACAGGACATACAGATAATTCAGAATTAGGTTCACGGACTGAGACTGGTAAGACAAATGGCTCAGAATTAGACACACTTGGGAGCAGGGGACCGGCTGACAGATCAAAACCAGGTGCACTGACTGAAACTGGACTGGTAGACATTTCAGTAAGTGACATTAAACAGACAGACAATTCACAGTCAGACTCAGTGGGAACAAGACAGACAGACTGTTCAAAAGGAAACTCCTTGGCTGAAACTTGGTAGGCAGACTGTTCATTTTCAGTCTGTTTGATTGTGACTGGACAAACAGACAGTTCATTAGTGGCCTCTTTGGCAATGACAGACAAGGCTGATAATTCAAAGACAGCCTCTTCAGCTTGATCGGGACAGGACAATACAGTAGTTCATAATTGGCCTCCATGGAATTAGTTCAGGAACAGGTGGGTTAGAGTGAGTGTGTTTGGGGAGACCAGCTGTGCGTGCAGACACCAGCGGAGCATCCCCCACACTCGATACCAGACTGGGATACCGAAAGACTGACCTTGAAGATCTGGGTGCAGCAGACAGGAAGTAACCGGACTCTGGATGATCAACAGCGACGAGGCGAGACTCTGGACAGTCAACTGCAATGAGACGAGACTCTGGGCGATCGGCTGGGACATGACGAGACTCTGGGAGATCAGCTGAGACGTTATGAGGCCCTGGGAGATCAGCTGAGACGTTATGAGGCCCTGGGAGATCAGCTGAGACGTTATGAGGCCCTGGGAGATCAGCTGAGACGTGATGAGACTCTAAAAGGTCAGCTGAGATGTGACGAGACTCTGTGAGGTCAGCTGAGACGTGACGAGACTCTGGGAGGTCAGCTGAGACGTGACTTGACTCATGACTATCAACTGTGACTTTACTTGACTCAGGAAGATCAACTGTGACTTTATTTGACTCATGACGATAAACTGTGACTTGACTTGCCTCATGACAATCAACTGTGACTTGACTGAACTCATGAAGATCAGCTGTGACTTGACTGGACTCACGAAGATCAGCTTTGTCTTGACAGGACTCACGAAGATCAGCTGTGACTTGACTGGACTCATAAAGATTAGCTGTGAATTGACGGGGTGTTGTTTTGGCCACCATTTTGCGAACGCACTCCGGTGCATCTGCCATTTAAGTAACAGACGTGGTGTTGTGTTCTTCCTCTGCGACACCCACAGTAAACAAAGAGCCAACAGTCAACAAAGCATAATCCATAAACTGAGCGAATGACAAATGTGGACCCTCACGTCTAAGCTCAGATCGCAAAAACAGTCCGGTAGATCGGAATAGTTCACGATGGCTAAAAAATTGCGAGTATAGTTCTCTAAAACGTGTTTTAAAAATAAAAATAACATTTCAAAACCGGAACAAAAATTACTAAATGTTTAAAATAAAATGCAAACAGAAAATAATATAATAACAAACAAACAAATAAAAAGAGTTAATATAACTAAGCCAGTGAATTATCTTGTAATCTTGCCTTACTTACACTGGACGTGAGCAGTGCAACAAAATACAATAGAATCTATTATAATCAGCGATGCTGTAAACACTGGATGTGGCGCGGTGCTGCGCGCACGACACGACATGACACAACACGGCAAATCCCAGACAGTAAACTGATGCCGCGTTCTATTTATGACGTACTGACACAAAGATAAAATTATTTTTAAAGGTCGCTTTGTCGCGTGCAGTGTAGACAGATTTTAGCTGTTGCGGTGCGGTCACGTCCGGTGTAGACACGGTGTTATAAAACAAAAACTGTGAAATTAGAGTAAATTTCTTATTAGTACTTTCCCACGAATTTTAGTTGTGATTTCATTGATATGAAGAAAATACTCTGAAAATACAAGCAATTACTGTACTAATACTCTGTAGTGATGTAACATTCATAAATAGGCATGTCAGGGTTGTTCTCAGTTGAGAATTGAATTGAGAAGGTCTTTTAAATTCCAATTCAAGTTCTGAATTTGAACTGTGTTAGCAAACAGGATGCAGATTTTAAATTTGAAATTGAATGAAAGGAATTAAATTACGTCTGTAAATTGTGGTTACACTTTATTTTAAGGTGCCATTGTTAGAGAGTAATTATACATTAAAGTACTGATTAATATTATTTAACTACGTGTGCTAACTATATGGTTAGGGTTAGGATCTGGCTTATGGTTACTTGCATGTAATTATGCATAATTAATTGTTATTATAATACTAAATAAATGTAAGATGCATAACAAGGACACCTTCAAATAAAGTGTTACCTATATATATTTTTTCTCTAGTAAAGCAATGTTGCAAAGGAAGAATGCTGACTTGTATGAACATTTTGAAAAACATTTTAAAAGCAGTTCCGACACAATGATTCAACAAGAACAGTTTTGTATTTTTATGAATTTTAGATACATTTTGGTATCTTCAAACAAATACTTTTTTTGTGTGTTTGATTGCTCATGTATTTTAGGGGCCATTGTTGTATTACTAATGCTAAAGAGTCAAGTGCACTTTATTTTGTGGAAATCATTATTAAGAATATACAGCACAGCACAAATGTCCACAAGCCATTGCCACAGTAAGAGCATATTTACATCAGTTTATCAGGGGACCAAAATAATACATCAAACATTAGCATCTTGCTGCATGTCTGGCCAGCAAGCCAGTGTGTTCAGACAGTCTCCCCCAGGAGAATATCTTGAGCTGATTCTGAAAGTGCCGCCCACAGGAGGTTTGGGTCTGCTCGAGTGGCCGCTCTAATTTGACGTGCGCGTTTGCACGAGGCGCTTGCCTCGTCACTCACTTTAAAGTGTCACAACCCCTCCAGATGTACATCCTCTCCTCCAACTCTTCATTGACTATGCTTAATTCATTACTAACCCTTATGATTCCCACGCTTTCTCTGGAGATTCGTCTGAGCCTGATTGCATAATTCACATATGTGTTGATTGCCGTCTGTTTATGGCAGGATGCTGTCTGTTAAAAGGGTCAGCGTGATTACTCTTGTCAAAGGAGGTTAGGAGCTGTCAAACTAGCTTCCAGGCCAACTGTTTCGGGTTCTGTGCACAGCTCCTGGGGCCTGCAGAACGCCCTTGCCTGAGTCCCTCAACTCAAGCATATGTCAGCTTCTGCGGTTGATTGACTATTTATGAGCGAGTGGTTTGATTGAAAACACAGTCTTTCTAGAGTACTGGTCATGTATACCCTTGTGGAATGACAGTCCTTCTTGTAATTTTGTTGGCCGTAATTAACAGCCTTCAGGTAATCTGACAGAAATTACAAAACTGAGACTAACAGTGCGTTAGTAGTTGGATGTCTGAACATTTTGGGTTTACTCGCTTCATTCGCGTGTGAAATTCACTGCGCAACAGACATGAATTCAGGTATGACTGCCACAGAGAGCATATGTATAGAATTTGGCAAATAAAATCATGGAAACACTGGACACGTGTATTTCAGGCGAGAATAGTTGTTTAAAACTCAAATCTGTGGTTTATTTATAAAAACAGCCCCTATTTGAAAATGTGCTTCGCCGATTTTGATTTCGGAGCCCTGAGCTCCAGGCAATCACCATTTGCCACTGGCCCTGATGTCTCTGTAGTGGATAAACATAAGATATAATTTGTTTTGGGTAAATCTAACAGGTAGTCTTTGGTCTATGTTACAGCTCCGGGTATCCACATACAGCGACAATGATTTTGTCCTATTGTTGTTTTGATTTCTGCCTCTGCTCCTAATCAAGTCACTACTAGAGCAAGCTCCTGATTGGTCTCATTCGCGCGCCGCAGGATGTCTTTTCGCGTCTTTGCATTGACTTAACATGTAAATCACTTGCGCTTAACGCTCCATTCGCGTCTGGTGTGAATGCACCATGAGAAAGAAAACAGTGACAACCATGTCTGAACCGAATCAGACGCCATACCTGAGAAACTCCAGATAATCACAGTAAATCCATAGTGCGCAAACAAGGTGCTCTGTGTTATCTGATCAGAACATGATCTCTTAAACAGTAAATAAATGCACATGTATATTTTCACTTGAAATAAATGTATGTGAACTCATCAATTTCTAGTATAAAAAAACTGTACTTGAAGATAAAATAATTTGAATGAAATATAGGCCTCTTATGAGTAAATTAAAAAAATAATAAAAATAAATAAAAAGTCGGGAAGTCATGGCTTAATGGTTTGAGAGTCGGACTCATAACCCAAAGGTTGCGAGTTCGAGTCTCAGGTCCAGCAGGAATTGTAACACAATTGTAAAACAATTGGTAACACACTACGCCGTGAAGGACTGAAATCCTGCAGCACCCGCTTCCTGTCCCCCGCTCAAGAAAGCACCGGCCCATCTGAAGTTTGCCAATGAACATCTGAATGATTCGGAGGAGAAGTCAAGTCAAGTCACCTTTATTTATATAGCACTTTTAACAATACAAATTGTGTCAAAGAAACTGCACAATATCAAAATAGGAAAATAGTTTGTCAATGTAAAATGTAAAATGAGAAGATTAAACACTCAATTTTCAGTTAAAGGCATTTCATTATTGAATTCAGTGATGTCATCATCCAGCTCAGTTCAGTTTAAATAGTGTCTTTGCAATCAGGTCGACGATATCGCTGAAAATGAAGTGTCCCCAACTAAGCAAGCCAGAGGCGACAGCGGCAAGGAACCAAAACTCCATCGGTGACAGAATGGAGAAAAAAACCTTGGGAGAAACCAGGCTCAGTTGGGGGGCCAGTTCTCCTCTGGCCAAACGAACCAGCAGTTTATTCCAACTGCAGCAAAGTCAGATTGTAAGGGCTCAACTGGTTCCAGTGGCCTTTTCCCAATGGCTGTCTACGTGACGGGGTGAACTGGGTGAAAGTGTTGTGGTCAGATGAGACCAAACACGAGCTCTTTGGCATGAACTCAACTCGCCTTGTTTGGAGGAGGAGGAATGCTGCCTATTACCCCAAGAACACCATCCCCATCGTCAAACTTGTAGGTGGAAACATTGTTTTTCTGCTAAGGGGACAGGACAACTGCACTGCATCAAAGGGATGATGGACGGGCCATGTACCGTCAGGTAAGAGGTCGTGGATGGCTATTCCAGGATGACAATGACCCAAACACACGGCCAAGGCAACAAAGGACTGGCTCAAGAAGAAGCACAATAAGGTCCTGGAGTGGCCTAGCCAGTCTCCAGACCTTAATACCATAGAAAATCTGTGGAGGGAGCTGAAGGTTCGAGTTGCCAAACGTCAGCCTCGAAACCTTAATGACTTGTAGAGGATCTGCAAAGAGGAGTGGGACAAAATCCCTCCTGAGATGTGTGCAAATCTGGTTGCCAACTACAAGAAACATCTGACCTCTGTGATTGCCAACAAGGGTTTTGCACAAGTACTAAGTCATGTTTTGCGAAGGGGTGAAATACAAATTTTACTCATTAAAATGCAAATCAAACTTTTTTTTTAAAATGCGTTTTTCTGGATTTTTTTATGTTATTTTGTCTCTCACTGTTAAAAAAAAACATCCATTAAAATTATAGACTGATCAGTTCTTTGTCAGTGGGCAAACGTACAAAATTAGCAGGAGATCAAATAATTTTTTCCCTCACTGTCGGCAGTATATTTTTAGTGCTGTCAAATGATTAATCACGATTAATTGCATCCAAAATAAATGTTTGTGTTTACATTATATATGTGTGTATACTGTGTGCATTTTTATGTATATATAATACAAACACATATATGTATATACATGTTAAAAATGTTGTTTATATATTAAATGTATTTATGTATGATATAAGAATATAAATATATAAATGTATATACATGTAAGTGTTTTCAAAATATATACATAATAAATATACAGAGTACACATACATATGTAAACAAAAACTTTTATTTTTGATAAGATTAATCCCGATTAATCGTTTGGCAGCACTACTTAAATGTACTAAACTGCAACTTCATTGTTACAAATGTGTAATTACAATATATTTAAATACACAGCCACATTTACATAGAAATATCATTAACTATTTTAGTTTAATTTGCACTTTTATTATTATTATGCAAACAGACATACTATTTACAGGTGACAAATCAAATACAAAATAACCAAGGTCAACAAAACACACATGACAGCCAACATGGTTTGTGTGAGTGAGTGAGCGTGTGTGTGTGTGTGTGTGTGTGTAGGTGTGACTGGGTGTGGGGGGTGGAAGTATATAAACAAAGGAACATGTAGAAAAGTACAACAGACATAGCAATAGTAGAAAACCATAATTGTAACAGTAATGATGACAGTAATAATAATGATAATCAAAATAGCATTAATAACAAAAATTAGAGGATGTCAGGGTTTCTATGAGAGAGGACTCAAATGCAGAATAGTGTTGACAGTTTATTAACAGAACAACTGACAGGACAAGAGATGGTGAGGAGGGGAGTGAACACAGTCCAGACAATGGGCAGGGAATGAATGGCGACAGGTGGCCTAGTTGAGCGGCCACAGAGTCCAGTCCAGGATGGCAGTCCGCCAGAGAGCAGTGACGGCAGTGAAGCTGGAGGCTGGAGGTTAGCAGCGGTGGCCTGACACTCCACACCACTCCACGGCCACTTCACACTAGTGATGTCACAGACTCAGCATTGGCCAAGCAGTGTGGCAGACCCAGCGAGGGGACCGGTAGCCCAGCCTGCAGGACAGGACTAGACTGTGGACTGATGTGAGACTAAAACAAATAACAACAAACAGCTAGGTAGGGAATAGGCGGTATCACAGGACTGCTAAGACAGAGCAAGGAAACACTGATATAGCACAACGAACTAGCAAAAAAAGAGGGAAAGGGAGAACAATGTAAAGGACAGAAGAACATGAGGAACAGGTGACAACACTCAGACAAACAAGGAGAGAAAGAGAGGGACAGGTGACAACACTCAGACAAACAAGGATTCAACAAGTGCAGAACGAGAGGGACAGGTGGCAACTCTCAGACCGATGAGGACTAAACAAGGGGGTGTGGTAATGGGAAACAAGGAGGCAGTACGAGAGGAGCACATGGCAGACAATAACAAAGACAGAGACACAAAACAGACATGGAAACACTGAACAGAGACAAGACTGACAAAACAGTGAGGGCAGGATCCTGACAGAGGATGGAGGATGATGAAGCTGTTAAGTAATAATAGTAATAGTAGTAGAAATAATATTAATAAAATAAATAAATAAAAATAAATAAATAATAATAATAATAATAATAATGAACTCAATTCATCAGAAATGAGCAGAAAGTTGGAGGGTGAGGAAGATGACAAATAGCAATAATAATAGTATTAATTAGTAATTAGTAATAGTAGCAACAATAACAATATTAACAATAAACTTATTCATCAGAGACGGGGAGGTTGGAGGATCAGGAAGAGGACAAATAAGTTAGACCTACGACTGGCCATCAAGGAGAGGTGCTGCAGGGCACAGGGCCCAAAGTCTCAATCCCAGCCGCCACACACATTCCACGCTTACCCTATATATATATATATATATATATATATATATATATATATTGTGGCGGGGTGGAAGGAACACGCGACAAGGAGAGCTCAGAAGAATACCCCGGAGGGTGGATTTATTCACAAACAGGTACTCGGTGGTGTAAGGTAGTGTGGAGGTGAGTGGCGTGCTCTCCGGTGCGTGTCCGTGACGTGATGGACCGGCTCTGTCATCTGTGCAGGCTGGGTCGATCAAACTCTCGTATCTGGGGAAGAAACGGAGAGTACAGCGTGTTAGTTCTCTTGTGGGTCGGAGATGAGACTCTCTGACTGTGAGGCTCACGCGGCTTATCTGGCTGCGGCCCAATTAGGGACAGGTGCGGTCGCTTCAGTCGTAATGGGCGAGCGCAGGTGTTCCTTGTATGTTTCCAGGGCAACGCTGATAGATCCTCGGGACGCTTGTCACACTATATATATATATATACTGTATATACTGTATATATATTTTTCCCCTGTTTCCCTTTTCCTATGTATGTATGTATGTATGTATGTCAACTAGTGCATGATGCATTAAAAAAGCGTGAAGTGCTGCGTGGGACCAACCCAGTGCAAAGCCCAGGACCCCATGCTCACGTCCCACTTACCCTGTGTGTGTCTGATATATATATATATATATATAAATATATGTGTGTATATATATATATATATATAAATACACACTGACAAAAATTATAAACGCAACACTTGTTTTTTCCCCCATTTTTCATGAGCTGAACTCAAAGATCTAAGACTTTTTCTATGTACACAAAAGGCCTATTTCTCTCACATATTTTTCACAAATCTGTCTAAATCTGTGTTAGGGAGCACTTCTCCTTTGCCGAGATAATCCATCCACCTCACAGGTG
Organism: Barbus barbus; assembly: GCF_936440315.1. Classification (NCBI taxonomy): domain Eukaryota; kingdom Metazoa; phylum Chordata; class Actinopteri; order Cypriniformes; family Cyprinidae; genus Barbus; species Barbus barbus. The sequence continues at coordinate 21,751,267 of NC_136762.1, forward strand.
TGGCATATCAAGATCCTGATTAGACAGCATGATTATTGCACAGGTGTGCCTTAGGCTGGCCACAATAAAAGGCCACTCTAAAATGTGCAGTTTTATCACACAGCACAATGCCACAGATCTCGCAAGTTTTGAGGGAGCGTGCAATTGGCATGCTGACTACAGGAATGTCCACCAGAGCTGTTGCCCGTGAATTGAATGTTCATTTCTCTACCATAAGCCATCTCCAAAGGCGTTTCACAGAATTTGGCAGTACATCCAACCGGCCTCACAACCGCAGACCATGTGTAATCACACCAGCCCAGGACCTCCACATCCAGCATCTTCACCTCTAAGATCGTCTGAGACCAGCCACGCGGACAGCTGCTGCAACAATCGGTTTGCATAACCACAGAATTTCTGCACAAACTGTCAGAAACCGTCTCAGGCAAGCTCATCTGCATGCTCGTCGTCCTCATCGGGGTCTCGACCTGACTGCAGTTCGTCGTCGTAACAGACTTGAGTGGGTTCTCGTGTTCTTTTCATGGATGAATCCCGGTTTTCACTGTACAGGGCAGATGGCAGACAGCGTGTATGGCGTCTTGTGGGTGAGCGGTTTGCTGATGTCAACGTTGTGGATCGAGTGGCCCATGGTGGCGGTGGGGTTATGGTATGGGCAGGCATATGTTATGGACAACCAACACAGGTGCATTTTATTGATGGCATTTTGAATGCACAGAGATACCGTGACGAGATCCTGAGGCCCATTGTTGTGCCATTCATCCATGACCATCACCTCATGTTGCAGCATGATAATGCACGGCCCCATGTTGCAAGGATCTGTACACAATTCCTGGAAGCTGAAAACATCCCAGTTCTTGCATGGCCAGCATACTCACCGGACATGTCACCCATTGAGCATGTTTGGGATGCTCTGGATCGGCGTATACGATAGTGTGTTCCAGTTCCTGCCAATATCCAGCAACTTCGCACAGCCATTGAAGAGGAGTGGACCAACATTCCACAGGCCAAAATCAACAACCTGATCAACTCTTTGCAGAGGAGATGTGTTGCACTGCGTGAGGCAAATGGTGGTCACACCAGATACTGACTGGTTTTCAGACCCCCCCGGACCCCCCAAATACAGTAAAACTGCACATTTTAGAGTGGCTTTTTATTGTGGCCAGCCTAAGGCACACTTGTGCAATAATCATGCTGTCTAATCAGCATCTTGATATGCCACACCTGTGAGGTGGATGGATTATCTCGGCAAAGGAGAAGTGCTCACTAACACAGATTTAGACAGATTTGAGAACAATATTTGAGAGAAATAGGCCTTTTGTGTACATAGAAAAAGTCTTAGATCTTTGAGATCAGCTCATGAAAAATGGGGGCAAAAACAAAAGTGCTGCGTTTATAATTTTGTTCAGTGTATATATATATTGTGTATTTATAATATATGTATGTATAATTCTTTTTTTTCTCCCTCTTTCCCTTGGTTATTTTCCAATAAATGTATGTATATCGTCTAATATGTGAGGCATTAAAAAAGCAAGGCATGTAGTGCCAGGTTATTTTCCAATAAATGTATGTATATCGTCTAATATGTGAGGCATTAAAAAAGCAAGGCATGTAGTGCCAGCAGTGTCAGCAGTACACTTTAACTTTAAAATATTTCAGACTATAGAAAAATTAAATATAAAGATGTACTACTTGATCAGGACTCTGACGTTCAGCTATTTAATTTAAATTTTAATGTTTAATATAAATTTAAGCTATAATTGTCATGTAACGTGAAAGCAAGGAGGACGCAGGAGGCAGGAAATAACTCAAAAAGTCTTTAATGACACACGCAGGGGAAAGTCCAACATAGAACATAATCCAAACTCAAAAACATAACTGGAGACAAGGTGACAAAGTAACAAGTAGACCAGACAAAACAGAACTGAACAGACAGGAACTTAAGTACACAGGATGATTAACAAAACAGGTGTATAGAATCATATACTAAACGAGGAATCATGAAACAATCAAACTAAACAAGAACAGGAAAAAGACCCTATAAAAACTCAATGGAAACTCAGCAACAAACACGGGGAAAACAAAACCAAAACAGACCATAACTGTAACATGGGTGCCCTGGAGGCTGGTGCAGGACAGGGACACGGGGAACACCTCCACGGTGGACCAGGGACTCAGGAGCTCCAGTCCCCGAATCCAACCCAGGGAGGGCCTCTAGGCCCCGAGATTCTTCCCAAGTTATTTTGGGAGGGGGGGGGTGGTATCTAATGGGATTGAGACCAAGGCCACTCAAAAATAACTTGGGAACAATCTTGGGTGTAGAGGCCCTCCCTGGGCTGGATTCGGGGACTGGAGCTCTCTCAGGGCCGGATATGGAGACTGGAGCCCTCCATGGGCTAAACTCAGGAACAGGAGCCCTTTCAGGGCTAGGCTCAGAATCTGAGGCCCTCTCTAGGCTGGACATGAGACCAATAGCCCTTCGTGGGCTGAACGTGGTGACAGGGGCCCTATCAGGGGTGAATTCAGGAACCGCTTCCATCGAGGCAACACGAGAACCCCAACAGAGGAGACAGACAAGATTAATTAAAAATGTTCCTGTGGACAATACTTCAGGGGACTTGACTTGACTCTGGTCAGGGGCTGGAGCCTGCACTGGACTCTTGGTCAGGACACTGGAGCGAACTTTGGAGCTGAAGTGAGCCGCAGCCAGCGGGCTTGACATCGGAGCGGCCAGTGGGCTTGAGGGAGCAACAGCCGGCGGGCTTGAGAGAGCAGCAGCCGGCAGGCTTGACATCAGAACGGCCGGCGGGCTTGAGCGAGCGGCAGCCTGCGAACTTAACTTTGGAGCGGCCGGCGAATTTGACTGATCAGAGGCCAGCGGGATTGGGTTAGCCTAACCAGCGGGCTGGACAGATGAACGGCCAGCAGACTTGACAGAGGATCGACCGGCAGGCTTGAGTGAGCCGCGGCCAGCAGGCTTGACTTCGTAGCGCCTGGGAAACTTGACTGAAGAGAAGCCGGCGAACTTGACTGACAAGCAGCCAGCAGGCTCGTGTTAGCCACAGCCGGCGGGCTGGACAGATGAACGGCTGGCAGACTTGACTGAGGATCGGCCGGCGGGCTTGTCTTCGTAGCAGCCGTAGGAACTTGGCCGGCGGGCTTGTCTTCGTAGCAGCCGTAGGAACTTAAGTACACAGGACGATTAACAAAACAGGTGCATAGAATCATATTAACTAAACGAGGAATCATGAAACAATCAAACTAAACAAGAACAGGAAAAAGACCATATAAGGAAACTCAGGAACAAACACAACCAAAACAGACCACAACTGTGACAATAATACATTTATAACAATTTAACTGCAATTAATGAGCAAATAAACATTACTCAAAAGCATTACAGTCAATTCGTAATTAAATATATTATTTTCAAGTACATTATTTCTGTAATATTGGAGGTACTCTTTTTAAATATATGTTAAAGCATACTTCTTTTTAGCTATGCTAGTAAGTTTATGCAACTGAAGTCACTCTTTTAAATGTCAGAATGTCACATAACATCACTGAAACTAAACTATACTAAATGGCAAGTTCCCATATGCACTGCTGGAAAATCCAATTAAATACTGTAATTATTTTTTACTTTCCACAGACAGTTAATCTAAAAAGCCATTCACAAGTTGGATTCCTTATGAAACATTTAGGTCTTTGTTGAAATATTATTTCTTGTTCATTGCTGTTCCCATCATCTATTATATTATTATTTATTTATTAAACAGTTCAAATTAACTGTTCAAGTATGATTATAGTTCTTGAATTCATTTTTTTCATCTCTGAAATCTTAAACTTAACAGTATACATTAGATTTACACTACAAAACATTTTCCAATAAACTCTGAAGGAATTATGTATTTCTTTAAAAAAAAGAAAAAATTAACTTTATCGAATTTTCTTTCTTTTTTTATGAAACTTAATTGAGTCTTCATTCAAACACACACACACACACATAAACACACAAAGGTACATGTGGATTCAGCAGCAAACTTTGCTTTGTGCTATACATTTCTGATATACCTGCATGCTTTGATAGTGGATTTTGTGATTGCATACAATCCACAAATTCTCTCTCTGTGGGCGATTTACAAACAGCACTTCTGTGGCAGATTGCAGCAAAACAAATATCAGCCATAAACCTGTGTTCAGATGCAGGCACTGCCTCAACCAATTAATTACATTTACCTGACAAACAAAACTGCAGAATATGAGAATGTATGAATGCATAAAAATAAGGTCTGACAGATTTAACAGTCAAACATTTTAGATTAATTAAAAAAGGTGCTAAGTTTAACACAGTTAACACATTTCACTAATTTGACATTGAAATGTCTTGCACACACACAGCAATCATGCCCCCTGTCAGTAGGTCCTTAAATGATAACTTGATAATTACTGTAGTTTATTATAAAAGTAATTCTGACTGAACAATTTGCCTATGTAAAGTCTATTGCAGTTTTTTTTCTGGTGAAATTTAAGAAAAAAAAAAAAAAAAAACCTTTGTGTGTGTGTCAATAAACAGGAAAACAGATCACCAAACTCATGATAATTTGGTCAATGATGTATAACGGTGTCCACAGTAATGAAACATGTTTTAAAAATCTATTTTATGTATGTATGCATTCATTAATTTATTTGAAAAGCCTATGAAGTATTAATTGATAAATATCATGAAGTTTTGCGTAATTGCACCACATGACATTTCAAACTTGAACTAATTTACAGTAATCTGATATTTCAATAGTCTGGAGAGATGCTCTCTATGATATTATTTCCTGTTTTATGTTTTTCTTCCCAAAAACTTTTATGTTTAGAACAAGAAAAAAAAAAAAAAAAACATTTATTCTATGTCTATCATGTGATAGTTTTGACTTCCTGCCCTCCAAAAGAAACCCATGCAGCATCACTGACCCAAATATTATTAAGACGCCATGGCGCTTACAGCAAGATTGAAACTGGTTGCTCTTCAACTACTAAGTCTGTGTTATTGCTGATGTCTGCATGGACACACTGTAAGATACAGACTTCAGAGTAGAGTGTGTCAGAGCAGAGAGATTCTGGGAGTGTTAATGGAAGAGCTCCACAGCCAGGCAGTGACTTTGACCTTGGTGTAATCTCAGTGACCTCATGAATGATTGATAAATAAATATGAACCTCAAGTCGTCTTCAGAGGCTGAAGAATCTAATCTCATCAGGAGCATCTGTGTGAGTGCCTGTGCAGCCTGGTCTGAAGCAGACCTGTTTGTTCTTGCTGATTAAATGACAGCAGATGAACTTCCTGCTGAACATGGGGTGACCAAGACTAAAGCATTCAGTACTTAGATTTGTCACTGTAACAAATGTTAAATGGATAATTCACCTAAAAATTAAATTATGGCATCATTTACTTACTTAATATTAAAAAAGTTAATATTGTTAATTGACCCCATTGACCCATTTTTTTATTATTATTTTTTTTCTGGGTAAATACAGTGGAAACATTCTCCAAAATAACTTATTTTGTGTTTCCCAAAACATAGAAATTTGAAAAAAGGAGAAATCTTTTTAAAATCCAGTTTTAAACACATTCACATTTTAAAAACCTATGTCATGTGGTGCTACCATCAAGTGAATATCAATACCCCCCCCCCCCCACACACACACAAAAAGTAGTACAACTGGGTACACACATATTCTTGTTATTATTAAAAATATTGTTTTAAATATTTGTATTTATTTATTTCAAAGGAAGTATTTGTATATAAGAAAAAGTATTGTAAAGTTTCTTGTTTTCACTTTCACGGGGCATTTAAAAAAATGTGGAAACATTCTTCAACAAATCTTCTTTTGTATTCTGCGGAAAACAGAAAATCATACAGGTTTGTATCATCATAAGTAAACAATGACATACTTTTATTTTTAGGAGAAAAGTAAAGGATCATTTTAAAATTAAAAATAATCCACTATTTACTCATCTTTATATTGTACCAAGCCCATATGACTTTCTTCTTATTAAAAATTATATTGGGCCATACATTTGTATTATTTTGTCTATTTGCTCTCTAATTAATCTCATTGCTGCTTGTCTAGAAGAAACGTTTAAGAGATCATATTTGATATTTTCTATGGGATATGTCATTGATAACAGGCATGCATTTGTCTTTTGCTGATAATTCTTCTGTTACCACAGTTAAATTGCATTGCATCTGGCAATTATTATTTCACGGCTCAAACTGTTAAAAAATCCAAATGGTTTCTAGATTTTAAGAAGGCAGGAGGCTCTAATATGGAGAGTATAGGACATGCATTATATATATATATATATATATATATATATATATATATATAAATCAGCACATTCACAAACAGCATCCATTCTAAAAGTATTGCCTTACAGACACAGACATATATGCCCTCTAGACAAAGGGTTACTGACTTAACAAAATTCAGCACCACTGTTGTTTTGCTTTAAGCTTAACTCTCAAACCTCAGCAGTTATCTGGGGTTCTATTCCACAACAGCCCCAGACAACTGCTTTAAAATAACTTTTGTTCCTAGACAATAGACAGCATTGAGCTGAATTGTTAGTCAATACTAATTTCAGCCCTCAACATGTGCTCTTCCAGAAGATATTCCTCCATAGATTTTTCTTTATTTATTCTTGTCCTCACTCTACATTATAAGGCCCAGAAGATAAATGACTCTTGTATCTTTAGATGTTAATATTACATTTAAATGACCTCTCAGAAGAGCACCACTGTCGGGTAGTGTAACCTAAAACCCGGGCAACATTATTCCATTCCAGGCCACTGTCTGACCTCCTTCATCACTCTTTTCAATGAAGCACGTCTACAGATGTAGTGATGTGATTTAAAGAGATAGTTCACCCAAAATTAAAACCGTTGCATTTTTTCTCCCTGTTACAAACCTATAACATTGTTTTGAATAACATGTGTTACGGAAGCAGACTTCACACAAAGGATTAATAATAAAGGTAAGGTTTATTTACAGATGACCAATCGAAGGAGGCTGAATCGGTGAGTATAGAAAGCATTAAAGCTTTGAATGCAGAGATGAGTACATCACTTGACTGTGTTGTCTTGACAGGAACTCGTGGATGGCGAGAGAACCACACACCTCACTTTGGACTGAACGGCTTCAAGGATGAAGAACCAGGATACGGATGGACACAACACTCGGAGAGAACACAAGAGGTAAGTACACAGGCAGGTAGATAACAGATCGGTCGCCGAGATAGCATACAGGAGTCCACTTTATATGAACGAGATCAGACGTCTGAGGCTAGTGAGGTGTGTGGTTTTATAGTGTGTCTTGATGGGGTGCAGATTACGTGCAGGTGTGTTCATTAGAACTCAGATGAAGGTGCTCGTTGTGATTGGCTGGTCTGAGAGCCTGGTCGATCTGTGACAATATGGTTTGCTATTTTACAAGCAATTGCAATTAATGATGACTTTAAAGCTTCAAAAATGATGCAAAAACACCATAAAGTATCCTGAAAGTGGTCCAATCATATGTTACAGTATATTTTGAGTCTTATATGATTTTTGTTAGAAAATGGTTTCCTTATGTAATCTTCCCCTCCTCTTCAGGATCAGCTGATTTATTGAAAACATCAGAGCCAAACTAATTATTTATTCAATATCTGTCAATAAATGAATAAATTAATTAAATGAATAAAGCCTTAGTTTGGGGTTTATCATCATTTGAGAACACTTTGTACATTTAGGATGCTTTTATGGTGCTTTTCGTCCCTTTTGAAGCTTAAAACCTCAGTTCCTATTTAAGATTTGCACAATCCTTTTAAAAATTAAACTTTCATGTTCAATAAAAGAAAGAATGTCATATAGATCAGTTAAATGGTTCAGATGTGATGGTAAAGCTGTCCAAATATTGAGTTACAATAAGGAAGGATGTTAGGTATTCCAATCTGAATGTAGAAGTCCATTATTGAACATCAAAAAAAAAAAAAAAAAGATGGAATGTTGGAATGTTCTGAACGAAATTCAACCTATACACTGATTCATTTAATAATTAAAATCAAGTGACTGTCTAAATAATTGAGTCACTGAATCATTCACTCAAACTATTAATTAGACAACACTTGGAACGAATCAAGTTACAGTGAGTTGTATAATTTGCGTAAGTGATTCATTCAAACACATCGACTGCATCTAGACTTGTTCTCTTCTGAATAAGTGATTATAGAACAAGGCTGCAAAGTAAAGTAAGAATGTGTGTAGTATGAATGTTATGTAATGTTGTAATTTTCATGTGACCTATCAGTGTTAGTTGCATCGCTTCACTGCCATTCACAAATTTTCTCTGATGGCCTTTTGGAATAGTAAAGTGTCCATTGGATGTGTACTTTGGAATCTCGCCAGAAGCAGCAGGTAACCCTAGGTACTTTTCAACTACTGTTATGTAAATACTGTAAATTCAGACATTCTACTCTTTTGACATATTGTTTTCACCTACTATAGAGTAGGTGAAACTACTATGCATACTATATAGTATATGCATGCTCTGATGAGGCTATTTATTCAGGCAAGGTATGACTGTCTTTGAATCATTGTGTGAGTCACTGAATCATTCTCTCAACCAATTAGTTGAAACTCATTGATTAAATTGATAGTTCACGCAAAAATGAAAATTCTGTCATTAATTACTCACCCTCATGCTGTTCTAAACCTGTTCCAAACCCATAAGACCTTCGTTCATCTTCGGAACACAAATTAAGATATTTTTGATGAAATCCGAGAGCTCACTGAACCTCCATAGACAGCAAGGGTACTACCACAATCAAGGCGCAGAAACGTAGTAGGACATCGTTAAAATAGTCCATGTGGCATCAGTGGTTCAACCATAATTTTATGAAGCTACAAAAATACTTTTTGTGCACAAAGGAGAATTGTTGAATAAAGTCGTTCTTTTTTTTGCACTCTCAGATTTCCTCAAAACATATCTTAATTTGTGGGCTGAAGACAAACTTACAGGTTTGAAACGACATGAGGGTGAGTAATTAATAACAGAATTTTCATTTTTGGGTAAACTATCCCTTTAATTCAGGAACAAGACAACTGACTGCTTTTTTGGTTGAGCCATGTAATAATTCACGCAACTGATTAATAATAAAAAAGAAAAAAAAAAAGGAAAAAAACATACTGATTGTTCAGTTGTTCAGTCTTTTGAGTTCAGTAGACTAAAAACTCCAAAAAGTTTTAAAAGGTGTGAGTTGAGAATATTATGTGATCTAGGACCTTTATACATTGTATGGCATTGTAAAGACTGTACACCTATCCCTCACAGCCTTGTTTTCATCTGTATTAAATTCAGTATGGCGTCTAACCTGATAAAGTCTATGGATTGCAAAACACATTTTATGTGGCCAATATTTATTTAGCCTACTGTTGAACAGTACTATTCCAGCTGGTAGGTGGGACTGACAGTCGGCAGGTTTCAACAAACTGTCATTGATTCAAAAAGCAGATGAGGTAATAAAACTGCTCAGAGAACCTGGGAACTGTTTAAGTTCAAGTTTACTTGTATAGCGCTTTTTATGATACAAATCGTTGCAAAGCAGCTCTACAGGAAATTAAGTTTCCATAATATATTTATATATTGCAGAAACTTAATATATTTAACTTAAGGCAAAATTTATTTTGTAATTCTGTATGTTGTCTGAGCATACAGAGGTCTTCTGAGGGGTTGGCATCATCTTTTCTCAGGTGTTCGGTCATCTCAGATCATTTAAGGGTTGGATCCAGACTGAAGCTTCTGTACTTCCTAGTTACCATGGGATGTTAATCCTGTGGCAGAAACAGAGAAACAAATAGAGACATAATTAGCGTAGCTGCTGTTCCATCTAAGCAAAAATGATTTGTTCAACCCAAGGTAAAGAATAACAATAATGTCCATTTGATCAGATATAACTGCAGTACAAGATTATAAGATGCATTATGTGAATGCTTGGCTAAAGAGATGTGTCTTTAATCTAGATTTAAACAGAGAGAGTGTGTCTCAACCCCGAACGTTATCAGGAAGGCTATTCCAGAGTTTGGGAGCCAAATGTGAAAAAGCTCTACCTCCTTTAGTGGACTTTGCTATCCTAGGTACTATACCAAAAGTCCAGAGTTTTGCGACCTTAGGGAGCGGGTTGGATTGTAGCGTGGTAGAAGACAAGTTAGGTACGCAGGAGCTAAACCATTTAGGGCCTTATAGGCAAGTAATACTATTTTGTAAATGATACGGAACTTAATAGGTAGCCAGTGCAGAGACTGTAACATTGGGGTAATATGATCATATTTTCTTGACCTGGTCTAGCCACTGCATTTTTGACGATCTGTAGCTTGTTTATTGAAGATAACTATAAAGTTTACTTAACTGTGCACAGTTTACAGTGTAACAGAGTTTTAATTACAATGGATGTATGTAAACAAATTGCTCCAGTGACCTATAATTATTATTATTTTTTGTAATATATATAAAATGATAATTGTGCCCCTGGCTAAATGTTTTGATTTCGGCTCTTACTACACAGCAACATGTATTTTTGCGTAGAGATGGATAAGTCCTCAAATCAGCAGCACAGTTGATTCAAGGTGATAGCTGCAATGGAGACTAGCATACACTGACCTCTCTTTTCCCAAAACTGTCAGCCCTGGTATTCTCTCTCCTTCATAAGCGGCCTGCTTACGCGCTCCCTTTTTGTCTCCGCTACCCTCTCCTCTGTCCTTCTTCCGGGCTTATTACAAATGAGCATGACAGCCGCAAAGAAAATGGGCCCATCAGTTAGCGGCACCAGAGTGTAGATATGATGGATGATGAGAAAGTTCCCCTCTAAACTTGGGGGCCTGACCTTGTTGGTGGTAATGTTACACGTACCCTGCCCTTTTACAGATAAAGTCACAACTCATCAACTTAGAGACCCAGATGGATAGAGCAAAATCAATCCTAGAGGTTATGTGCTTGGCCAAGGACACAGCAATGCAGTAAATTCAAAAGGAAGGTGATTACCTGGAATCCACTTAGAGCATTTGAAGAGATATTGTTAAAAGTGAGCTTTTGTTTGACTGTATTTCACCACATGAATGTTTGAAGAAAAAAATTGAATTCTTCTGAATTAGACTGTCTTCAGAAGCTAAAAGAACAGCCTATGGCCCTGTTTACATACCTCACAAATATGATGCTGTAGTGTTTTGATGAATACGTTACTTTTATTTTTTTTTTCAAGGTCCCGCAAATAGTAGGATATCTTTGCAGGGTAACTTTTTACAAAGTCAGCTCTATATTTTCATGTATGAAGACCCATTTGGACTGTGTGAGAAAAGGTGATATAAAGATGTTGTTTGCAATATGAAATAATTAAACATGTTACTGTATTGAATGTTTTCAATTCAACTTATTTTAAATAGCTTTATTTATTTTTTTCCCAAATTCACAGTGTGTAGCCTACTGTATGTTCTTCAATACTCTATGATTGTGTTATGAATATTTAATAATGTATACTTAATATATTAACTTGTACTTAATTTATACAATAAATATTGTTTAAAGCAGCCTCATATTAATAAAGAGGTAAATACCATTATGAAACAAATTTAAAAAACAAAATGATGACAAATTCAATTTCAGCTATATAGCAGCTCCACGGAAAGACAATAGTGTCATTATTCAACTAAGTTTAGTTCAGTGCAGAGCCGGCGCCAGCGCAGCACAGATGAGGGGGCGGCTGAGGTAATGATGCGATGACGTAGCACAAAATAAAAATAAAAACATATGTGGTCCATTCACATATTTGTCGGACCGTAAACAAACCTGCCCGCACTACTACTACAACTATTGGAATACTGGGTTCACACATTTGTTTTGGTCGCGAGAGATGTCGTCTTATGCGCGGAGAATCTGCTATAAAAGACGAGAGCGCAGCATTCAAATTCAAAGAAAAAAACTAAATTGATAAAACAAAATGGTATCAAATTAGAAAATCTGACATCCAGGAAATAACATTTAGCATTTAGTTGAACCGCTTGCGGGAAGTTTCTGTGTCAGATGTAACAATTAAAATGTGATTTTGTGAAACAGACTGTCCTAAATTGTTGCTATAGTAGCATCATATTAATGCTAGAAAGCCTATTCATTTGGCAATTGTGTTTTTAAAAACAAAAAAAATTATATGTCATAAATAAAATCTATTTTCACACTCACCTTGAGTGAGGGGGCGGGATAGTCAGAGTGAGGGGGCAATGCCCCCCGTGGCGCCGGCCCTGGTTCAGTGTTGTTTCAGGTCAGTTCAATAATAGTGTCGTAAGTAAGAAAGTTGATGTAGCAAAGTTAGTGTCATTATCCAGCTTAATTCAGTTTGAATTGTGTTCTCATTAGTGCAGTTAAATCAATATCTATTGAAATAATGTCTTAAATTATCACATTATTTTTTCACATCCAAAAATATTAAAAACAATATCTCAAATTTTCCATGGAGCTCCTAGTTCCTATTTGTGACCCCATGGGGCTCATTAAAACCACCTTGCTAAGTAAAAAAAAGATTGTGAATATACATTAAATAATAATACTGTAATAATAATAATTAAAAAAAAAACACATCTGATATGTTTGTACATATGTTGGCCTATGCATTCAAAATACCAGAGACCCTTGCCTTCAACAAACAATGAAATCTAGTCACAGATTTCTGTGATTTCCTGTGTTTTCACAGGTTTCTGTAGACATATTTGAGATTAACGCTGATACCAGTTGTAAACAGCAATTTGTTTAGCCAACCACTTGAGCAACTGAGTGCCCATGAGAAAAGAGGGCAGCACTGAGGTCTCATACTATTAGGGGTGCAACTGCCAGTGAGATGAATGGGTTTACTCCAGGTACGCAACACATTCTCACGCTAAGTCAAGGTCAGGTGACCCAGTTAGAGGTGGTAACTCCATAGTTAATCTAAAACATAGTGTAGAATCAGTTCTGTACTGTATGTGTGTTGTGTATTAACTTCATGTTGTCTGGTTGAAGCATGCTCATATGGCGTAATGACAGCGTAACGTGTTTTGAAAGCCCATCATTCACTTCCTTATACGGTTATATGAAAAATACTCTTTACAAGCTTTTTTGATGCAGGAGATTCCATGTAAGAGTTCTCCATGAGACATCTCGTTTATTATTCATCATGTAAATGTACACTGTCATTGCCAGTGAGCCGTTGAACAGCAGTAATAGCCATCATCTGATCTATTATTCATAATCAGCAATTTGCATGAGCAGCACTACGGTCTCCCAAATGACTATTTTAAAGCTACGGTCAGGTGATCCTGATAGAGGTGCTAACTCTACGGCCCTTTCACAAACATTAAAGGAGCACTAGGGCAGACGTGCCGGTGCTCAGTGACTCAGTGACTTGATATTTGCTGCGGCTCGTTCGTTTTATCATCCGCAGACACCTCCTGTATTTGAATAAGCGATTAAGCTTTGTCACTGCTGGAGGCTGTGTGTTGCCTCATTGATGGCTGTGAAAGACCAAAATTACAACAAAAACAAGCTGATGAGTTCAGGGACTCAGTCAGACACCCTCAGGTCAGTGTCAGGCCTTTTATCTCATCAAATGAAAATATTACAATTCTTCCCTTTTATAGGGTCTGCAGATATATTGCTGAAAGAACTCATGCTATTTCTTTCCTGTGTTGGCATATTTCCCACGGAAACAGGAAGTTGGGGTGGGACATGCAGTATCATAAGAATCGCCTCTAGGGTTGCCAAGCTTGCAAAACAAATCATGCCCAACTGCAATTCAAAACAAGACCAAAACTAGCCTAATAGTACTTTTTCCGCAGTTTTTTCCACAGTCCCCTTCTGTCCATATAGAGTTGCGGGGGGTGGGGATATATTGCTTTAACCTGTGGACTAAAAGACAACCCGCAACTAAAGTGTAAAAGTAGCCCAATTCCACTGTAAAACCATGGACTTGGCAACCTTGATGGTCTCATCCTTATACAAGGCTGTTTGCATCACCCTGGTTTCTTGGGATTAGGATTTTTTTTAACTGGCTCTTGGATTGTAGACAATAAGCAAAATTAGCAAAATTGGAAGTTTTAAAGCCTAAATACTATCGGCAGAAGTAAAAAGCTAAACATGGGCTATAAACAAACTATACCGCAGTCACATGACTTCAATGTTATCACCATTAATCTTCCAACAACTCTTATAGTCTTTATTTAAAAACATTTTCCCTGAAAATTTGAGTTGCAATAGTTTGTAAGAGCATGATTATAAACACAACGAGGTTGTAAAAGTGAACAAAAAAAAAAATGTATCTGTTCAGCTTGATAACATTTAAAGCTGCAGTCTGAAAGTTTTGCCTCTTTGTCGCCATCTGTGTTGAAAATCTGGTATTTCAGCTAGGTGCGGAATTATCTTTATTACGTGGACTGTACTCTGGCACGGCTTCAATGCGGATGAATCTAATGTTTTGAGGTGAATGTGTAGCTGTCAGTCACCACACCGGTGTGAATAAAACACTTAGTAATCACAGATTCTACGACCCAAATCAGAATTTTCACCGTATGTTGTCATCTGAACAAGTAAGTAACAAGTCTGACACGTTTGTTCTGCCCAACTGAGGAAAAAACATTACAATAAATCGCGCTACCAATGGTGATTAAATCTAACGATCAGTTAGCTCATATCACATTTAACCGTGCAAATTATTATTATTGTTCTATTTTATTCTCAAATTATTAATGTTAACAACATCAGCATTGCATGACTGTGGGTATAGTGTGTATTAGCGTGTAGATTTCAATTTCTGTACAGTCTAATCTAATTGTCATGCCATTCAAATTTCATATTAAGAAATTATTTTAACCCCAAAAGCAAACTATGCTCCCTTTGAACTGGTCGTCTTTAAAATACAAATCTTGTGCAATCCCAGGCTAGCCGTAATCAGAAGCACGTTTAAAACTGGAATATAATTTAATTTCATTCACACGTGTTTCATAAACACATAATCCTTTCTGGATCACAATCCAACATTAAAATTATACATTTAATTATTCTAGGTGCTGTGAGAAAAGCCTATAAATGAGCTGCCACCTGCAGGATCCTCACATGCGATAGCCTACTAACCGGGACAACTTCTTTATGTTTACAGACGTGAAGTAATGACGCAGTGCCATGCTTGAATCTCCCGCGAAAACCTACCCGTAACACTCAAATTAGAAACATTATTATAAGCTAACCATTGTGAATCGTACTAAAGCAAGGCGATAGTTTTGAACACTGGCTGGTTATGTACTTGCTCAAATATTGATTTCGGATCATTTTTAACCAAAAAAGGTTACGGACTGCAGCTTTAATATCTTTGACAATATCTTTAATCACAATTACTGGTGTATTTTATCTTGTAGAATAAAACATGAAAATATCTTGAGCTTGAGTTAACCACAGACCTTATTTCAAGCATTTAACCAGAAACCCTGTCAGGGTTTTGGCACGGCAGATACTAGAGAGAGACCCAGATGCAGAATTATCAAGGGAGTGACATTTATTGACAAGATTGAAATTAACAGGGCTGAAGTGAGTCCAAACAATAGAAAAGGGCAGTCTGCTGGAAAACAGGAGGATGACCGAAGTCAGACCTGGACCAAGCTTGGCGAGAGCAAAGGAGATCGAGAGCAACACCAGTCAATGATATCAATGGAGATCAGGCAGCAGCTTGGGTAACCAGTGCTTGACACTTAGAGCTGTAGTGAACCCAGTCCAATCAGCTAACCAGTTCTTGAGAAAAGCAGCCAGGGCTTGATACTTTGAGCTGTAGTGAAACCAGTCCAGTCAGATAGCCAGGTCTTGAGAATGGCAGCCCGGGGGAATCAGGACACAGAACAAGAACAAACACTAAACAAAACAATACACAAGACAAGACCACAAGACTACATGCTATGACTAAAAAGGAAAAAACAAATTCAAACTGCTGAGAGCAAATAAATCAAAAGAAAGAACTGAAAAGCAAATTCCAGGAATCTATAACTGGAATATAAACTGGCTAAGACGAAATCAAAATAAAGAAAAGAAGCCAAACTAAAGGCTAAAGAAAACTAGAACAAAATTTAAAAAACAGGAACTAGACTAGAGCAAAATAACAAAAGCAAAGGAATCTTGATAAACCTCAAGAGAACCAATGCAAAGCTAGATAGATAAGGAGAGCAAAAAACAACACTACTCAATACGACTAGTAGACTGACAATACATTCTCTTTCACACAAGGAACTCACGCAAAGAAACAACAGAGACATGAGGGGAAGGAGTACAATATAAAGGAGCAGAGCACATGAGGATCAGTTTGGACACAATCACGTAAACGAGGACTAGACAAGGATTAAACAAGGGGGCATGACCATGGGAAACAGGGATGTTGGACAAGAGGAGCATGTGGCAAACACAAACAGAGACAGAGCCATGTGCTCAGACACAAAACAAACAAAGAAACATTGAACAGGGACAAGACAGACAAGACTGTCAGGGCAGAATCCTGACAAACCAATTCAAACCCCCCAATGAATTATTATTATTTTTTTGTCTATAAAAATATGTAGGCCTCTACAGAATTCTATAGGCTTAAAATTTTTTAAAACTGCTAGTCAGTTGCAGGCGGTATTTAGGGAGAGATAGAAATAGACTGTAAATGTTGAGCATATCTGCTAAAGTGTGTGTATATGTAGGAGTACATTAGCATATACATGCTAAGAGACAAAAACTAAAGCAACAAAATTTAAACTTTGGGTAACACTTTAGAATAGGGAACACTTATTCACTTTTAACTATGTTTTTTTCGCTCAATACATTCCCAATTTTCTGCTTATTAATAGTTAGTAAGGTAGTTGTTAAGTTTAGGTATTGGGTAGGATTAGAGATGTAGAAGAAGGCATTAATATGTGCTTAATTAGTACTAATAAATGGATAATATTCTAGTAATATGCACGCTAATAAGCAACTAGTTAAGAGACCCTAAAATAAAGTGTTACCAAACTTTGAATGAAATATGTTTTTATGTCTTGCTGCACCATTTGTGTACTGTGCTGCATTTTAACCACATCTTTCAGTAGCGTGACAGTGGCTCAACTGTTTTCAAAATAGTGTTGCTTTTCCCAGGGGCACCTGCAGGTCCATGATCCATGATACACGAAAAAAAAAAAAAAGGCTTTTTTAAAACACATTTAAAATAGAAAACACATTTCTGTCCTATACAGCTTCTTTCCTTATAAATGATCTCAAAGTTATAGATCAAAATACCTACTATATATTCACAACCACAAAAAAAAAAAACAAGATGAATTGTTTAAAAATGCTCATGTACCAGTAGCTCAAAAGTTATTGATAATTATTTTCAGAAAGTTAATGTATTACATTTCTTAAACTAACAAACAAACAACTATTTTACTTCAATTATAAATATATGCTATTTTAATTCATGAATATAATTTTATTTATAATAACCAGGCATCATTCGACACTGTAAGCATTTAAATGTTTTGATTTTGAGACACAACATCTGGTGGAAATTTTGTTTTTCAAGTTAAAGAAATGCGTCTAGTAGATTTCTTTCCACAGTCACAGTGGGTGGTCACATATTGATTTAAATGTGGATACGGATGCAATTTTAAAGTAACATTTTTACACATTTCAATAAAGGCTTTTGGTAACACTTTATAATAACTGCACACTATGAATCATTAGTTAATCATTAGTAAATAGTCAATTCATCCTTTATAAAGCATTGTCCCGACATTAATAGGCATTAGTAAGCAGTTTATAAATACAGCAATAAATGTTTTGTTCTTGAGCATATCTATAATGTTTAATAATTGTATTTTCATACTTTATTAATGATCAGTTTATAATTTCTAAATTATTACGCTATTTACAAACCAGTTATTTAGGGGTTGTCAGTGGTTCATAAGATCATTTAGAAAGTGTAAGTTAATGATTAATAAACTATTTAAATGTACCTTTATAAATCTTATTATTTAGACACATGATAATATTTGCTCTGTGTGTTAATAAATGTTTTATTAACACATATTCCTGCTGTAATTTATGGTTAAGTCAGGAAGTTATAAAATATTTAGTAGTTGGTGTGAGCTCATCTAAAGTGAGGACTATTTATACCTTGTAAAGCATTTACAAAGATTTAAAGACTAAGTTATCTTCCAAACAGAAAAGTTAAACAAACAACACAGAGGGATACAGAAAACAGAAATATTTTTTTCAAGATGTAAAAAATTAAACTGTACAACTGTACACTTGATACAAAATTTAAAATAAACCTCTGCAATTTCATAGAATAAATAAATAAATTCAAGTGTACAGTTGTACAGTTTAATTATAATTTTTTTTTTTTCGTGTTTATTTATTTATTTATTTTTAATAATAATAATAATTTGTTACATTTATATAGCGCTTTTCTGGGTACTCAAAGCGCTTTACAGAAGGGGGGGAATCTCCTCAACCACCACCAGTGTGCAGCATCCACCTGGATGATGCGACGGCAGCCATATTGCGCCAGAACGCCCACCACACACCAGCTTACTGGTGGAGAGGAGACAGTGATGAAGCCAATCAGTAGATATGGGGATGGTTAGGAGGCCATGATGGTCAGAGGCCAATGGGCAAATTTGGCCAGGATGCCGAGGTCACACCTCTACTCTTTCCGAAAGACATTTGGGATTTTTTTTAATGACCACAGAGAGTCAGGACCTCGGTTTAACGTCTCATCCGAAGGACGGTGCTTTTTACAGTACAGTCTCCCCGTCACTATACTGGGGCGTTAGGACCCACACAGACCACAGGGTGAGCACCCCCTGCTGGCCTCACTAACACCTCTTCCAACAGCAACCTAGTTTTCCCAGGAGGTCTCCCATCCAGGTACTGACCAGGCTCAACCCTGCTTAGCTTCAGTGGGCAACCAGTCTTGGGCTACAGGGTGATATGGCTGCTGGCACTGCTTTTGCATCTTGAAATAAATATTTGAGTTCTGTATCCCTCTGTGTTGTGTTTGTTTATTTTGTTTTCTGTTAGGAAGATAACTGAGCCTTTAAATCTCATTTGTAATAGATATGCTTATAAAACAAGAACAAGGCATTTATAGCTGTATGTATAGCTGCTTACTAATGACCATTAATGCTTTATAAAGGATGAACTGACTATTTACTAATGCTTACCTAATGATTCATAGCATGCAGACTTTTTAATGCATATTTGAAAGTCATTACCTTTATATCAAGTAACTTCATCAAAGGTGGACAAACAACTCTAGTACTTGAGTGAAAGTACAGATACTGGTGGTCAAATATAACTCCATTACAAGTGAAAGTTGTTAGGACAGATTTTTTCTTAAGTAAAAGGACTTGCTTTTAAAAGTAACAAAAGTACATTTCCTTTCTTTGTCAACGCACTGTATTATTATTGTTGTAACTAATACTTGCAATACCTTATGCCTCTGAAGCAACTTAAAATACATTATGCCTACTGAATACACTAATTAGTTTGTAGTATATATTTGGAATAAAGACCTTATAGAATGTTAAAAACCTATAGAAATTAAACAAGTGAGTTGACAAAAAAACTATTTTATTTAACACCCATAGTACCCACCTCTGGCAGTGTGCATACATCTACTATTCATCCACATTTGAATCAAGTGGATAGTGAAATTGCTGTAAATACAGATTGATAAAAAAAAGAAAAGATGAACAACACAACTGTAGCTGTTTAACTTTACTACAGCATCACTGCTTTAACAAAGAAGCAAAACAGCAAGGTTTATTTGACAAAAACAAACTTTTCAAAAATGCTCTGTAATCGCTCTCGTGTCATACACACGACAGTGCTGCTTCAAGTCAAACACTTGTGTTTTGTTAGAGATGCAGAACTGTTATTTTGTGGTTTTATAGGTAACATTTTAAAGGTAAGTGACTCTTTCCTAATTCGAGGCCAGACACAGGCAGTTTCTCAATTTCAAGAACGCAGAGAGCGGACTTGTGTTCTCGTAGAGACCAGTCTTGCAAGGCTTCCTTGGAAGAACATACTTGGAAGGACACGAGGACACACGAATCCTTGTGAGAACTGAGATGTAGCCTACTGCGTTCTTGCTTAACTGACCGCATAGTTTCAGCATAAACAGTGGCCAATGAACAATAAATATAACATAACATTACAAACAAATATTATAACTTATTAAAACATTTCATTCTATTATAAACATTATTTCATATAATTGTATATCATTTTATTTTACAGCATTATATGTTTAACTATGACTATGTTAAGATTCATTTTAATATGCCAATAAATACTGCAGATGTTCTCCTGGTCTCACCACTATGTTAAAATTAAGCAAAACAAAACTATCAATGTTTACTTTCAAGAGCCGTCAAGTATTTGCGAGAGCGAGTTTAAAGCTTACAGGCTTCTGTACACCGGCCGCCCGCAGCGTCTGCACTCGATGCATCCTTAATATCAAGAACACATCCGGGCACTTTCATGCGTCCTCTGTACTTGCGTTATTGAGAATTGACCTATCGGTAAGCCCCTCCAACTCGCAAGCAAGACTAGTCAATGGCAGTCGAGTATCATTTGCTCGGGGAGTGGAACTCGGACATCTTTAGGTTTCATATGAAGAGAAACATATGAAGATCCGAAGTTCGCATCGGTTTAATGGGGTTTATGCTTCAAAAATGCAAAAACGATGTGCCTGGGGTACTTGTAAGACTGATTCCAGGTATCCTGAGAGGATGGGCAAAATCATTTATTTTATTACATTTCCTGAATCCAAACAAAACAGAGCAAAATGTCCCTAAGTATTCAACACCAATACAAATGAAGACAAAACGTTCATATTCTGGTTGTCAGACACTCAGAAACTACAATTTTCATCTGCTCAAGTAGAACGTTATTGTTATCTTGTGCTTTAGCAAGGTATCTCTGGCTAAAACTAGCTAACATTAAAGTTAGTGACCTAAATAGCGGACTGTTCAAAACGGAGGTCAAAAAATAGTTAATCAGGAGGCATGACAGAATACATTAGTTATTGATTAGCTAACTGTACTTAACACAATCATAAAATTGTATTACATACTGATTAGTTAACACATCTTCCTTAGTAGTTAACAGTAGTGAGTTAAGTGTTAATGAATAATTACCTGTTAGTTCTTCAATCATTCCTTTTTAGTTATGCAGTATGTAAGAAACAGTATTCTAAAGTGTTACCGTGGCACAGTGTTCATTAATACACATGCAGCTCACGATTTAGTGTTTTAGTATCTAAGAGCGACTTTGTTCATTTACTCTGAATCAAGCCCCTCTTAGAAGGTAAAACGTTCATATTGTATTCCATTTTTTCATGTTTTTTATTTTGGACTTTAAAGTGCCTCTATTATGCCTTTTCGAATATAACCTTTCATGCAGTGTCTCATGTAGCAGTATGTGAACATAAACTTTCTGTAAAGTTGTGAAACCGAAAGTGCACGGTATATAAAGTTATTGTCTATCAAAAAAAAGAGTAGGCTCGCAATCGCCTAAACGAGTCGTTAGGAATTCGAATGAATGAATGATGAATGAATCATGATGCATTTATATAGCGCTATATTGTGTATTGCTGTACACCCAAAGTGCTTAACAATCATGTGGGGGGTTCTCTCCTCAAACACCACCAGTGTGCAGCATACACCTGCCATGGGATTTTTAATGACCACAGAGAGTCAGGACCTCGGTTTAACGTCTCATCAGAAAGACGGAATCTTATTCTGTTACGGCTGTACGTCACGAAGTAACACATTTGCATAATGTCCGCCCATTGGCTGTCATTTGCGCTGTACGTGGTAGACCAATCTCAAAGGACTGCACCATCTGACCAATCACAGCAGCGAGGGCTCACGGAAAGGAGGGGTTTAGAGAGACTGATTCTTTGAACTGCTTTGCACGAGTCGTTTAGGAATCATTTAAAAATTATGTAAAATTTAAGCTATTTTTTGAGAAAACTAAAGTGTTTTTTGACCGTGGATGCAAACCTGTTTTAGGAGACTCATAAAACAATATTAGCAACCTTAAAAATTGCATTATAGGGGCACTTTAAGTTTGGATTTAGTTCTTGTTTCCTGTTCCCCTTATCAGCTCCTTAATGTTTGCGACTGTGTATTGTAACCCAGTTACCCTGGGTGTATTTTAGCCCTTGTGTTTTAGTATTCTTTGTAAGGTCTTGTTGGATGTACCTCTGGTGTTTTTATGCTGCCTCCATATGCTCTTGGAATTAAAGTAAATACGAGTTTCCTAGGAAAAAAGTGCAAACAAATGCCCTCTGATGTCGTGTTTACCACTGGAAAGTTCAGAAATAATATTGATACCCAAACTTGATACGGCCTCAAACTTTAAACATGATGGATGGGAAAAGGATTTCTGCTCTGCATGCTTTATTTGTTGTTGTTGTTGTTTTGTTTTGTTTTCCGCAACAACTTCATTGACTTGTCACATGACTTCAGAAGTGGGAAATAACAAATTTCTTATGGCACGTGAAGGCAGCATGCTTTCTGTTCATTGTTTCTGGTGCACACTCTATTTATTACTCTATAATAATAATATTATTAGCATAATTCCTTTTTGTTGAATATTTTTTATTTATCAATCACAAAAATCATAGTGTTTCCCAGTCATATGGAAATCAAAAAAGAGTTCAGATTAAAAAAAGTTTTCAGGTTTTTCAAATTATTTACATTTTCTGTGCAGATGTACTTTTAACAAAATCACCCTTGTCATTTTAGAACGATTTATTATTTTCAAACAGTGCTATTTAAGTCAACTACTGAAAATGCCTGTATTTGTTTCATATCTCAATATACAGTAAATCACAGAAAATCTATATATTGCAGTGTCAGTTATTCATTGGATTGGTTTATTTATTTATTGTTTCAATATTGTGCAGTCCTAGTGAGAAGAGATGCACCTGGGCATTGCACAACAAGAGTGAAATGAAAACAGCTGCCTGTTATATTTGCCCTTGATGTTGGGCACAGGATGTTCTGAAATAACTTTGTTTAGTCTTTTGCCCTGTGGCTGAGAGTACATTAAAAACTGCTAGCTAATGTTATGGCTGCTCCACGAAACAGTCTGCTGACATCACCGTTCATCTTTAATGCATCAAATGGCATCTGAATGCTTCAACTGTTACAACAAAAGTCTGACATTAAAATGTGTGCAGATGGAAGGAAGAGTGCAAGCTCAGTTAAAATCAATCACTTTTAACAGCCACTTGACTTGAGTTTCATATTGGCTGCAACAGAACAGACTGTGTGACCTCCTGCCACTCTGTATTGTTGTATGTTATTAATTGTTAATGCCAAAGAATCAAATAGACGATACCACAGATACCCTTGAGTGATACACCCACGAGACTTGTACGTAAACATAGAAGGATATTTCATGTACAATGTACAGTCATATTTGATGTTTTTATGTAAGAGCTTTATGTAAGTGTTATCTCAGCTCATTATTGTTTTAACACTGCAGGGATGTGAATGTGAGTTTAAAATACCAAACAACTGTACTCAATGACACTGTGTTTTGTTTCTTTGTGTGCCATTGTTTGCATGTGTGCTTCTTATTGAGTAATAGAAATCACTGTAACATTGTTTTCATACACTAGCATTCAAATTTTGGGGTCAGTAAGATTTAAAAAAAAAAAAAAAATTAATAAATAAAACATAAAAAAGTTATATTAAAAAAAAGTAGTAACTTTTATTTTTTATATTAATATTTTTTTAATGTGAAAACAATTTTAATATACTTTAATGTAATTTATTGCTTAAAAACTGATTTTTCAACATCAAATTTCAGTGTCATAAGAAATGTTTCTTGAGCAGCAAATCAGTATATTAGAATGATTTCTGAAGGAATCATGCTACTATACTGATTTGCTGCTCAAGAAACTATTATTATTATCAATGTATTATCTAATTTATTAAACTTAACTAAGTTATTAAACTGTTAAGCAGCAAAAAATGGTTTTCACCACTACTAATAATAAGAACCATTATGAATAACTGAGCACCAGTAATAATTGGTTTCTGAAGGATCATGTGACAATGAAGACTGGCTGCTGTCATAGTGGCTGCTAAAATTTTATCTTTGCCATAACAGCAATAAATTCCATTTGAGAATATATTAAAATATAAAACTGTACTAATATTTCAATAAATTAATAACAAAGTTAAATTGCATATAATTTCACTATATATAGTAAGATAACTTATAATGAACCAATTAACACCTTTTTCAACTGAAATTAGTTTTTACAGTGGCATGTAACAAAAGTGCTTTGCATAATTAAATGGAAAAGAATGTGAAAAGTTGTGTGAAAGTGTCTTCTGGCTCATTGGGGTGGATGGTGAAACTGTCACGTAAGGGTTTAAGTCAAGATCTTTCCACTCCAGATTAATTGTATGAATGCTACAGTTACATTTATTTATTTATTTTGCAGTTTTCATGCAAGAATGAATTTGTTTCATAAGTGTTTTGTTGAAAATACTGTTTTAATGACAGTTTGCTTTAACAACTGACAATATACATTATATAGCTACATTTACATATTCTATGTATGTTTTAGAAAACCGTAACATGTATAAGCTATTGCATAAATGAATGCAATTATTATGTGAATGTTAAACTATTTCTGCTATTGTTACCTTAATACTATTCAAGTATTGTCGCATTATATTTTACACACTATATTCATTTGAAGTTTAAATGGATGATGGGTTCTCATTCATTTCTAATGCTCGTGTTCATTTGTAAGCAAATTATGTATTGCCATTTTGGGTTTCTAGCTAACACCCACAGCAAGAATAAAAAACTATTTCAGCTGCAGAAAGGGACCATTGATCCTTAATGAAAAAGCTCAGTTGGCTACCCTTTGTTTGTCTGTCAGAATGCCGGACTAAATCATTTGAATAATACATTTATCATACCATGAATTCATACTCTAAAATTGATGCTTTATAGGAATGCAGTCATAGCTGTCAGAACGCAGGGTTTAAAAGTTTAAATCCAGCTCTGAGCATATGGACTCAAGCTCCTGTTTAACACGGGTATAACAGATTTAATGTAAGGCAGTCTTCCATGAAACTCTTTTCAGAGCTGCAGTATGCTCAAATATTGTACGCTTTCCAAACCATGGAAGAATTTCATTCAGGTAAGTTTGAGTTCCCTGTGGTATTTCAAATACTGTCTTAAAACATATACACAAATACAGTATATTAAAGATACATATTATTGTCTATATTTCACTTAGTACCACCTCTAATCAGAAAAAGGCATGACCAAAACCTTTAGATGCCCGGACAATATTTCATAGGCTGAATGAGTCCTTTTTCTGCACAATGATTCCTTTTATTACAGTGTTTCCAATGTGATCTAATGTTTGATTTCCACCTATTCTGGATATATTTTGAAAAGTAATATGAAGCTTCCTCTGAAAACGTGGGGGAATATAATATGAATATGGAATTTGCACCTCCATTGGTGGTGGCTCTGGTAGCTCTCGTAGTTCAGGATTCTTATCTCTTAAAAAGATTAAATTACATAGTTAAATGTGTTCTATAATGATTTGACCTTTGATCTGAAAAGTAAATAAGACTTATGGTTTTCACCATTCATAATAATACCATTAATAATTGAGCACCAATAACAACCAAGCAGCAAATCAGCATATTAGAACGATTCTGAAGGATTGTGTAAGACTGAAGACTGGAGTGATGATGCTGGAAATTCATGTGAAATTATATTCAAATAGAAAACAGTTATTTTAAATTGTACTAATATCTCAATAAGTTAATTAGTGTGATAAAGTACATATTTCACTTTTTTATTTTTTCAGTTGAAATTTGTTTTTACAGTGACACAATAGACTTTTAAATGTATAATTAAATGGCATAATCAAATGGAATAGAATGTGAAAGAAGTTTCTCAAGCTGTGAAAGTGTCTACTGACATATTATTATTATTTCACTGTATGTAGTGAGGTAACTTACAAGTAAAACCAATTAAATTGACCATTTCAATTTAAGCAAAGCTGTGGAACGCACTTCCGGGACAGCTTCGAAGCATCACTGAGTTGTGTGTTTTTAAATCGCAGTTGAAGACACATCTTTTCAGACAAGCTTTTGATATGTAGCCACTGACTCGATTGTTGTTTTTATGTATATTTGTGCTTTTATTTATTGCTGTCTACTGTGTTTCTTGTTTTTATACTGGAAAGCGCCCTGGGCACCTTTTAGGTTGTTGTATGGCGCTATATAAATAAAATTTGATTGATTGATTGATTTCAGGGATTTTAGTCCCATCAGTTAAAAAGGAAATAGATATGTGGCATTGTCAAGGATACTGCTGAATTAGAGAGTTGAATGTATTCTGTAATGATTTGACCTTTGAGCTGAAGAGTAATGAAGAACCTTCCAAAGAAGTGGATTCAGCTTCATAGATTTAATCTTACCTTCCCATGGCAAAAGGCCTTTGACACTATAATGTAGTCCACCTGAGACGACCCGCTCCAGCTGTGGCGAGCTTAGTGGGACAAGGAAAGAATGTGTTTCCCATTAGGGGATTTATTTCTTGCAAAGAACATTTTAAAGACGAGCAGAATCGAATAGTTTATCAGTTTTTGTCAATTATAACAATAACATTTTTAGTAATCAAGCAATCAACGTATTCAGGAGCTTAAACTTAATTGTCAGCTTAAACTATTTTTTTTGTTTGTTTGTTTGTTTTATTCTTGGTGAATTTGTTCACACAATAGCCTTTTGAAATAGTTATGAGTAATGCAATATATTTACTGTACAGCTTTATTTAGTAAATATTTAAAATGATTGGTGTTATATTCTATAAAACTGTAGTCTATTATAAATGTCAGGTATGTTTCCACATACAGTTTTAATTAAAACATATACAGTAGTAATTACATTGTGTAATATAGATACTACAGTGTGCACTTAATGAAATATATTGGGATACATTTCAGATTTTCCGATTTTCTTAGTAATTTATTGGTGGTAGTGCAGTTTGGCACAGTCCTCTGCAGCTCTGTCTCTGGCTAAGCCATTTATTCACATTTGTATTGATGAATAAGTAGATCAAAATCAATACTCGGCTGAACTCCGAGTCCAAAGAGCACTGAAAAAGCTTTTTTACAATTCTGGCTGGCTACCTTAGGCTTTTATAGACATGGGCCTTTAAGTGAGATGCTTAATTCTCTCTACATTAAACCGGATTGAACATTTTAATACGATTTATTGGTCTGGCTTCTCCTGTACGTTGCACTTTTTAGGAGTGAACCTTCATTTAGCACATAACCTTGTAGACTAAACGTGTTTAAACAAAAAGCTTAAAAATAGGTGAGTCCTCCATCTGAAACTGGAAATTAAGTGAAGTGAAATGTGAACAAACACACACCCGGAGCAGTGGGCAGCCAATGCTGCAGCACCCGGGGAGCATTTGGGGGTTCGGTGCCTTGCTCAAGGGTTTCAGCTCAGTCATGGAATTGAGGGTGGAGAGAGCGCTGGACATTCACTCCCCCCACCTACGATCCCTGCCGGACCTGAAACTCAAAACCTGCAACCTTTGGGTGACAAGTCCGACTCTCTAACCATTAGGCCACGACTGCCCCCTGATCACCATGCTGAAGTAATTTGAGTATTAAGCTCTGAGAAGCCATGCAGGTAAAGGGTATTCTTAAAGGTGCTGTATGTAATTTTTTGACTGTACTAAAGCACAAAAATATCATAATATTTTTGCCAATAATTAGGAAACATGCTAAGTTCACATTTGTTTCTCCAAAAATAATGCTTAAATTATTCTACTTTGAAATGTGTGTTCCATGTCGAAATGTCTGTCTTAGTTTTGATCTGTGTGATTCTGCCCGCTGATAATGTGATTTTCGACACCCGGGGTTGCCAGTTGACAGAAGACACAGCATGGAAGCCATTGTAGCAAGCAAACAAATTGGGTCAAAGATCACAGATTCCACCTGACCTAAAAAGCCTCTGCATCAATCTAAAAAGCTCTATGGTCAGAGGAATATTTAAATGCGAATAAATCAATTAATCGACTTGCAGTGTGTAAGGCTAGTCACTTTGCGCTGCCAATTGACCCTTCGCAAAGACCCGCTCCCATTCGTTACTATTGCAATGTCTGACAAGCCATGGCACGTTCACGTCGCACATCATGTTCTCACGCAGTAAAAAAAAAAAACATCACAGAGCAGGTTACTTTAGGTATGAAACAAAGTCTCAGCAAATTTGACCATTTCTTAATAACTTCAAACAATAAATACTGTTTTGTCGCTCTTTAATGTGTCATGACAAATAGCTGTAGTGCCTAAGTTCAAGCGGCACATGAACCAATCATCTCTTCCTCTTTATTTGATATAGCATGAAATAAATATGAATGAACATCAGAAGTTGTCTTGTTTCAACTGCAGAAAGATGTCAGTACACACCATTTTTCAAGTTCAAATCCACCAACGCTAATCTACTCTCCTGTCTGGTTTGTTTGTCAGACAAAAATAGCAGATTTGCCATTGTGATTGGTCAGATCACCAGTCAATCAAACCTGGTGTGTATTGGTGTCTTTCCGCAATTGAAATTAAATAGGTTCTGATGTTCATTCATGTTTTTTCGTGCTTCTTTCATGTTACGCTTAAACTGAGGCAATAGAGTGATACATTACATTACAGTGATACGATACATTAAAGAGTCACAAAACACTATTTATTGTTTAAATTTCTTTTAAAAAATGACTAAATTTGACAGCTGAGACTTTGTTTCATAACAGAAGTAACCTGCTCTGTCACTTGTTCCTGTTGTGTGTCCTTGATCTGGCAACCCACATGAACATCGAATCTGAGGAGGAAGGAGAGGAGAAACTAATCTCTCCAACATTTTGTCAACTTATCAACCACTAGTTGTCAATTTAGTTATAACGTGGGAGCAGCTAACTGCTTTAGCACACCACCCAGAACACCATATAAACCACCAAGTAACACCTTATCAACGACCCAGAACAACATAGTGACTGCCATGTAACACCCTAGCAACCATTCAGCATTTAAGCAATGTCTAGTAACACCATATCAGTTACTTCTAACACCTTGGATATCATCTAGAAACACCCTACAAATGAACCATGATCGTAGCAATTGCCTAGACCACCCTAGTAACTACTCAGAATGCTGTAGGAGCCACCTAGAAACCACCCAGAACATCATATCAACCACTTTAGAAACTGCATAGTAACAGACTAGTTACCACCCAGAATGCTCTAGCAATTAACTACCAACTGCCCATAACAAAACTGCAACTTTCTAGTAACACCCTAGCAACTACCTAGAAATAGAAATCACCACTTACTAATCACCGAATAACACCATCGAAACCACAGAAGATTCCCCACAGCTGACTTGTAACTACCCAGAATCCTGTAGCAGCCACCTAACAACTCCCCCAAAACAACATATCAACCACTTTAGTAACTTCCTAATAACACCTAGAATGCTGTAGCACCCCAGCAACCACAGAGAGCACCATAGTAACTGACAAGTAACACCCCAGCAAACCAATCAGAATGTTGTAGCTACCAGCCAGAACACCATATAAATCACCTAGAAAAAACATCAACCACTATAGTCATTGCCTAGTAACAACCTAGCACTCAGTAGTAAGTAACAACTCAGCACTTTAGCAAATACCTACAGCACCTTAGCAACTACTCGGCACTGCATAAGTCACCTAGTAACACCCTAGAAACTACTAATACTAATAAATATCTCAAAGCACAATATAAAACACTTCAGTATCTGCTTAGTAACACCATAACAACTATTTAAAACTTCAGCAGCCACCTGGTAACACCCTAGCAATAACTCAAAATGATCTAGCAACTTGTAATAGCAGAGCAACCACGTAAAATTCTCCAGCACTTAACAAGCATCCATTCAGAACACCATATCAACCACCTAGCAACCATCCAGAACATAATATCAGCCTCCTAGCAACTCCTTAACAACCACCCAGAATGTTGTAGCAGCGACTTACTATAACAACCATCCAGAAAACCATATCAACCACCTAGTAACTGCCCAGAACACTGTATAAACAACTTTAGTAAATGCCTAGTAACACCCTAGAAACCACTCCGAATATTCTAGCTACCCCTTGCGGTACCTTGTGGTATCAGAAAACCATATCAACCACTTAGCAAAGTATTGGAAAAGTACCAGAAACACTCTAGAATGTGTGAAACACTCTCTTTTGAATTACACATTTTTTCAAACAGTCCAAGTTTTTGGTTAGATTCCAAGGATTTTACACAAGGCCTTGTCAGGCCGGCCTTCAAAATTTACCTTAACAAACTTTCCTTTTCTAGTTGTAGAAAAGCAAAAGCCATTGCAAAAAGAGTATTGAGCAAAAAACAGCGCAACTAATTCCCTAAACGTGCTATGCAAGGTCAACCCGGGTCATAGCATCAATCTGTCAATAGATCAACAAAATAAATGCAGCCAAAACCATCATAAAGCTTAGGGACACAGAGACTGCATGCTTATCTCAATAATGAATGAGAGTGTTTGAGAGATTTTTGTATAGAAATGCACAGCTGTATTTAGCTGTTGTCTCTGAGGAAAACACCACATGCTCGACCATCCCAGCTGAAGTTATAAAATGCATTACATGTCAAGTGTACTTGTGTTTATTCTTTCGCTGTAGCTTAACAAGATCCTTGATATAAACACCCACTACCGTTCATATGACGAAGGCTGAATATGTGACTTTAAATAGAGCAGACATGCTCGCAGAAGGTTCATTACCATACTGGAGAATTCTGCGAGGCGCAAGGATGTATGTCTGTGAAGAGACTGCAGGTTCATTTAGTTCACGTCAGGTTCAACTAGGAGCGAGGTTTTCTTACATTGCCGTGACTCAGTTTTATAATATTTTTTTTGTGTGTGAAATACAATAGTTTTCTTAGTTTGGCCCATCATGCATCACTTCCTCCAGATCTACTGAGTTACACAATTTATCTGTTTGCTATAAGAACTTTATTTAATGAATAGTTTATTTAAAACGTAAAATTATATTAGCGGTGATGGCCAGCTACAGTATGTCATTGACCAGATCTAATCATTTATTCTAAAATTAATTTAAAAATAAATTTATACATTGTCTTAAATATACTTTTTTTGTGTGATGACTATTGTGAATTATTAAACTGTTGTGATGTTGTTCATTTCTGATGTAAAAACATTTATTTATTTGTGTATTTATTTTTTATATGCAGTAAATATATTCTTAATTATCATTGCTCCACAAATACTTGTATGTTCATTTGTGCAAAAAAGAAAAAAAACTCAGACAGGTAGGTTGCTATGCTGCAGATATTGTCTTCAGCTCCACTCGAGGTGCTTCAGTACAGTCTGTGCTCTTTGCTAATTCAGACGGGCAAATGGGTGCAAGTTTAAAAAAGTGACAGCTGCCATCAGAGTTAAGGTAACTGAAATGGAAAAAAAAAATGAAAAATGCATATAAAACCTTCTCAGACCAAAGTAGAAGCCACAGACGCTTTCTGCAGGGAAGCCCTTTCGTTGTTACAGCAGTTCCCCTTTCGATGCCTCTTATATTTCAGTCCGTTGTTACTTTCGTATTTTCATTTCACATCAGCCCCACTTGACTTGGAAAAGTGGCTGGAACTCAGATCCATCCCATTAAAAATGCATTATCCAACTCCCTCCAAAGCATTATCCACTGAGTACTGCTGCAAATCCGCTGCCAACACCACTGAACAACACAGTCGGAACATATAGCTTACATTTGGCCTGAAATATGAGAATGAGAAAATTGAACATAGGTATTATGGAAAATATACCTCATCATAACATTGTATTTTTTATAACCCTTGCAGAAAAGTACTATGATGATATTGTAGTATACAGCATTGGTATCAGATGGTAATACAAGGGCACTTTTATAGCCTACATATTATGGTACTGAATGACTATATGCACACATCACACACACTTAAGAAAAAAAGGTTCTAAACAGTACAAAATTGGGGTTCTTCAGGATGATATGATTCTAAATAGAGCTGTTACTACATGTGAAGAACCTTTTAAAGAACCATATTGTTTTAGACATTTTTCATAGTCATCATGCTCAGAGATGGAAATGACCAGCTAGTCATGACTGTTTCCCAAAATGTTGCTACATGTTAGCTTGCTTATTTGGCTCAAGAGCATGAGCTGTCCATCTATCATACTAACAAGGAACAAGGAATTTCTAAGCACAGGTTGAGGGCCATAGCTCCAACTTCAGTACTCGGTGATGCTGTTTGTTGGAAATATGGATTCAGGAAACACCAAATTACTGAACTATGTTGGTAAAGACAGAACTTGCCCCCACCATAGTTGGCTAAGAGTGCTTTTGGGAAACACACCCCAAAATGGTTGTATCAAGTTAAAAGGCCTGATATTATGGTCCCTAGACTGGTTTTCAGTCAAGTCTATGAGATTTGTGCCATTGGAAGTAAAAATGATAAATTCACTCACTTAGCTCTCCTCACTAGCACAAACAGCGCTGGACGAGGTATGATTTCAAGACATCTTTTCAAACTCATCAGGTGTTGGTATATATTTTTGGAAAGGAAAAGGAAAGGATGTGACATGTGGCCAAGTATGGTGTCCCATACTTGGAATTTGCGCTCTGCATTTAACCCATCCAAGTGCACACACACAGCAGTGAGAAGTGACCAAACACACACCCGGAGCAGTGGGCAGCCAATGCTGCAGCACCCGGGGAGCAGTTGGGGGTTTGGTGCCTTGCTCAAGGGCACCTCAGTCGTGGTATTGAGGGTGGAGAGAGTGTTGGTTATTCACTCCCCCCACCTACAATCCCTGCCGGACCTGAGACTCGAACCCACAACCTTCGGGTTACAAGTCCGACTCTCTAACCATTAGGCCACAACTGCACCAAAGCCTTTTTGGTCATAGGCTTAGCTGGTAACTTTACTGTATATCATTCAGATTTTTCAAAAATGAAAATCCTGTCATTAATTACTCACCCTCATTTCATTTTAAACCCATAAGACCTTTGTTCATCTTTGGAACACAAATGAAGATATTTCTGATGAAATCCGAGATCTCTCAGACCCTGCAGACAGCAATGCAACTGTAATGTTCCCAGGTCTACAAACATAGCAAGGACATCGGTAAAATAGTCCATGTGACATGAGGGGTTCAACCGTAATTTTACGAAGCTACGAGAATACGTTTTGTGCGCAAAGGAAATACAATTAAATACTTTATTCAACAATTCTCATCCCATCTGCTGTGACACACCGCCATTATGGAGAGTATCACGACGCATGCGCTTGCTTCCGTTTCATGAAAACAACTCATGCGCATGGCGCTACTGCTTACGTTAACACGCACACGCATCAGCACTATTTTAAAGACTATATTTTACCAATGTCCTTGCTATGTTTCTGAACCTGGGAACATTTCAGTTGTATTGCTGTCTGTGTAGGCTCTAAGAGCTCTCGGATTTCATCAAAAATATCTTAATTTTGAGCAGAGGTCTTATGGGTTTGGAACGACATGAAGGTCAGTAATTTATAAAAGGATTTTAATTTTTGGGTGAACTATCCCTTTAATAATTTCACTATGTGCTTTTATCACTTTTTTAAAGTTATTGTTAGCTTTAATTACAATTTTCTATCAATTTACAAAATGTCATTCATTTTAGTACTTTCAGTTAGATGTCAAGGCAACTTGGTTTGCAATTATGAAATTTGTTTTAAGTTTCTCATGTAATATTTCTAGTTATTTACAGCTTTATTTTAAGTAACACAAATTATTTTAATAGTTTACATCAGGGATGGGCAACCTTTTGGGCATCAAGTGCCATTTTGAATTTTTCTGGTTAACCACTGTGATTTGGCCATCTCAATTATTTTGACACTGACAAACCCTGTTAGCCACGCACATCTGTAGACTACTGCAGGTTAATTCTTACACTTTAATAATATTATATCTCCTAACAGGCTGTGTGACTATGAGGAATTATTACCTCAAAATGTACATCTGTATGCAACAACCAGGTTTAAATAGCACATGGTTTACACTTAGCGTTATTCATTACAAATTCAGCAGTGGTCGAAAAAGTTGAGGTACTGTTA
The DNA here is from genome assembly GCF_936440315.1 of Barbus barbus. Lineage (NCBI taxonomy): Eukaryota > Metazoa > Chordata > Actinopteri > Cypriniformes > Cyprinidae > Barbus > Barbus barbus. Next base: position 21,785,578 of record NC_136762.1, read on the forward strand.
ACAAAGAGGCTCTAGATGTCCCGGAGGACACATTTTTTTTCTTCAAAGAGCAGAATGCATCCTTCCAGTATGTGTTGTAAGAATTGCTATGCCTCCCACATTTTTGTTATTTCATTTCAATTCAATGTAATAAGTTTGGTATATATTTACAACATTAATAAACTATATACAAATGATAAAGGGGTATAGTAAAAGGTGATAAACTAGCTAAATACAAATCTGTACTTGTGGATGCTTAAAATAGCCGAACTTATAATTACTTAAAGTGTGTATATTTAATTTATCTCTTATTATTTAAAATATGAAAATATTGATACTGTGCAAGAAATTTTGGGCTGTGTTATTTGCAAAATGGGTTTGCTTTATCCAATAATGGAAGATGGAAGACATAATATAAGAGACTACTGCATTCCACATTCACCAGGAAACCATCAACGTGAGGTTTTCATACCCAGACTTATAAGCATTGACACACCTCATTTTCCTTTTGTGTAGTCTCGGACAAGTCCACAAGATTCTGAGGGTAGATTTTAAAGGATTCACAGACATGGGCATTCAATAATTTATGCCTCAGCTGAGAGTGCAAATACTGGGTCACTGTTAACATCAGTGATTCGTGACATGAAACCCAAAAGCTCAATTTCTACTTTCTTTGAAGTCTTCACCACAGCTGCACTGACCCTCCTGTCAGCATGTTTCCACACCAGGTGCTTCTTCAAATCATTTTGACTGTACTTAGTCACTGAATTGGGCTTTCATAACAAATATTTTAGTCAATAAGCTATTTTTACAACTAAAGCTTAAAATTTAAGATTCATGTAGCCACACACACAAATAATAATATGGAGTAATAATATGGGGAAGGAGTCCAGGGAGTGAATTTCAAGGGGGCATGGCGTTTCATTTCCAACTGGTTAGATTTATTTGAAAATTAAAGTGATTTATATATTTTATATTTTCTGCATAAACCATAGTGCAGTGCAGACTAAACAAAATATAGCTGGATATTTGTGTCTATGGTTTGCTGGGCAATGCCGTCTTTGATTGGCCATCAAGAGCAGACTGCAGCCAATGGAAATGCCTCTCTATTGCTACGCATGCTGCTCCTCACAGCACAGATCGTGAAAGCAGACTGTAGTTTGTTATTCATTGTAACAAACAAAGTGTAAATAATAGATTCAGTTTGCAGTGTAGAGAGCTTCATTCACTAAAATAGAAGTTTGTAAGATCGCGATGAACTTAATGATTATAAAGAGTTTGCAAATGTGAAATTGAATTTATACAACAGATTTATACATTATTGATTTTATTCAAAAGTTAATATAAAGCGACTTACATTTTAGGAACACTTGTCTGATCTGTTCAGAACTATTTTGTTGATTAAATAAAGTCACAGCTGAACCGCTGCACATCTCCAAGCAAACAGCGCTGTTTCGATTATGAATGATTCCTTGTTTTTGAACAAATTTAGTGAGTCAATGATTCAATGACCCATTCATAAAGAGAGTCACTTGCTTCATTCCTTAATGAATCAGCCGTTTGAACGAATCGATTAGATGAATGATTCAGTGACAGACAGTGACTTGCTGCCACCTACTGGGAGTTTCATTTTTGAAGTATAGATTTTAATTGTTTAATGTTTATATGTTCAATCTCATAACATTGTTTTTATTAAATGTATTAATGCCACCTCTGAGTCTTGTTAAAAAGTCTGTGAATATTCCACATTTGTGCTCTTCTGTTCCGTGCAAAGATTAATTGTTGATGCTGATTTCAGGTCTTCCTGATTGTATCTTATTATTTTAAATGAATTTATTATTTATTTATTTTATTTTTTACAAAAAGTTAATAAACCTATTTTTGGCACAACATATGACATACATTTAATAAAGTTAAAAATGGCATTACAAAGGTTAAAAAATACTTTAAGGAGTCAAAAATCACTGTTAATTTCTGTCATTGATCAGAAGGTGTTCCACTAGTGCTCCTGAAAAGAAACGTAAGTGTAGAGTCCTTAAAAATGTAATGTTACCTTTTAAAACTAACTGAAAACGTTTTTGCAAAATGTAAATTATTAAATATAATCTACAAATCATGCAATACTGTACCGCTAAATAAGACGTGTTTTGAGGGCTTAGCTAAACACAAGAGGTCATTAATAATAATTATATTATAAGATGTACAAATTCAAACACAACGTATCTTTAATTTGGGCACAATTGCAGATGCCTGTCTTTATGTACAAGAAGGTTTAGAGAAAATATGACATAAATTGTTAATAAATGTTTTCATAGATTATAAATGGTTTTATGATTAAATACATCCGAAAGGTAGTCTAAAATTACCATTGTCCAAGGTTCTTTATTGGTTTGTGGACATTTTCCACTATTAAAGTTTATTTGGTTGGATGTGCCATTCTTTAGAAATAGCTTATGATGGCATTTCCAAGATAGCCACCAAGTGGTCTGACATGCCTTAAAGGGACTTTGTACTAAAACCCCTTTTAGATCTAGTTGGAACCTTTATTGCAGAGTGTAGCACACAACTGAATTGCACTTGAAGAGTTTTAAATAGGCTTTCATATTTATTCAAAATAAATCAGACTTGTTTATAGTGGGTCTTTTTACATAAACAAGCCATTTTGTCTTTTTTGACACTCATAAACATTCACCGATGATAAGTACATATATGTTTGTTGCCTTCTATAAAGACCTAACAACAGTGTTTTAAAACAATACATACAATAATAAAAACATATACTCTAGGAGGAAGCCAAAAGAAACCAGTTAATAGAAAAGGAAAAGATATTCTTAAATTACCCTGGACATGGGCAATAAAGCCCAGCTAGTCCAACTGCTGATGGTTTCCATAGTGTTCATATTACTGATACACTGCAATATTAACATTAGGGGAGACATATCAACCAGCAGGCTGCTGCGTTTCCATAATGACTCCTAGTGGAAAGAAATAGCCATATATCTCTTAGCACTAGACTGAAATACCAAATAAGGCCTGTACTGTTTGTCAATGTGCATGCATGACTGTAATATTGCTAAAAAAATAGTACAAAAACTCATATTGAATATAAGACCTAAATAAAACCATCTTGTAAGTGATCTTAAACTGATTTAGAGATAATTTCATACATTTAATAAAGAAAAATGTTATGCTACCACATGCAAACTCTCCACTATGATGCCACAATATTATGGATAGTTTTAAATGTCCAATCCATCATATTAAGGGTTGACCTCGAGAAAGGTGCTATCATCTCAAATGGTCTTGATTTCATGCTTTGCACTGTTTTAGAAAAAAAAAATAAGAATGAGATTTAAGAAATATCTAGGCCATAGAACTCTACAGTACGGCCTTTGCAAAGGCTCTGAGGGCCTAGCCTACATCTGCAATCTGCATGGAGTAGGTATGTGTGTATGTGTCAGCTACCTGCCTAAACTGAGTGAACCGGTGCACTAGAAGAGACTCCCCATTGACTGTGTGACAGTATGGCGGTGATATGATGAATGGGCTGTTTCTGTGTCATTTAATTACTTCCATTTTCAACTTGCTAGAGCGCAATCATAATATTACTGAAAAGAACAAAAAAGGAGCTGTGATTCCTAGAACAAGGGGATTGATAGGCATCGAATAATAATGGATTATTTCTTGCTTCCACAAAGTGCACAGATCAAAACTGGATTATTCAATCAATCATTTGAAACACAAGGCAACTCAATTAGTGCTAAATGGAATGTAATTTCAAACGATGGATCAGATAGGTCCTTCAGTTGTTACACATAATTAATGTTGGTGTCCCAAGGTATGACAGACAGCAAGACTGATGCTTGCCTATTATATCTGAGTGGCATTCCTCAGGGAACTGTTTTAGGCCCTATCGAGTTATAAGAAATCAGATTTGTCAGCAAACGTCAACATTTTTGCAGGGTACAAACCAATGAGGACTATAACACCTGGAGGAAACTTTTGATTAGCGTTAACAGTTCTGTACACAAGTGTTTTTAAAATAATCACCTGAGCTGTAAATGCCATATGAATTATTTTGGAGCCACAGGAGAATTATATCCTAATGCATTGACTTTATTGTACTGCTAGAATTGAACTGCCTATAATCACAAACCCTCCACAAATGACTATCCTAAGGTGTGATGTCTAAGGTAATAGACTGGAAAAAATATTTTCATGCTTTGAAGCAATCTAGGTTCACTGGAAAAACAATTTTGTGTCTGTAAAACTCTGAATCATGCCTATATATACAATTCAATACAGTTTAAAGTGAGAATGAACACTAGGGGCAGTAAAACACCAACAAGATTTATTCCTTTATATACAAATTTTGATTACAAGGGCATATTAATGATACATAAAATGATACATACACTTTTAATACAAAACACTTTTACCATAGGGCATAATTTGTAAACAAATACATTTTTACATTTGAATAACAAGCTCCATATGGCATTTCTAATGTAGTAAACTTGCTCTGTAGCTCACCTGGTACAATATTGCACTTCCAATGTGGAGCACTCGGTTATGCAAAACCCAAGTCACCACAGTTAAAAGACAAGCTAAAATTGCATGATTGGTTCAGCAAATGCATTTTAGGAGCTCACCTGTCAGACCTTGACCTCTTGGTTCAAATTGCATATATTCAGGGAATATTGTTTAACATTACTGACAATTAAATGTGAAGTGTGGCATTTGTAGCATCATATGAATATGTGACCCCTTATATCATGTGAGAATGACAATATTCTTCACTAGCATGCAACAGACACTCTTATCTGAATGAGGCAATGAAAAAATAAATAAATAAATAAACGTTTTGTACCTGAGCCCACCATGCTGCTGGAACATTCCAAATCACACTAAGGTTGAGATTTATGACCCTCTTGTTTATCTGCAAAGGGCCATGCACTACTAGGGGAGACATTGCTTTTGAATTGCTTTTCCTGTTCTGGTATGTAAGATGAGTGTATCAATTTGAATTAGTTAGCACATGCGTGCCGCAGTCTACTAAGGCTGTAAATTTGATGTGCCTCAGGCGTTTCTTATGTTGCACTATATTGCATATAGTGTTGCAGTACAAGGGGGGCTTCTATGAGGGTTGTGTACGAATCATTTTGCAACCCATCAACAAATCGGTAAGACTGCCGTTTTGAAAGATTCAATGAGTCATTAGCCATCACTGCCCTAATGTAACCTCTGATTGAATTAAGATAACCAGAGACTGCATTGAATTTCACAGAGAGAGGGAGTTATGGGTAAAGCTTTGATCCTGTGCAGAGAGAGGCATGTAGGCTGACACTCAAAAATCCAGACCTTCTCGCACATCCATTTCCACCAGTGTTGTAAATGGGGTCTGAAAAAGTAATGTGAGAGGTATGGGCATATCCCAACACTCCAGATGTATATCTAGTAATCCACAGAATGGCCTAGGGATTTTATCCATCTTCCATTAGCAGAAAAAAAATAAATCAAAAAGACGAAGGAGGAAAAAAAAAAAAAAGTCAACATGATATCACCAGTTCACAAATTGATATAATCCTTGAACGTGTTATTCCTTGATAATGGTTGTTAATTTACAGGGTAGGATTAGAAATACACATGGAGTTAGGGTGAGCCCAAAGGGTTAAGATTGGGCTGCTTAACACTACTCCATTGAGTGCTGCAATGGTGATATATTTTGGTAGGCCAACCTGGAAGTTAGCATCCCTTGACAAAAGCCCAATAGGAGTTTTTCCATTGGCTTTTGGAATGTTGCATAAAATAAGCTTTGTGACCAACCAAAGTTTTATAATTCTTGCATGTTTTTTTCATTATGATAATCTTCACAAAAAAACACAGCTTTTATGGATTTTGCAGCCTAAATGCAATCGCGATTTACCCCCCAAAAAAGGTAAAACAATTGGAAATCAGAACAATTGGAAAAATAAAAAGCTGTATACTATAACTGAACTTCAATGTCACTGTCACTAAGCTTCTGATAACTCTTTTAGTCTTTATAAATACATCTAATAGTTTGCAATAAGGCTGTGAAAGTATACTAGCAATTAGTTGAGTTTACCTGTTTGAAGATGATGTGTCATGCTACTTTTTATTTATTTATTTTTCTCCACAGTCTATTATTGTGATTTTATTACCATTTTAAAGATTATATTAACATGTGAACTATGAATATTATGTTAACAAATTGTAATATGTTTTACAAAGTTTTTTCGATAAATTTTATTTAACTTTGTACTCGTGTAACTTTGTCACACATGCACCGTCACGTTAGCTTGCTTATTTTATTTAAGAGCACGATCTATTTAAGTCTAAAGGTTAAACCAACAAGAAAAGACTGTAGTTCCGACCAGTCAGCTTTGTGGTACTGTTTTTGAATGCTGGTTGGCACTATGGTTTCAGGAAACACCAAATCGTTGATCTATGTTACTATGTTGCTAACGTCAGAACTTGCAAACGTTGTTGGCTATCTGTGTTTAATGAAACAAACACCAGGGCATTAAACAAAGGTTTAGCTTAAGCTAAAAAGTTTTGCTAAAATGCTCAAATTTGGGTTTTGTGAGGTAAGCCTCAACAGACTGTGCCCTGAAAATTACCATGAAAGTCACATTGTTATTTGCACACAGACTTGAGGGAAGCCAGAAGAATTGTCAGAAATAAAACTGTGAGGTAAACTGCCTCCCTGCATTGTGACTGACAGTTTTCGATGAGCATTCTCTTCCCGAACTTTCATTTAGAACTCTGTTAGTATGATTTCAACAGGAAATCCATTGGCAGCAATAAAAATGGTCCATCTGTAATGAGTAAATCATAGCCTGGTCTCTAGACTAGCATTCAATAAGTCATTTATTTGAAGCAAAGCATTAAACCAGAACTGATCGCCTTTCAAATAAGACTCCAAACCCCTGTGTTGCAGACTCCAACTGAACCAGCACTAATCACCGCAGTTGGAACTCTTCCTCCATATGTTATCATGGATAAAGATATTGATCCCCACCTCATGCTGTCAATGTGTCACTTCTAATCAGTCATCCAAGGCCAAGTCTTCGCAAGTGTCAGTTTAAATTCAAAGCCGAGCACCTCATTTTCCATCTCCTGACCTTAGGGTGGATATAGTCACTGACTATTGGACTGTTTTCAATCTTGAAAAACAAAGCAAAGCATGAAAATTACTTTTACAACCCTTGTGAGATTGCATTCAAATCTTTAATGTAGGGTAAATTAAACGACTGGGGCCTGTTTACTGTTTAGCAAGGAGAGGAAATTACTTTTCTTAGAGAGTTAGGTTGCTGCCATGTTGTCGTGAGATTTTCATAAGGGCACAGGGCTTTATATGTCAACATTTTAATGAAATCATACAGTACAAATTCTCAAGCTTGCCAGCTCATTTATTTCAGTGTTTTTTTTCCAATACATAGGCATTCAAATCTGATTGACAACGAACCTTATTAACAATTTTACTTGTGATTAAAACCTTTAGCAGCTGCCACCTATGGTGCTTATTTCAATACTAAATTATCAGTATCAGCTGAAGAGATTGATTTCCTGGGTGAAGAGATCATTTAGCGGTGGAGTTGTTACATTCCCAACAAGGTGGTCATAATGAAAGCTAATAAATTAAGAGCTTCTCTTACTCTCGACTCAAGCATACACTGAATGCAAATGTTCACATTAATCATTTGAGTCTGAATAGAGACTGATAATGGGGTAACAGGGAAAAGAGATGTTAGATAGTCTCTCTATACTTACACTGTCTGAGGATTACACACCGTATGAATGTGTGGGTGTTCATTTGGGTTATGCGTCATTAGGAATTGGATTGACAATGCCTTTTTAATTCTAATTCAGTTCTGGAAGATAAATTGAATTTGAACTGATGTGGCATATGTGCTTTTATTTTTGTTTTAATTTAAGAAGAACAAATTAAAATGGAATGAAATATACATAGAATACATTACAATTATATATCACTTTTCAAGAAGAATATTTCCCAATGTTATGTATACATATTGCATTCTACTTTTAATAAATTAATAGATTATTAAAATGATTTACATTTTATTCATTTAAATTAATAAAATAATGAATTTAGTCCACACTTTTAAAAATGAGCCAAACAAAAGAAAGAAGTTGGCAAGAGGGAGACCTAATAAGAAGCAAACTGCAATTCATCCTGTTTGCCACCTTAATTTAAATTCAGATGATGATTAACTACAGCAAAGGAAAAATGTATAATTTTCATAATGCTTTCAATCTAGTTTACGCTGTTATGATGCACTTCAATTATGCCCACCAGGCCTTACGAGGGGTTATTAGAGCACATCATGTAGGTCATTACCATTCCTCCCATGGCTGAAATCATGGACAGTAAGGGTGTAAATAAACAACAGGCCATCACTCAGTCTGTCTAATTGCTGCCGACAGCCGTAACAGGCTGCACATGCCATGGAGACAAAATTAATATGATTTGAACTGAGATCAGAAATGTTTTTATCCCTGGTGAAAAATAAGTACATTTTAGCATACTTTTAAATGAGTACTTTAATACCATTTCATATAAATAATATACTTTACAATTATACCTAAATGCAAACTAAATGTAATGTTTCCAGACACTTAATTGCCTGGTAACGGCAATTACTTGAATATGTATGGAATTTAATGTATAATGCAATTAGCTGAACTTTAGAGTGTTGTTTGACCCACGTCTTTATATGCAGTATGTATATTATTTTGCATAAATAAATATATATATATATATATATATATATATATACACACACTCACACGTATAATTACTTATATCGTTTTTCTTCTATTGAAATACACATGAATACAAATGAATGCATATGGTTAAAACAGTGTACTACAGTATGTAACAACATTAAATAGATTATAAGCTTGTCCTTTTGTTGCATACAAAATTAAAGAAAAACTGCTGATTCAGTTGTGTCATTTAATATTATTTCTAATATTATTAATTTACAGTTTATAAAAGTTAAAATTCATACTGTATTTAATTGCAGATTAGTTTCTGTCATATGTTTAAACAGACACTTACAATGTCTGCTGTCAAGTTAGATGTATATGAGATCAAGTTAGTTGTATATGAGGTTTCACCATTTTTAGTTAAAGTCGTGTAAATAAAGGTAACACATAGAACTTTTCTTGAGTTGCTTAGTATAAATAGGCAATTCTTCTAATAGAATGTGTTAACAAGATTAGTTCACTCAAGGCGTTTTTAAACATAAAAATGCAGTGTAAAGTGGTCGCCTTCATATCTTTTCAGGTTCTACCTCCACCTCCACACATTTTTTGATTTTTTAATTTTTTGTTATAAATTTACAGATGCTGTGGTTTGTAAGGTGTCTTTTGGTAGAATTAAAGAACCTGAGATTTGTTGTATGCAGTACATACTGAAATGTAAATCTTAGTCTAATTTCAACAGATAACTTCATGTTAAAAATAACTGCATGGTAGTGATGTTCAGTGTGTTCTTGAAGGTTAGAATGTTTCCAGACAGCTGCTGGGGTGTTCTGGGTGTTAAAGTAGGTTCATTTAAAATAGGGTTAAAATAGGTGCCCTTTAAGTACTGAGTAATATTAATTAACTACATGCACTTACTATATGGTTATGGTTAGGCTTAGGGTTACGTGCATAAGTACATGTAACATGTAACAAGGACTTAAAATAAAGTGTTACCTTTTTTTTTAAGTAACAGCACACCCCTCCTCAACAAGCGTCATGATTTGAGGTATCATTCAAGTAAGTGACAGAAAAGTGTGACAACTTACATGCCAAAGTTGAAAACTTTTAGAGTGTTTTCGAAAATGTGCAGAGCAAAGCTTTAAAAGTGTTTACACTTTTCAGGGCAAATCGACCTTTACTTATAGAATGCTTTTCTTATAGCCTGTATTTGCACATTAAGTGGGGATAGAAGGAAGTATTTTAAGACTAGCATAATTACATTGGCTTTAAACAGGCTTGTGCCATCCCAATGTCCCCTTCAGTGGAGTCTGCTTAGATGTGGGAGATGTCAAGCTGCAATGGGAACATAGTTCAATAAAGATAATGAAACTGAGCCGTTTTAATTTGCAGTTATCTCAAAGGGAAGTGATGCGTAAATCACGTGTCCCAGGCGTGAAGGAGAAATTCAATGTATTATAAAGATAAACAGTGGTGCAGAACCTTTTCATTTTATTGTGTAATGTGAAGTACAGCTTTCTAGTTTGACATATACATATTATTAAATTCTGGAAAACATGGATTTGAGCATGTAGATGGACCATTTCACAAGAATTAGATTTTCCTTTTAACCTAAATTGGTCCTACTCTGAAGCAGAATTTTCAAATTCAAGTTGATATTTGCTGAAAATCTGTCCAAATCCCAGCTTTAAATGAGCAAAACTCGGATGTACTGAGAGCATTTAAAATGTATCATTTATGCATGCATATACATCATTGTTAATTCATATACATATCTGCATGTATAAATAAATATTTTTTTTTTCTACTTATTAAAGGCTTAAATTATGAATACAATCCAACCTGTAAAACAAAAAATAAATAAGAGTCTGCTTATTCTAAAGCAAACTTCTACAGCATCACTATTCTAGCTCTTACTCTAATTATTCTCGATCTCATTTCACAGCTCTTCTGGGCTCTTTTCTGCAGTGTGACAGTCATACACACTGTTCCATGAATATCTTTATCACGTCTGATTGGGTGAAGTCTGTGTGATTTAGTGCTAGGAGAAAATAAATAGGAGCCAGTAGCATATAAAACTCGCGCACACATGCTGTTGTGATGCTGACATTACAACCATTCCACTTCAGCTTTCTTTGTCTCATCGCTTGCAGTAGAGAGGCGGCAATAATGAAGACCGAAGATAATTATACTTTAATGTGTTAAAGAAAGCAAACACAGATATTGACTGGGCAAAGGTGTTATAATAAGTGCAGTGCAAGCCAGGGAAGAAACTAATTTAATTACAGAGGACAACGTGTGACTGCATGCAAAACACACCACTCTACTGTTTTAAAACTCAATTTTCTTTTAAATGAAATCAAATAAATCAATCAGCTTTGCACTGAAGCTAAAGGCAGTAATATTTAGTAATCATTAAGCAATACAAGTTGGGGTTGCGCATTTCCATATCAGTATTCATAACAAAGGCTAAGCAATTATTAATTTAGAATCACCTGACTGTTAATAAAAGGTGCACAGATAAAGATCGTGTCAGAATTTGAGTTTGCATTTTCAATATATTTCAATATATTTTTTTTTACACAACCCTCTGGAATACCTGCAATCTGACTGGCCAGATGCAGCATTTTACTGTCAGATGTAATATTGCTTTCATGCAGGAAACCAATTACCTTAGATTACCAATACTGTATAGTAGTTTCATGTCATTTTTGCGCTTTTTTTATTCTCACACAAAAAAACAACACCAGGGGTTACTTTAAGTTAATAACCAGGTCACAAAATGTACACTGAAAGACCCCATGAAATCAAGATTTGTGGCTTTTATGATGCATTCCATCTGTACTCAGAAGTCTGAAATTCCCAGTAGGAAGTTTAAAATCAAATGGCCCCTCATGTTGGAGTTCCAACTCAGAAACTCAGAGGAACCACAGCAAACCTAGTCTAGCGTAGCCAGACCTTCAGACTGATCTGAAGGTCTGGAATAGATGGCAGCTTTCACTGGTCAAGGCCCGCTCGTGATGCCGTTTGACCGACATGTCAAACAGCCAATCACAGTTCGTTTCGTTCAGCGTCACGTTTTGGGGCGTGGAAATGTCGCCACAATAACAGACTAATAACAGAGTAAAACTCTCAGACGTATTTTAAAGATTCTATGCCGCCAACTTTAAATATTTCACATACTTTTGAAATTCCAGCGTTTAGTTGATCCTGATAAGCGCTCGTCATCACAGTTGTAAACTCGATGGCTTTCTTCTTTCGTGAGGAGGTTTGGCGCCAACTCATCTTTGTTTCCAGGCGCAACGTTAAAGAAAGCGACACACATGTCTCCCGGAAATCCTGTATAATCTTACCAATCTGACGACGACTTCGACACTCCTGAAGTGTTTCCAGATAAGTGCATCCAGTTTCCAGTTAATATGCATCAAAAGTTTAGGCGTGACATCTGAGGCTGAGACTACAACAAACCTGACTTCAGAACCAAAAATGGCTGCTAAGCACATCACAGTAGCTGTTAGTAAGTAGCAATATATTGTTTATTAGCACTTCTGTTTGTCTATGTCTCAATAGTCAGTGGTGCACATAATACTTTCCAGTTATCTGTGGACATGATACTTGGCATTGTCTGTGCAAAATACTTTCCATCTTGGTTTTCCGAATTGTGTACTGGAACTTGGGTGTAACAAACTGCATGGACTAATATGGTGGTGTACTTCTTAAATCTCTATTGCACAATGTTGTCTCAGTGTACCAAACTTTTTTTTCAATCTAACAAGGACATGATGCATGTAAGATGGCAATAACTACAACTAAAGCTAATACATTTTTAGCCACACTACATTCTGCCTGTCTTTTAAATTTTTTCTGCCTGTCTTTTAAAAATGTTTAAATTATTTTTCTAGCATTGTGAACCATGTAGAGGATGCACATTTTCAGTCCAAAAAAGCATTTATTGCTCTAAAACCTTCATATCCCTTTCAGCATTCATAGTGCCTTCCAAAACATGCAAGCTGCCCATACTGTCAGAGAATCACAGACACCTGCACCCTTGTTACCCAGATCACAGTCACCTGAGTTCTGATTCCCTGCACCTGTCACCGCCTAATCACCAGTACTATATCTACTCACTGCCAGCACTCCATCCTCGTCCGGTCTACCGTTCACAACCGAACCTAAACCAGACCCCTAACCTTGTGTTTACTCACCTGCAGTACTCTGACGATCTCCACCGCTCCTGTTCTCCACCGCTCCAAGGACCCACCTACCTGCACCACCGTCCTTCCCTCCTGGATCCAGCCCCGCTCCTTGACACAGTATCTCTCCCTGTTATCTTCCAATAAACCTTGTACTGATCCAACTCCTCCGTGTCTCTAGTCCCGTTCGTTACACATACCTTATGCACTTATGGATCTCCATACCATCTTAGATGCTGGCTTTTGAACTGAATGCTGATAACACGCTGGAAGGCCTCTCTCCTCTTTAGCCTGGAGGACACGGCGTCCATGATTTCCAACAAAAATATCACATTTTGACTCGTCTGACCATAGAACACTTTTTCACTTTGAAACCACAGGACATGATGGAGCTTCTGGACTACGTTCGCATACGGCTTCCTTTTTGCAAGATAGAGCTTAAGTTGGCATCTGCAGATGACACGACAGATTGTGTTTACCAACAGTGGTTTCTGGAAGTGTTCCTGGGCCCATTTAGTAATGTCAATGACAGAATCATGCTGATGAGTGAGGTAGTGTCATCTGACAGCCCGAACACCACGGGCATCTAACAAAAGTCTTCGGCCTTGTCCTTTAGACAAGAAATTTCTCCAGGTTCCCTGAATCTTTTGATGATGGTATGTAGAGGATGAGATCTGCAAAGCCTTTGCAATTTGATGTTGAGGAACGTTGTTTTTAAAGTATTCCACAATCTTTTCACACACTCTTTCACAGATTGGAGAGCCTCTGCCCATCATTACTTCTTAATGATGGGCATAAGTCATATGCCATAAGTCAAACATATTAAGGTTCTGCAATATATAACTATATTGTGGAAACTTAAATTCCTGTAGAGCTGCTTTGCAACGATTTGTATCGTAAAAAGTGCTATACAAATAAACTTGAATTGAATTACTTCTGAAAGACTCTGCCTCTCTAAGACATCCCTTTTAGCTAATCATGTTACAGACCTGATATCAATTAACTTAATTAGTTGCTAGATGTTCTCCCAGCTGAATCTTTTTTTAAAAAAGAATTGCTTTTACAGCCCTTTGTTGCCTCTGTGCCAACTTTTTTTGAGACCCGTAGCAGGCATCAAATTTGAAATGAGAATTTGAAAATTTCTCCGTTTAAACATTTATGTTATCTATGTTCTATTGTGAATGAAATATTGGCTCATGTGATTTGAAAGTCTTTTAGTTTTCATTTTATTCAAATTTTAAAAAACTTTCCAACATTTCCGGAATTCGGGTTGCATTTCAAGCAGAAATTCAAAGGTCTTCCTCTTCTAGGAAAACTGATAAATATCGATGACTTGGGTTGCACAGCACTGATTTTTGTCCAATCAATTCTCTCTAGAAGAAGAAGTCCCTCTTCTTCCTATTTAATGGCTGTGACACTGCTAGTAGTTGAATTAAAAAGATATTTCACACCCCAGGTCCTGAAATTTGACACCTCAACTTCCTACACAGGCCATAAAATGTCACTTAATGATGGCAGATGACAATTTAATGCAACCTTGAAGCCATACTTAACGACAACTAAATATCAAACCATGTGACATTATTTTAAAGAAAATATCCTATGCACAAAACATATCTCATTCAGTCTTAAAAATGTTCATAGTTAATGAAAAAACAAGTTATTCAGAAATCCAATGCACATATTTCAAAGTGGCACTCAAATGTCCAAAAACTTTCAAACTTACGTATTGCACTTAAAATCTCATGTTCCAAATACCTATTATTTGCTTCACCTGTCAAAGGCCAGCAAAAAAGAAATACAAATAAATGTTTTTAATTTATTTCTACACTCTCAGTTTGCATAGGCCAGTAATGCATTTTAATGCAGGTTATTTACTCTAGAAGCAAACGGTTTCACAGTTGCAATAAAAGCCTTTCTTTGGCAATTTACTGTCTGCTGTTCACATTGTTATTCAAATGGAAATCAACTAAATCCAAGGTGCACAGTTTACCTCTGATCTAGAAAGGCACTGTGTGTTTGACTGTAAGCCGGGTTGCTATTTCACAAGATTTGAAATCGCAACCCGGCTTACAGTATATATTTTATGTATATATATATATATATATATATATATATATATATAGAATTACTCCTAATTGACCCAGATGAAGCATTAACCAGCATCAAGCCTGCCATACATGCAGAAATGTGTTTTCATCCACATCCAGCAGTAAGAGTTCTATTTTAGTTCCTCTGGACTGTATTCAACATTCACATCAGTGTAAAGTATTTCTTTTTCTCACTGGTTTGATTTGATGTTGGCTGGCTTTTGTGCTGTGATCAAGAAGAAAGCTTGTGTCTTTATCTGGTCTTTTGAATATTAATTTGCTTCTTAGAGTGAGCGGTCAAAGTGCTCTCCTCATCATCAGCTTGGGCTGTAGTCTGAAAAATCACAGACTGAAGACACTGCCAGGTCAAGTACAGATAAAAATGAAACAGATGAGGGACTGAATGAAGCGTTTCTTGTGGACACTGTGAAATCATCTATGTCTAATCAACTCCAATGTTTAATTTCTATGAAGTTAAATTCAGCTGCATTTAGCTGTAGGAGGTCATTAAACTTGGGTGGATTTTCTCAAAGGTTCAGCAGAATTTCTGCTTAATGTGTTATTTTGCACCTGGCAGCACCTTAAAACAAAATGAGATCAACTAATCATCCGCGCATATTACACACAGAAGATTTTGTGAGAACCCAATCCAATATAAAAGGGCTTCTTCTACAGTATTAAAGGAACAAATACAAAGCCTATTTTTAATTTTCTCTGAGAGAAAGTAACTGACAGTAATTATTGCTCTTGGTGCTCTTTCCCTTAGAATATCTGTGCATGCAGGCTATACTAACATTGCAGCAAAGAACATGTACAGCACTGTATGTTGCGTCTGATGTCTGTTATGGCATTATCAAATGCTTCAACTTTGTGTTACTTTGGATGTGTTTTAAATGTCATACAGGGGTGCATTTCTAAAAATCATAATTTGCTTGTTATGGTTGCAAATTTAGTCACTATCAGGTTATCAGCATAGCTCAACAAGTTGATGTTTCCTGAAACCATAGTTCAAACAAACATTTGCAAATAGCATTGGCAAGTTGTATGGTTGGAATGACCTGTGGTTAGAAGCACATTTTCTTCTTTGTATTATGTGAAATTTATAAATCCTTATCTTGAGCAAGATATACAAGCTCCATCTTCCATTTCAAACATATACAAATTTAATTTACGTCTTTTAGTTTATCAAGAGATTTAAAGCACCACTTTTTTGAAGAGTTTGCATATGCGTATGTGTTCCAGTAAGTAACAAAGAGCCGATGACTGTATCTGGAAAAAAAAAGTAGAATAACTGAAGGAAAGAAGATAATTAGATGTCCTTAATTTATAGCAAAAATCTGGCATTAATTCAATTTTAAATGGCTTAATTGAAAGGAGTTCTTACTCTACCAGCTGCCTGACATTGTATGGTTGAAATAAATAAATTTGTACATATATATGTATATGCATGTACATATGCTGACACAAATTCAAAAGAACATTTAGGTGGTTCGATACTTAAATGTCTGTGAAAGTTTGCAGGTAAAAAGATCCAGTGTATTTTGTCAATAGTGTAGTGATGTATGAAGCAAAGCTCACACAGAAGTTCAAACCAAGCAGTTTTCTCTTGGTCAGCATAGCAAATTTACACGAACGATTTGAACCTTTTGTGAAATCTGCGTGGGGAAATCCCTCATGCAAAATTTGAGATTGTGTGGATTCTGGATAATTATCATCTGCAAAAACTCCCTAAACAATTGTAATGTAAATGCAGAGCATGCATGATCAAGTTGATGCGCAATAGGCCTACATGCCAAAAGGTGGCAAATGCTGAAAGGCTATAATTTGAAGTAGATTAAATTGGGTTACCACTTTGTTGCAAGCCTCCCTACTGCAGAATCTGTAATAAATTAGCAAAATATACCTATGTAAAATTTCAGCCATATTCTTCTGTATGATAATTAATTTTAATTTGTGCTATTTTTTAGCCTACTTGCACCAATGCTTCCACCTAAAAATAAATAAATAAACATGTAGCCCTGAGGCAGGTGGAAGTCAATGCAAACTAGAAAGTCTCTCACCTTCCTACACACTATTTTCTCATTTCTCTTTCCATCACAGAAAGATTTTCCAGAAGAAGCTCCAAAGTGCTCAGAGCTGAAGAAGAGACTTATACAACAAGATAATCGCACTTCTTTACAGGAGATTAGATAGTATCGCTGTGCAGTATTCTTCTCGTGATTTGTGTACGAAGCTGAAAAAGAAGGGGACTGATTATCTTTGTTTTGCAGCAGCAACATTGCTGGTCATATAATTAGAGTAATTACTCCAACACTATCACGCTAACTGAACCCCACTCCACCCCCATTCACTCACTGCTATTGTGAGCACAATAGCACTCTGATCACCATGGTAACAAAATATACTAAACTAACAACAATAAGCTGACATGCTATGAGGGTCAATAATAAATCCAACAAGAACTAAAAAACACTCATTCTGAGATTTACTTATTGAAAATCATATGACAAAGGTATTTTTTTCCTTTTTTTTTTTCAGTATGTTAATGTTTTTTATTCACCTGGCTATGAAATGTGCCACTCAGTAAAAGCTCTATTCTGCATATTGCATTGGATTTGCATTTGCACAGATTCCATATTCCTCTACATGAATCAAATGCACAGGGAAGTTCAAACTTTGAACTTTGTGCAAAGCTGCAAACATATTTAACAATCTGAATACAAATTATAGCCTAATCTTATTTCCCGTTACTTAACAATGTTTTGCTGGTGACCTTTGATTACATTTTGCTATGCAAAAAAATGTTTTTTTACAGTGCTGAAATTACAATCTTAAACCTCCTTCTGGTACTGCAATGTGATTTTATTAATTTTCCTGTATTTCACATTAAATTGTATTCTATATTTACTATATATAATTTAATACATAATATATATAATAATGACATACAATAAAACATACAATATTGAAGTACTGACAGCATCTAAAATATTATTTAAATATGAACTTTACAGACAAACAAATGTGCATGAATAATTTACTCTATATTTAATTCATGGGATTAAACAGCTGATTTGAGTGAATTCATGATCAATGGGATTTTATTTTCAGTTGCAGTTATTTAATGCAGTTGGTTAATTTATCTAAATTTGCCATCTTGAGACGCATTAAGTCAAAACAGCTTGACAGTGTTAAACAGGTACTTATAAAGCCCATATTAATGCCTTATTCTGCATGACCATATTTTAGATCCCTTAATCCTAACAATACCTATACATAACAACTATCTTACTGACTATTAATAGGCAGCAAATTAAGAGATTATTAGAGGCAAAAGTCGTAGTTAATAGTTAATTCATAGCGAGAAGTTATTTACTTTTTTTTTTAAATAATGTTTTAGAGATATGAGAGGGATTAGTGAATCAACAATATCTATATAATAGTATTGTCACTGTGCACACAACGGGGAGCAACAAGGAACACGAAGACGAGGACAAACTCAAATTAACAGTCTTTAATGACATCCGACAAGGCAAGGTAAGGCAAGACAAGGCAGGGCAGACACACAGAAACAACGTGAGTAACGAGTAGACTAGACCAAAACTAACTTAACAGACAGGAACTAAAATACACAGGATAATCACAGATAATAACTAAAACACAGATGAACAGAATTAACTAATAATCACACTTGAAAAGGACAGGAAACAAACCACATAGGGACACAAGAGTTGGAAACACATGACACACACTACACAGGACTGACATAACTCCCCCCTACTAGAAGGTGCGACCCGTGCCGTAACAGTACCACTGGGGAGGGGGGGTGGGCGCTTTGTCGGAACAGACAAATTGGAGGCCACTGCAGAACTGGGAGCTCTGGGCCCCATGGCGGTGCAGGGAGCTCCGGAGGCCATGGTGGAGCAAGGGGCTCATGAGGCCATGGCGGTGTAGGGAGCTCCGGAGACCATGGCAAGTGGTCCTTGTGGCCATGGCATTGTCCCTCGGCCCGGCCACAGCCGGAACCCTTCTACCCCCCCAAAAATAACCCTTCCGGGGCTGTCCTCAGGAACAGGAGCCCTCACTGGGCTAGGCTCGGAGGCTGAGGTCCTTAACTGGGCATGACGTGGAGTCCCACAGCCCTCCTTGGGCTGGACGTAGAGTCAGAGGCCCTCACATAGTGGACTCAGCAACCGCTTCCAGATCCGCAACCAGTGAACTGCAATCAAAGACAAGGCAGGGCAGACACACAGAATCACCGGGAGTAACGAGTAGACCAGACCAAAACTAACTGAACAGACAGGAACTAAAATACACAGGATAATCACAGATAATAACTAAAACACAGCTGAACAGTATTAACTAATAATCACACTTAACAAGGACAGGAAACAAACCAAATAAAGACACAAGTGGCGGGAACACATGACACACACTACACAGGACTGACAAGTATACTGTAACAAAAATTATTGTCAAATTTTTTCTTCAAGTTTCATTTTTTATATTGTTGAAAGGTTGGTTATGTTTAGGTTATGTGGTAGGGTTAAGATTCACTTTTAGTGTAAATCAGCAACTTGTTTTGCTCTTGCACATTACATTTGGCCAATACAACTCATATACCAATTCTGACCAAAATTGAATCCACTATTTACAAAAAATATTCCACTGCACTGCAAATCGATAAATTCTTCATTCAGCATATTCTGGCAGCGGCTTTTTAGTGACTACATGATGTCAAACCTAGTTGCCAGTGTGCTATTTTGAATTTGAATGGAATCACAAATGAGATTTGAGCACTAATGGCATAGCAAATGAGTTCAGGACATCAATAAATAATGACAAATTGGAAAATTTTGACTGAACTGTCCCTTTTAAGTTGGCATGAAATCTTTATTCTCAGTCCATGTTACAGATCGTATTGTAAACGATTTGTTTGTGCGTGTTTAATTTTTTAAAAATGTTTTGACATCATAATGATTCATTCAAAAAGTCATAACTAGTCATGAATGCAGGACCAATATTTTAGTCACTTAAAATCCACATTCATTCACCTCCCATTTTTGAGCGAAATGCCCATATTTCAAAATCCATTCATTAACCGATGAACAAAAATTTTTTTGACAATCCGTTAGACTAAAATTTATGTCACAATGCGGCAGAAAAGATCTGCATTTCATCTAACACAAAGTATAGCTCTTTTTTTCATATTTCAGGAGTTGGTGTTCACTTTCCCATAATTAATAGCGGCTTGCTGAGCCATTGGCTGAACAGACAGATCGACTTCTTGGTCAATACATGTAGTTATTCCTGTTCCAGTGAAGACTTGAACAATGAGGTCATCAAAGAGCTCTGCATAATCACTACCAGAGTGACTCAAGCTTCATATGTGAGATTGAGACCTGTGCTTGGAGGTTGAAACTCATTGATCCAGTCTCCAGTAGCTCTGACCTTTAGGGAGATGTAAAGATTCATCTCAGACACGTGGGCTGGGTGGGAATGTGCGGCCAAGGCTGTAAAACAGAACTGCTCTGCCTGTCTCAAACAGCTGAACTGCAGCCTGTGAAGCCCACAGTGAGAATGTATTAGTTTAAGCAAGAAAGACAGCGAGAGGACGCAACAGGTGCTGAAAGCAGAGACAAGGCTATTTGAGCTTTACAGTCAAAATCCCCAAACCACCAAAGACTGTGAAGACTGACTTTTGTGCAAAAGGAATAATGCTTGCTGAAGGGATGAATGGAATATATATATGAAGAAGAAAACTATTTGTATTGAAGTCAATATACTGTGGATTGGTTTGCATTGATGAAATAATACTGAATATTGAATGTATCCTTGACCACAATTTACCATTCACAGCTTTGTTATCTTCAGTTCGTCATCTAAAAATTATTATTGCTGTATTCAGAGCTGCAAAAATGGTTTATGTTATGTATGGAAAGGGTTGGAAACACTTTAGTATAAGGGCCAATTCTCACTATTAACTAGTTCCTTATAAGTGTGACTATTAATAACATATTGGCTGTTAGTACATACAAAGCACATGTTCTGCTCGACCATATTCTACATCCCTAATGCTAGCCAGGTCCTAAACTTAACAACTACCTTGCTAACTATTAATAAGCAGCAACTTAGGAGTTTATTGAGGCAGAAGTCAATAATAGTGATTGTTAATTGTTAATAGCGAGAATTGGACCTTAAAATAAAGTTTGACTGGTAGTTATGCCCTAAAATCTGTATGTAAATTTTAAACATAATACATATAGTATCTCAGATACAAACATGGATATAGTTATGCTCTATTATTATTACTATTAAGTAATAAACAAAAGACAGATTATTAAAAACAAATCTGATCATTTACAGTTTAGGTATACATGATGGCTTTCGAATATAATATTAAATAGCTATAATTAGATAATAATTTTATCGTAAGAAATTGAAAATAAAAACTAAATTACAACTAAATTAAAACAAACTGAAAAGTAGACAATTATATCTTCAGGGTTCAGCTCCTACAAGAATAATGATGTTTGATAAAATTATAAATTTATTTGATTTAGATAAGTATTTGATGTAATAATTTATGTAATTGAAAATCTGATTGTTTAATTTCATGGACACACACACACACACATGTATATTTACTGTGTGTGTGTGTGTGTGTGTGTGTGTGTGTGTGTGTGTGTGTGTGTGTGTGTGTGTGTGTGTGTGTGCGTGTGCATATATGCGTATGTATTTCTTTGGAATTTTCTGTTCATGAGACAATGCTGAAAAAAATTCCTGAATCCTGAAATCATGATTACTGCAAAAAAAAAAAATCATCATTAATAATAATTTATTTGTATTTATTTAGTCATTTAGCAGATGCTTTTATCCAAAGCAACTTACAAATGAGGACATAAGAAGCAATCAAAACCAACAAAAGAGCAACAACGTGCAAGTGCTATTACAAGTCTTGTTTAGCCTAACGCAGTACAGATAATTATTATTATTATTTTTTTATATATTTTATTTTATTAAAATACATATAGATTAGAATTAGAATAGAGAGTGCTAGAGTTAGAGGGTCAAGTGAAGATGGAACAGATGAGTTTTTAGCCGTTTCTTGAAGATGGGTAAGGATTCGGCTGCTCAGATTGAGTTGGGCAGTCATTCCACCAGATGGGAACAGTTAATGAAAAAGTCAGTGAAAGTGTTTTTGTGTCTTTGGGATGGCACAATAATGCATTGTTCACTTGAAGAACGCAAGCTTCTAGAGGGCACATAATTTATACTAAATAATAATAATAATAAGAAGAAATGTTTCTTGAGCAGCAAATCAGCATATTAAAATTATTTTTGATTGATCATGTGACACTGAAGACTGGAGTAATGGCCACTAAAATTCATCTTTGCATCACGTGAATAAATTACACTTTTATTTTACAATTTCTAAAATATAGGCAAATAGTTTAATACTATTTCACATTATTACTGTTTTTACTGTGCTTTTGATCAAATAAATCCAGGCTTGAGCATGAGAGAAATATTTGAAAACAGTGAAAGGAGTTAAAAGTAATTCATGAGATCATGAGTGAAAGTTTACTAGTGTAGCATGATACTTTGAGAAAAGAAGTGAGCAACAAGAATGGGGAAAGAAAATAAGAAGGAAAGTGAGGAATGGTTCTCAATGGCAGGGCCTGTTGTGATTGAGGTATTTACGAGCACAAACAGTGATGGCAGAGCAGAGTGACAGTGACGGACGACTGAGCAAATTACTCCATGCAGACTCGGCAGAGGCGCTCTGAGTCGAGACGCCTTGCTTTATTGTGTACAGGTTAAAAGGCTGAGCTTTCACTGAAGCCCGCCACTCTCCGCCCTGGACTTATTTTGATCTATCAGGTGTCAGGACAATAACGTTGTCAGCAAAGTCTGTGAAAGTAGTCCCAGAATAACACTGAGGTAATAAACACTTCATGAGTGCAGTCACGGTCAGACAGACTGGGGAAAAATTCCTCGGAACTTTTAACCTGTGATAAAAGCGCTCGGCTGATGGTAATCAGTATTGGTTTGTGAAAGGAGGCGAAGGGCGACAAAAGGAAGTGAGAAGTGCCAAGGACAGTCAAAGAAGAGTTATAATGATATTGTTTTTTTGTTTTTGTTTTATTTAAAGGCAAACTCAAATACACACTGTCACGCAACGGCGAAGGAAGCACCGCGAAAAGACGGAGTCAGGGTCCAAGTGCAAGGAAGGTGTTCTTTTAATACAAACAAAAAGGCCAACATGGCACAAAAAACAAAACAGAAAAGGACTGGGATACGAGACAACAACACAGTGCATGTATCCCAGACCAGAGCAAACACTAGAAATGCAATCACTGCAACACATTTACAAATATCAAATACACTTATTTAGCCAGGCAGAGTAGCGGGAGTGTGGTGCATAAATAGTCCGTGCCAAATGGAGAACAGCTGGGAGTGTGAAGTGTTTACAGGTGTGTGTAATGTGACAGGTGTATGTGGTTACGGGAGATGAGTCCGGGAGGACGGGAGATGGCGGCCTCCTGTGGCGACAGGGAGAAGCGCAGGACCCGGACTCATGACACACACACACACACACACAAAAAAAACAAATAAAAAAAATTACACATGAATACAAAAACTACACATCAATGAGAAGAAATAAGATAGTAGAAGACTAGATAGTTGTTATGGACAATGGTCTGAATGATTGTTTGGAGAAAAGAGCGAACAACTGAAGCAGAAACAACTGAATTATCAGTGGGGGGAATTACTTTTCACCAGAGGTGGGTAGTAACGAGTTACATTTACTTCGTTATATTTACTTGAGTACATTTTTTGGGTAACTAATACTTTTAGAGTATATTTTAAAATGGGTACTTTTACTCAAGTATATTTTTAGAGAAAAAACTGTACTTTTACTTCGTTACTGTGGGCGACTCTCCTCTCGTTACTGTATCTTAATGCAATACAAGTTAAAAATGCTACGGTTTATTCCAAACGCGCCGTCTACTTTTCTCTGGGCAATGAACGATGCCCATTCGTGAATGATTCATTCTTTTGAGTCGATTCTGTTTAAAGGCTTTATCAAACCAGTTGGCAAACCAGTGAATCGGTTCGCGAATCAGTTTGAATGATTCGTTCAGTTCCCTGCCGCACGCGCTGAGTCTCTGAAGCGGTTCTCTCTCAGATAACAGAGAGTTTAAGAACATCAAGAGCGCTGAAGACGTGGCTTTGGATCTACAGTCAGTTGAAAACAAATCTGCAAAGGCTTGTTTGCTAGAGCTATATGAAGATCTTTATTAGATGAACACCGCGTCTACTGCTGTCTACTGTTCCACAGGTATAGGCCACGATACCACTATGACATTACCAGTTTGTTGTACATGTACCTTACATTAAATACAATGTATAATTTATACATTAAATAAGCTGTCACAGAGTATGAAATGAACACCCGCGAAACCTGCGTAAGCTCTGCGCAGCGGCCTGTTCTAGACACAATTAATATTCATATTTTTACAATATTTACGCTTGCAAAAATATAGGCTACATTTGTTTACATTTTGCAGAACAGAGGATCTGTCAATATGCATTTGTTTCGTTATGTTCAGAGCAGTCATGTGAGGCGTTTTCAGAGGTTTCAGTGTCAGAGGTTATAGAATAATACATAATTAATTTACTTTAAAATATAATTTAATTCAGTGATGCAAATCAGAATTTTCATCAGTTGTTACACCAGTTTTCGGAGTCATATGATCCTTCAGAAATCATTAAAATATATCGATTTATTACCAGTGTTGGAAACAGTTTTGCTGCTTAATATTTTTTGGAAACTGTGACATTTTGTTCAGTATTCTTTGATGAATAGAAAGCTAAAAAGAGCAGCACTGATAATAAATCAACATGATTTCTGAAGGATTATGTGACTCTGAAGACTGGGGT
Source organism: Barbus barbus (assembly GCF_936440315.1). Taxonomy (NCBI): domain Eukaryota; kingdom Metazoa; phylum Chordata; class Actinopteri; order Cypriniformes; family Cyprinidae; genus Barbus; species Barbus barbus. The sequence goes on from NC_136762.1 coordinate 21,810,539, forward strand.
AAAGGCTGATGAAAATTCTGATTTGCATCACTGAAATAAATTACATTAAAATATATATATATATATATTATTTTTTTGGAACGGCAGTGTGTGCGTGTGTGTGTGTACACATACACATTACATAAATGTAATCTATATATCTAAATAAAAATTGTCTATATTCAGTATATGATCCAAAGTAACTAGTAACTAACTACGTGAGTAGTTTTCTTATCCGATACTTTTTTACTCTTACTCAAGTAACTATTCAGACTATTACTTTTACTTTTACTTGACTAAATATACCTAGAAGTACTTTTACTTTTACTTGAGTACAGTTTTTGGGTACTCTACCCACCTCTGCTTTTCACAAGGGATGTACAGCCAATTCTGTCAGCATTATCACCATTTCTGTTCAAAATGAAAACATTCAAATCTCTTCAAACAGTTATCAAAACACCCCTTGTTCCACTATCAGTCGCAGCAAAAGAGACCACCTCATAATATTTACCATTGCATCCATGAACACCATCCTTCCACAAATGGGCCTCCTGGACCAAAGCAACCCTCTTTCGCCGCAATAGTTCTAAAAAACTTGAACGTTCATGGGGGCCATTTAAACCATTGACATTACAACTTAGTATATTAATTTCAGTCATTACTATCAAATAAGTGAACTGAACAAATGAGAGAAAGTTATACCACTGCAAATTAATTAACTCAAGTCTGCCTTTAAAAAACCATTAACATAAAGAAAACCCACCCCATAAAACTTTACAGACTGGGGTGAAATCCCCAGGCTGCAGCCCTCCCCTGTCTTAATCAGTGAGAGTAACATGACAGCCAGTACCATTCTTTAGAACACCACCATTAGCCCTATTATAAGAGAACAGAATAACTTCAAATTCACACGAGTAATAAAGTGGGGTAAAAAATAAAAAAGAGCATGTATACTGTAACGTATCTGTTTCTGTTTAGTTTCCTTTCTACCCATATTTGGTTCTTCCTGTTTTAGTTCGTGTCCTAGTCCTGTTAATTAATTATCATCATCAGGTGTGTTCTATTAATTACCTTGTTTTCTCGTTTGTTCCTCTCCTTTATAAGTCCTCAGTTCTGCCCTTATGTTTTGTCTGATCTTAAGTTAACATATTGTCTTAAGTGTGTTGAAGCTGTTTATTAAAAGATTCCTTTTTGTTTATACTTTCGTCGAGCACCTTTTCTGTCTACAACCACTGCACGTTACAGAAGATCAGACCACTACAGAGGATGGAGTTCGCAGAGAGGATTTTTGCCCTGGCCTGCCGAGAACTTCCCTTGTTCGAGTTCGCTAAGGAGTTCAGCGGACTCGCAGTTTGGTCGGGGTTGAATGATGCAACGCTGAACTCCTTGTTCTGCATCGGGGCAAATTACAATCGCTCCGTGGACCTCCCAGAAACCACCGGACTCAGCTGGAGGGAAGGGATCCGCCGGTGTCTGGAGAGTGTCCAGCCCCGATCCAGAACCAATCCGCCGCCCGCGGCGAAGAAAGTTCCGCCTTCCGAGGCGAAGATGATGCCGCCGTTAATCACGGCTCAGGCAAGCCTGCCGACGGACCTGCATGTGCCGTTGGGCATACGAGGGGATGACATGGAGCCCTGAGTCTGTGCCTCTACCCGCTCCTCGCAAGTGCCCTCCAGTGCCTACTCCTCGCAAGTGCCCTCCAGTGCCTACGCCTCGCAAGTGCCCTCCAGTGCCTGCCCCTCGCAAGGGTTCCTCTGGATCCCCGCTGATCCCGTCCAGCCCAACTGAGTCTCCACTGGTCCTGTCCAGTTCATCTGAGTCCCCGTTGTTTTTGTCTAGTCCTCCTAAGTCTCCGCTGGTCCCGTACGAATCCGCGCTTCCAGAGTACCCCGTAGAAGCCGTGCTGGCAGAGCGCATCCGAGAATCCGCACTTCGAGAGCACCCCCGAGAATTCGTGCTGTCAGAGCGTCTCCCTGAATCCGCGCTTTCTGAGCGCCCCCGAGAATCTAGTTCTCAAGCCACGGCCAGGAGTGCCGATCCCGAATCCCGAGAATCCAGTTCTCAAGTCACGGCCAGGATTGCCCATCCCGATCCCCGAGAATCCAGTTCTCAAGTCACGGCCAGGAGTGCCGATCCCGATCCCCGAGAATCCAGTTCTCAAGCCTCGACCGGGGGCGCCGATCCCGAACCCCGAGAATCCAATTCTCCAGTCATGGCCAGGAGTGCCGATCCCGAATCCCGAGAATCCAGTTCTCTGACCAAGGCCAGGATTGCCGATCCCGAATCCCGAGAATCCAGTTCTCAAGTCACGGCCAGGATTGCCCATCCCGATCCCCGAGAATCCAGTTCTCAAGTCACGGCCAGGAGTGCCGATCCCGATCCCCGAGAATCCAGTTCTCAAGCCTCTGCCAGGAGCGCCGATCCCGAACCCCGAGAATCCAGTTCTCAAGCCTCGGCAAGGAGTGCCGATCCCGAACCCTGAGAATCCAGTTCTCAAGCCTCGGCCAGGAGCGCTTATCCCGAACCCCGTGAATCCAGTTCTCCAGTCACGGCAAGGAGTGCCGATCCCGAATCCAGTTCTCGAGCCACGGCCAGGTGTGCCGATCCCGACCCCTTTGAATCCGCGCTGCAAGAGCGCCCTCTAGTGTCCGCGCTGCAAGAGCGCCCTCTAGTGTCTGCGCTGCAAGAGCGCCCTCAAGTGTCCGCACTGCAAGAGCGCCCTCCTGTGTCTCCGCTGGTCCCGTCCAGCTCTCCTTCGTCTCCGCTGGTCCCGTCCAGCTCCGCGCCTCCCGTGCGCCCTCTAATGTCCGCGCTGCAAGAGCGCCCTCAGGTGTCCGCGCAACAAGAGCGTCCTCCTGCGTCTACGCTGGTCCCGTCCAGCTCTCCTTCGTCTCCGCTGGTTCTGTCCAGCTCCGCGCCTCCCGGGCGCCCCCAAGAGTCCGCTCCTCCAGAGCGCCCTCCAGTGTCCGCTCCTCCAGAGCGCCCTTCAGAGCCTGCTCCTACAGTGTGGCCCCCAGAGGGGAACAGCCCAAATTTTGGGGGGGGGGCCATATAGCCTCAGTCTGTGTGGCCAGGCCAAGGGCCAAGGCCACTGAGCTCCCTGATCCACCTTGGGCTCTCAAAAAAATAGATCCGCCATGGCAGCCCAAGGACCCCGATCTGCCATGGCCTCCCGTATCTCCTGATCCGCCATGGCATGCCGAGTCTCCTGATCTGCCATGGCATGCCGAGTCTCCTGATCTGCCATGGCATGCCGAGTCTCCTTATCCACCATGGCCTCCCGAGTCTCCAGATCCGCCATGGTCTCCCGAGTCTCCAGATCCGCCCTGGAGGCTTCCCTTGTCTCCTCCCTGTCCTGGTCTGCTCCAGCCTCCAGGGCGCCCGCCCCCCCCCCCCTCCCCGATGTTACTGTTATGGTGCGGGACGCACCTTCCGGGAGGGGGAGATACTGTAACGTATCTGTTTCTGTTTAGTTTCCTTTCTACCCATATTTGGTTCTTCCTGTTTTAGTTTGTGTCCTAGTCCTGTTAATTAATTATCGTCATCACCTGTGTTCTATTAATTACCTTGTTTTCTCGTTTGTTCCTCTCCTTTATAAGTCCTCAGTTCTGCACTAATGTTTTGTCTGATCTTAAGTTAACATATTGTCTTAAGTGTGTTGAAGCTGTTTATTAAAAGATTCCTTTTTGTTTATACGTTCGTCGAGCGCCTTTTCTGTCTGCAAACACTGCACGTTACATATACTCTCTATAACGAGGAAACAAACATAAATAATTGCATCATGTACATTGAAAACTGTACATTAGTGATAAGTTTCCTAGCTTACATGAAGAACTGCCAGTAGACGATTATCACATTAAGATCTAGATTAGTAAATTAGAAGTCGAGTCACTCGGTTTTATCAAACCCTTATGCCACGTCCATCCCGGGAGAATGAGGAGTGGGAATGGAGCCCAGGAACTGACGTGCTTCGTCTGGTGAGTGCATTAGTTTGGTCTCGCTGTGTTTCATGACGATCTTTAGAGTAGCAGGATCCTGAAGAAAGGTCTGCAGACCTGCCTCTTCTTCCGTATTGTTCTGAAAGAGCTCCACTTTTTTGCCATCGTGGGAGAGAAGTCAGGGAAAAAGCTCAACATCTCACTGTCACCCGCTTCTACAGGACCGTGGCATCTTGCTTCATTTAGAATCAAATTCCTGTCATTGTAGCGTAGCAGTTTGAAGAGAAACACTCACGGTTTGTAGTGATCCGTTGAAGCTCTGGAGTAAACTCGATGCGCACGTTCGATCTCGATATCTCTGCCCACAAGTGATGGGATCCAGATCGGCAGTGACCATTTCAGAAAGCCATTCGGGTCACCCTTCTCGGCCCCTTCAGGTAGTCCCAACAGCCGCAGATTACTTTGTCTGCTGCGGTCTTGTAAATCAGTCACTTGTCACTCGAGGGCATCCAGACGCGTAGTGTGTTCGCCGATTACTTTTTTCTGCTCTGTCTGTTCCCCGATTAAAAAGTCAAGTTTAGAGCATATATTCTGGATTGTAGTCATGTGAGAGGCAAATTCATTGCGCATTGCTGCTAATTCAGCCTTCAAAATGTCCTAAAATCGCTTTATAGTGACCGCCATATTGTCTTCCGCTGCGGCAGCTGGTTTTGTTTTCTTCTTAATTGGCAAGGATGAAGATGAAAGATAAGCGAGTTTCTGACTGTGTGACATCTTCAGATAACCGGCAAAGGAAAAACTATCCCAAATTTAAGAAAAGAAGACAAACAAAAGTAAAAGACGGGTTATATACACGGAGCTCAGCTTATGTGCGTCTTGGCTCATGAAAGCGCCACGTGATCCCCCAGATATAATGACATCTTGAAGTACGCTCTTGAGAAATGAAAGACTGTTGAACGTTTAACCTTCTGAAGAACCTGAAAAGGACTATTAAATAAGTATTTGTGTTTCATTTAAAATTAAAGTGATAAATGTGTTTAACTGCAAGTGTGATATATAGAAGAAATATCAGAATCAGAATGAGCTTTATTGGCCAGGTATGTTTACACATACAAGGAATTTGTTATAGTGACAGAAGCTCCACAGTGCAACAGAAAGACAGCAACTGGACAGGACACAGATAATAAAATAATAATATACAAATAGGTAATGTACAAAACAGCAAAAACACAATATATAATATAGACAATTATGTGTGTACAGGTCTGATATGTGCAAATTTGAAATGAAAAAAATAAGTATGTGTGGTGAATAAATAATGTATAATAGAGTTGTGTGTTCCGCGTTTATTGTCAAGTGTTCATGAGATGGATTGCCTGAGGGAAGAAACTGTTTCTGTGGTCATTCTGGTTCTCAGAGCTCTGTAGCGTCGACCAGATGGTAACAGTTCAAAGAGGGAGTGTGCTGGATGTGAGGGGTCCAGAGTGATTTTACCAGCCCTTTTGCTCACTCTGGATAAGTACAGTTCTTGGAGAGTGGGGAGGGTTGTACCAATGATTCGCTCAGCAGTCCGGACTACCCTCCGTAGTCTTCTAAGGTCAGATTTGTTAGCTGAGCTGAACCAGACTGTTATTGAAGTGCAGAAGACGGATTCAGTGATGCCAGAGTAGAACTGTTTCAGCAAGTTCTGTGGCAGGTTGAACTTCCTCAGCTGGCGAAGGAAGTATAACCTCTGCTGGACCTTTTTCACAATGGACTCAATGTGATTGTCCCACTTCAGGTCTTCAGAAATTGTAGTGCCCAGGAATCTGAATGACTCCACTGCAGTCACAGTGCTGTTCATGATGATGAGTGGGGGGAGAGCAGGGGGGTTTCTCCTGAAGTCCACGATCATCTCCGCAGTTTTGAGCATGTTAAGCTCGAGGTTGTTAAGACAGCTAGCTCCTTAACCTCCTGTCTGTAAGCAGACTCGTCACCGTCCTGAATGAGGTAGATCAGTGTGGTGTCATCTGCAAACTTCAGGAGCTTGACAGAGGGGTCTTTAGATGTGCAGTCATTAGTGTAGAGGGAGAAGATCAGTGGGGAGAGGACGCAGCCCTGAGGACCACCAGTGCTGTTGGTGCGGGTGTTGGATGTGAATTTTCCCAGCCTCACTAGCTGCTGCCTGTTTGTCAGGAAGCTGGTGATCCACTGACAGATGGAGGTGGGGACGGAGAGCTGTGTCAGTTTATTCTGAAGGGTGTCCGGGATGATGGTGTTAAAAGCAGAGGTGAAGTCTACAAAGAGGATCCTCACATAAGTCCCTGGTCTGTCCAGATGCTGCAGGATGAAGTGCAGTCCCATGTTGACTGCATCATCCACAGACCTGCTTGCTCTGTAGGAAAACTGCACGCAGTCCAGTGGAGGCCTTTATATAAGCCAAAACCAGTCTTTCAAATTATTTCATGGCCACAGACATTAAAGCCGCAGGTCTGTAGTCATTAAGTCCAGTAATTTTGGGTTTCTTTTGGACAGGGATGATGGTGGAGCGTTTGAAGCATGAGGGGACTTCGCACAGCTCCAGTGATCTGTTGAAGATCTGTGTGAAGATGGGGGCCAGCTGGTCAGCACAGATTTTTAGGCAGGCTGGTGATACACCGTCTAGGCCTGGTGCTTTCCTTCTTTTGTTCTTTCTGAAAACCTGGCGCACGCCATCTTCTCTGATCTGAATTGTAGGTGTGGGGGAGAGGGGGGTTGCTGGGGGTTTTTCAAACCTGTAGTAGAACTCATTCAGGTCATCTGCCAGCTGTTGATTCTCCAAAGTGCTGGGGGATGGTGTCTTGTAACTGGTGATATCTTTCATACCTTTCCACACTGAAGAAGAATCACTGGAAGAGAATTTGCTCCTTAGCTTGTCAGAATAATTCCTCTTTGCCACTCTGATCTCCTTTTCCAGTGTGTTTTTGGCCTGTTTATACAAGACTTTATCCCCCTTTCTGTAAGCATCTTCTTTGGCCTGACGGAGCTGTCTGAGTTTTACAGTGAACCATGGTTTGTCATTGCTGTAGGTTAAATGAGTCCTGGTAGGAATGCACATATCCTCACAGAAACTGATATGAGATGTTATAGTCTCTGTGAGTTAATCCAGATCGGTGGCAGCAGCTTCAAAAACAGTCCAATCAGTGAGAGAGAAACAGGCTTTTAAATCCCGCTCTGTTTCATTAGTCCATCTTTTAACAGTTCTTAATACAGGTTTTGCAGATTTAAGTTTCTGCCTGTAGGTCGTTATGAGATGAACCAAACAGTGATCAGAGAGTCCTAAAGCTGCTCGTGGGACACAGTGATATGCGACCTTTATCGCTGTGTAACAGTGATCCAATATATTACTCTCTCTGGAGGGACAAAAAAAAGTTAGAGAATAAAATCCAAAAGAGAAGTCATACATTAGGCCAAGGACAAATTCCATAAAGTCAGACTGTCAGACTACATTTTTTTTTCTCTCGTAGACGTCTGTTCATATGCATACAAACATGAGAGACCAGAAACGTGAGTTAGACCAGAAACGTGAGTTCATGCTAAAATATTTTGCATTTAACTGTTCCAAAGTTCAAGTTTGGTGAACTAGGATTTGTTATTATTTGTTATATGCTGTTTTTTAAAAAGACTCCAGTGAGCTTGTCGTCATATCTCGTTCAAGGCAGTGTCTGAAGTCATTTTGTGTGCTCAAAGTCTTGACTTCAGAATAAATCAGTAAATAAATCCAAAACAACAGTCAAAGGATCCATAAACAAAATGCTCTAATATCTAGGCGATATTTCCCTCTGGTGGGCTGGACGAAAAACTGCAGTCTGCAATGTCACCATATCACAATCTGTTTGCACAGTCTTGTCAGTATATTTCTATTTTCGATTAAATGCATTTTGATCAGCATCAGGCTGCAGCATTCAAACAGTTAACAAACAATAAACAATTCTATTAAGAGGGGTAAGCATGACCAATAAATAAACAGCCAAAGGGGAGAGTTTAATCTAATTTATATCTCATCTGATTCGCACCCATTCCTTGCTATTTTTCAATAAAATTTCAGCTGCTCAACATTGGAAAATGATTAAGGGTAATCGTCTTCAAGTCATTATAGCCATTCTCAAATGGATGGAGCACTATTGATTTTATTTTATAGCTCTAATTCAATCTCAGGACAACAATCACTCAGGAAACAATGTCTTAACATCTTATTTCTGCCACTGGAGAATTTACCTCCATGATAACCACCATGAGAGAAGCCGCAAAGCATGATGGGACAGCATTCGTGTTTCAATATGCAATTACATTTCGTCAAAGCTTATTACAAATTTTTCAAACATGACCTTAGAACATTAAACCCATCAGTCAGTTCTATAAGATCTGGAGGGAGTGAGGAAAAGCTGATCGCCCTGCGATTGATTTCTCTAATGGCCTGTGAAGCAGTCCCGCGCCTCTTTTTTTTTTTGTTTTAGCACGTTTGTGACCACGTTTGTGACATTAATGCGAGCTGTCAGGCTCTGACGTGAGAATACCTGCTCGCATTGCAATGCTGCAAGAGTAATATCACCTCGGAATGAATAAATACATCTTATCAACTCACAACATATGATTAATTTATGACCTGGTTTCTGTTCTGGATTCTGGAAAGTAATTTTGACTCATTGCTTCTGGATTTTATTATTTTTAAAGAAAGCTAATATCACAGCACAGTAGGTAAAGCATAATAAACTGGGTCATTGATGGATTATAAAGGAATTTGTATTTATTTATTTATTTTTTATTATTATTTTTTCTGGCTGACAGTAAAGAGTAGTTACAAATGGAAAAATCTGGAAATATCAAGGAATTTTACAATATATTGTTTCAGTTTCTATAGTGATATACTGTACTTTTTGTATTGTTATACTCTGCAATTAAATTATTTTATCCACTAGAAATGTTCCTGTAGATCTTGTATAAAGGATTAAGTCAAAGTATCAATCAGGCAAATTCACAAAAAAATCCTTAACAAATCAAAACTATTCCCACTTTATATAGGGTGGCCTTATCTACTATGTATTTATATAGAAATAAGTTCAATGTACTTATTGTGTTCAAATTGTATTGCAAAACACTTTTGCTGCTATTGAGGTGGGATACGGGTAAGGTTTGGTGGTATGGGTAGGTTTAAGGGTGGTTTAAGGTGTAAGAGATGGGTTAACAGTGTTATAAATGTAATTGCAGAAATTAATTACAGATGTAATTACATGCAGGTATTTTTAAAATATAGGTACAATGTAAAAACATGAATGTACACAATAAGTGCATTACAATTTAAATGTAAATGGTAGTTAGGGCCAACTAATATAAAGTGGAACTAAAACCTTATATTTCTGACAAATAACTGGAGAGGTCATCGGAAATTCATACAAATGTATTGGTCAAAAAGGACTAAAACCCTATTAGAAAGACAAGACCAGTGAGTGATTCTTTCACACTAGTCTCATGACAGCATATAATGTTGTTTATGTGGATATACATTTAAAACAGTAAATTTTATTCCCACAGTTTTGCATTGCTGTAACCATGCTTTTTGCTTAAAAAAAGAGGGGTGAGTTTAAATTATATATATTTTATTTAGGACATTAGGGGTCTCAAGAAATGTGAAATATACAATATTGTGTAAATATACGTAGCCTTACATCAGTTCCTTTTTGGAAAAGATAGGGAAAAGAAGGCAGTCTGTCATGTCACTTTTGGATTTGACTCCATTCATTCTCTTTTATCTCTTGGTGTGTGGCAGCCTGACAATGATATTTTGGGACCCAAGACACATCTCCAGATAATTGGTTCCTGGTTCAGCACCTGTGAGGAGAGAGAGCAATTTCACCACGAGTTGCCACATGATTGAGCTGAACTTCCAGAGTGACTTACTATGGTTGAGAGACCTGCTGTTACCTGAAATAATTAGTAGCGCTTGCTAATGCAAACTTTACTATTGCCATTGCTCATACTTAGGGCTATAATTTTCAAAACCCCTAACCTGCCTTACCCAAAGAATTATATTTTGCCATGCAACTCATCTGGCATTGTTTGTGGTACTGTATGCACATGAATAATACTGTTGAAGGCAGGTGTGATATTAATGTAAGTTTTTCATCTAGCGGGCAATAAAATAGACAAAAACATAAACATATCTTGATGGAAGGACCAAAGCAATATCTAGGCACCATAATATCATGCAGACTTGGGGATTGATATTTTGCTTTCAACCAACAAGCAAGCACTCAGACAGCAATCACCTAGCAACATCAAAGTAATAATGCATAGATATGTATAGGTAGATTCGATCGCTCCAGGCATGTCGACGTGTCCACCATCTTGGAACAGTCTATATGTCGTCTCTCACAATAAAAATCAATGAGCTTCAAGACACAACAACATTAAATCTGGTTCTAAAAACTGCATAAATTTAATCTTCCGAAATGAAGCAGAAAAATCTACTCAGGTCAAATTTACTAGGTCAAATTTACTAGAACCGTGTCTAGACAATCTGGTCATCACACTGCTCTGACCTTATCAGCCCGTTTGAATCTATTATTTTATTCTCTCTTGTTGCTTATGACAGAACAGCTAGTCACAATGATCTTGTCTTTGAAAAGATGATTTTATTCTCTTATGTCAGAAACAGCAAATCTCTTTAAAACCACCTGTTGTTTTCATTACATTGCGTTAATATTTCATAAAAGTTGTACCTGCCAACTGGCGACTGACACGGTTACACGTACTCGCCAACACAGATTTTTACTCGCATTTGGTTCTTGGCGAGTGTAAATTTTAGGCCCTGCGTATATATATATATTTATATTTATATATACTTATTATATACAGTATATACAGTATATATATATATATATATATATATATATATATATGATATTTCTTGGGTTATTTGTGCTGACAATAAGTTGGTGATAAAAAACAATAAATTAAATAACAAAAAACGTGACATTTAAAGCTAAAAGGTTGATTTCAAAATCTGATGTTATTTGTGGACAATAGACCATAAAGGACTCAACATGTTTATATCTTGTGAACCATGTGAACTACAACCGGTCTCTTTGGTATTCGGGAAAAGGTTTCCATCAAGGAATGGCTGTTGAATCTGTCTTATCTACCCTTTGAGCCCAAACCTACTGATGACCCCCTACAGGACTCAGAGAACTTGATTCAAACGCCAAAATTCTTTGTGATTGAATATGACCCACAGGCAGAAGAGATCGATACAATATACACAGGCACAAATTGGCTTCAGCAGAGAGCAGCGGGTATGAGTGGCAACTCCTGAGAAAGTGATTGATAGACGCTTCAAACATGTCGTCCTAAAGGATTTACTCAGCTTGATATATTTATGAGTCAAATAAATAGTGAAGCCGATAATCCTCCTAATAGGACAAATAGTAGAGGACTATAAAAATATAGTATAATTGACTAGGGGGGCATCTCCTTGTCTCGTACATAAATAAAAACCTTTTCAGAGTTTAATATAGCAAGCAATATGCTTTTAGCACATGCAAGAAGTAAAACTGCACAGAAAGTTGCAGAGAAAGTTGTGCCTTGATAGGTAGAAAACAGTCTCCCACTTGACACATTCGGTGATGTGCAGGCAGGCAATGTGAGTTTGAGTATGGCAGATTGAGTATGTCATAACCAGTTCCCCACTTTTCTTTTGGCAGCGGCTATTTGCAATAAGCATAAATAACAATAGAGATTAAATCGATGCCAACTTATTGGGACAATAAAGCCCTCCCTACACCAACTTAATACTTTATTTTCAACTTTTTGATTATTTACCTCATTTTTATTGAAAATAAATGCGTCTGATGTGATATAACACAATTGAAAAGGGAGGAAACAAGTTTGGTAATAGGCAGGTTCAAACCCGGGTCAATCGCATCAAAAAGACTGTCCTATGTGCTTTACCGTCTACACCACTGGAGCAAACATTTGATAGCCATCTTTTATAGTGTTGACTAATCCAATCACATGTTGGTGAGCGGAGTTAGTGTAAATAGCCTCTGCCAATAAGACGGGCTATTGGCACTTAGTGTAAATAGACACTGTTTCTTTTTTCCAGATCTCTATTATTAAAAAGCCAAAAAGGGCAAAAAAAAATTAAATTGATGTCAAATTGATGATGATCTGAAGTATGGTAGAACTAAATTCTCAGTGTTTTGTAGCCATTTAAAGGGTTCTATAGCTTTCATAAGCAACAACACCAACACCATAGTATACAGTGGCCGAGAGAGCTCAATGCACTGTAACCAAATACAGAAGCACGCTACAAATACTCACAATTCAAATAAATCCAGAAACACACCGAATATACACACTATGCAACCAAATACAGAAACATGCTGCAAATACTTACAACAACGGTCTCATAAGAGAGTAGAGGTGAATTGCAACGCCATCCACAAGTGCTGTCTTCTACACATCAACAGGTAATCGACACCAAATCGATCCTAAAATGGCACATCCTGAATCTATATTACAATCTCAATTACAACTCTTATAATTTATCTGTTCACTCACGTTGAATTTTCAAAGGCAAGCACAGCGTTACACCCACATAGCTCGTTCAGATCAACAGTCCAGCAATACCGTTATTCGCATTATACCCTACCTAATCACAGGCTCTAAAAGGGACACATAAAGAACCTAACTCAGCTGAATTTGAAGGAAGTCTATCCTCTGAAAGTTGTAAAGGCCTTGGAAGTTTAAATGGGTTTGAATGCTGACCAGCCCTTGTTCTAGTCGACCGCTGTAGACGTAGTTCTTCCTGTACCTGTTCTAAATGGTCAGGGCAACACATGGCTACCTCTACTTGACCTCCCATACAATGCTAATCTAACTCCCGGGGCATACAATTTGTTCCACAATGGAAGTCTAAGGAATCATTGATTCGTTCAGTTAAACATTGGTCTAACTCTTGCTCAACCGAGTCACTGGCGTTCTCTCCTCATCCATCCCTAGAAGAGCATCCACAGGTAAATTAGGCTTTTGGTCAAACATAAGCTTGTAGGGAGACTGGCCAATAGACTGATGGGCAGAGGTGCTATATGCTAAAAGTAACTGTGGTAAGCATTGAGGCCATGCCCTGTTCTTTTCAATGGGCAAGGTACGCAATAAATTGTTAAACCGTTCGCACTGCCCATTTCTCACCGGATGATATGCTGTAGTCCTACTCTTCTGAACCCCATACAACTGACACAGTCCTTGAGTAATTTTCCTTCAAAGTTTCATCCCTGATCTGAATGGATGCATTTTGGCACCCCATAAACATAAAATCACCACTCCCTTAGAATGCAGGCCACTGTACTCGTCTTCTGATCCCTTGTTGGGTAAGCCTGGGTAAACTTAGAAAACATGTCAGTAATGACAAGCACTTTCTCGCACCCATTACTTGCCCGTTCTAAAAGTGTAAAATAAATAGCAAGTATTTCCAAGGACCTTGAGGCCATGAAATGCCCCATGGTTATCTGAGCTTTAGGACATAAGACTTTGGCAACCACACAACGCTCACTTTATGGACCATTGTTCAACATCATGCCGCAAATTGGGCCAAAAACATCTCTCCCTCACTAGGATCGTTGTTCTCTCTCTGCCCTGATGGCCATGATGGCTGTGAAGACCCTCCAAAACGTCCTTCCTCAAAGCCTCTGGCAGTAAAACCTGAAACACTTGAACCTTTCCTGGAGGCAGGAAGTCTTCCCTGTACAAAAATCCATCTCTCTGTCGAACGCGCTTTCACTGATGAACCAACTTCAGTACTTCCCTAGGCTGCTTAGCCCTTTCATAACAATTAGGGGCAACTCCTCTTCTCCAATACTGCAAAAATGCAGCAATGTGTGGGTCTGCAGCCTAAAGAGCCTGCATATCAGCCTTCTCATGGAAAGGTACAGCTGCTATCTCAGAGACTACAGCACAAATAGAACCAGCTCTAATAACTGCACTCATTTTCTCTGGATCAGTGGACACTCCCTGGGAGGAAATAATATGGCCAAGATACTTGACCTCTTTTTGGAAAAATTTACATTTTTGAGACATCAATTTCAAATTATTTTGTTGAAGACGCCCCAAAACCATCTCCAGCCATTGGAGATGTTGTTCAAGTCAATCTGAAAAGATGACAATGTCATCCAAGTACAGCAAAAGGGATTGGAAGCGTTGATCTCCAAAGATCCTCTCCTTGAGCCTCTGGAAAGTTCTAGATGCATTGCACAGTCCAAAAGGCATCTGATTGTATTCAATCAAAGCGGGTACAAAAGGCAGTTTTTTATTTGTCCATTTCAAGCACCGGAACTTGGTTATACCCACTAGCCAAGTCAAGAGTAGAAAACCTCTTAGCCCCTGTTAATGCATCAAGTGATTCCTCAATTCTTGGAATTGTAAGCGTCTTTCCATGTTTTAGCATTAAGTTGACGATAGTCAACACAAAGAGGGATACTACCATCCCTTTTCTGCACTACCACAATAGGCGAAGAATAGGGGCTACAGCTTGGTCGAACCACACCCTGGTTGAGCAACTCATTAATTTGTCTTCTAACTTGCTCATACTGGGAGGGGGGCAGTCGGTGATAGCGCTGACGAACAGGGACATTATCTAACACTGGTATCTCATGTTGAACCAAATGGGTACACCCCAAATCCCCTTCCCTCCTACTAAATACAGAGATAAAATGTGTCAAGAGATGTTTAGACTGTTGGGGCTGTTCAGCAGAAAGTGAGGGCCACTATGCCTCAAATAGAGCCCTGCACAGGCCTCAAATTTAGGCCCTAGCCCGGGCCTAAATTTAGAAAAAAAAAAATTGTTCATAATAAGTTTTAGTTTTTTAAAGTAATGACCAAGCAGCCAGCGGCATACAGTAAGCTGATCATAGTCTATGTTTGATCAATTTAGCCTTCTCAAATCATCATGACTTGCCTAAAATAAAATCTATAGATATAAAACAGTTCAAGCATATAACAATGTTTAAACATTAAACCTAGATAAATGTGTGCTGTTTCCAATAGCTTGTGTGGAGAGTGGAAGCTAAAGTGCACTTTGCAGGACATAGAGACGCCAGCGTGATCACTTCAGTGGATACGCCGTCATTTTTGCTCATAAAGGTAAGAATAATACATCATTCGGAACTGTAAAGGGTCTACTTTTATTTGTGTGCACTCACAATGTCAACAAAACGTTGTGCTTTTATAAAATTAAGAAAACACACATGATGAGCTTTCTGTCGTCTCATCTCAACAGGAGTGCTTCACAAAAATGAACCTGAAACTCAGCGAATACATGCCTCACAGACATGACAAATATATCTATAGAACGCTTTAAATTACTACTTAACAAAATAAAATAAAACAAATAAAAAAACAAAAACTTTCATTATAATCATAATCATAATCCATAAAGATGCATTTCTCTCTAAAGGCACGTCTAATGAGGAGACAGCGAGTCAGGATCGGCAACTTCATCCTTGCGAAACAGACTCAGGAAACACTAATTTATTAGTATATAATTCAAATATCTCCTTACTATTTCCCCCGGACACATTCATGGTAATTACTTTTGCTGGGGCTTTGTTCAAGCTTTAGTCTCTTGCGTGCATTTGAAGGCAAAGCTCTTCAGCTGCACTGACGGCACACTTGCTACTGCTGCTGCTGGCTGGACACTAAAGACCGTCGAGGCGCCCTTGACAGTCGAGGTAGCACAGTCTCGTGTCGTTTCCACCAGCACCGCAATTTTCTTTTCATCACTAATTGATGGATGTCTAAAATATAAAAATAAGGAGAATCCTAAAACAGGCCCGAGGCCTGGCCCGCGTCTGAATTATGAAGTGAAAATTGGCCCGAAGCCTGGCCCTAGAGGCGTAAAAAAGTTGGGGTCTATCAGGCCCAGGCTGAAATGCAGAGCTCTAGCCTTAATAAGTCAATTCTGTTCGAAGGCTCGAACAAACCTGTTGGCAAACCAGTGAATCGGTTCGTGAATCCGTTTGAATGATTCGTTCAGTGTCGTCTGAAGCGGTTCTCTCTCAGATAACAGAAAGTTTAAGAACATCAAGAGCGATGAAGACGTGGCTTTGGATCTACAGTCAGGTGAAAGCAAATCTGAAAAGGCTATGGTTTGCTAGCTATGAAGATCTTTATTAGATGAACAGTGCTGTCGGTTCCACAGGTATAGATTCGATTGCACTGACTACACGATACCCCTATGACATTACCAGTTAGTTATAAATGTACCTTATACATTAAATACAATCCAGAATTTATTCATTAAATAAGCTGTCACAGAGTATGAAATGAACACCCGCCAAACCCGCGTTAGTTCCAGGAGGAATGCCTTTGCTTAAACACAATTAATATTGATATTTTCACAATATTTACGCTTGCAGAAATAAAGGCCACATTTGTTTACATTTTGCGGAACAGACGGAAGAAGATACATTATATGCATTTATTTTGTTATGTTCAGATGTTCTGTAGTGGTCTTGTGAGGAGATTTCTCTCTTCTCCGTGTCAGAGGTTATATACATATATAAATAATACATAATTAATAATTCATTAATAACAATTAATATACTTTAAAATATAATTTAATTCAGTGATGCCAATCTGAATCTTTATCAGCTGTTACTCCAGTTTTCAGAGTCATATGATCCTTCAGCAATCATTCTAATATATTGATTTATTATCAGTGTTGTTGAAAAAAACAGCATATGCTAGTTAGGTATGTTTTGAAGCTGGGATGCTGGTTTATGCTGGTCATGTGCTGGTCTCAAGCTGGTTGGACCATTAAACCAGCTCAAACCAGCATCCCATGCTTCAAAACATACCTATTCCAGCATATGCTGTTTTTTTCAACAGGGATTTGCAGTTTTTTTTGGAACATGTGACATTTTGTTAAGGATTTCTTTTTATGAATAGAAGGTTAAAAGAACAGCATTGATAATAAATCAACATATTGGGCTGATTTCTGAAGGATTATGTGACACTGAAGACTGGCGTAAAGGCTAATAAAAATTCAGATTTGCGTCACTGAAATAAATTACATTAAAAAAAAAAAATTTGAACGGCAGTGTGTATGTATATGTATATGTGTATATATATATATATGTGTGTGTGTGTGTGTGTGGCCGCACTGGAGTGCACACCTGCATGATTTTCTAACAGCAACACCCGTTGTAACTGCCAGCGTTAATGCAGGGAAGTGTATTTTGACATGGCTGACTCTTGGCTACTACTTTTGACAATGTGCCTTATAACAACAGTAAAGAGCGCGCTCAAGGATGCGCTCCAGACCGGCAGGATTTATAAACAAAGCTGGACTATTCACGACCCTGTGCTCAATCACCCAGCGGGTGGAAACTACACAGACTTTTCGTCCACTGTAAGACCACTGGGCCAGGATGAGTGGATTTTATTCCAAAATCAGGAGAGAGCATTTAGAAAGACCCTGGACACGAAACACCTCGAGGATAAACATAACTTCCTCTTCTCAGGAGAAACGCCGATAAAATGGATTAGACTCATCCGCATTTTAAATGGAGTTTATTTTAAGAACGGAACTTTTACAATCATGCGGCGAAATGGAAGGCAGTTTGGATTACCTTTGCTGAAGTTCACAACCCGTGTACTGAAGAAAATGCCACGAGTCAGCGGAGGCCTTCCTGAGGCCCAGACCGCAGATTCCCTCGCCGGCTGGATCGAGGCGGAGTTACGCTTTTTGCGGGACATCGTTCAGCCAGCACTGGAGGCGCCACGGAGTGGAACCCATCAACAAAAGCAGGTGGGCAAAGATAAACTTGCATATTTATGGCAGAACAGAAAATCTAGAGCAATCCAAATTATTCTTAACAACAGTACATACCCAAATGTACCAGTCGGCGCAAATAATATACTAACTGTGCAGAATTACTATACTTCTAAATGCGCGCCTGAGAGGCTTGAAGGCGTGCTAAATGCACCGCCTTGGACTGGATCATTATTTCCCGTACAATCTAGCCAACTTAACACTTCTCTGTTTACTGCCATTGAAGTGGAGAAAGTGGTTAATGACCTCCCCAATAATAAAGCAAGCGGACTTGATGGAGTGACTTATGAAACGCTGAAGACTACCAAAGAAATGGTGTGTCCAATTCTGACCAACATATTTAACATCTGTCTGGAAAATGGTAAAGTTCCAGAATCATGGAAAGGGGCCCTGATCCACCGTATCCCCAAAAAAGATCATATTCCTGACGACCCGTCAACCTGGAGAGACATCTCCTTACTACCTACAGTCTATAAGGTGTTTATGAAATGTATGCTGTCACGAATACTTCCTTGGTTAGTAGAGACAGGAATACTTTCACCAAAGCAAAAAGATTATATCAAGAGGCAGGGGATGAATGAACATGTCTTTTGTCTTAAAACGGGAATAGACGACTTCAAACATTCATCTACCAGGTTCTTCACTGTCTTTTTGGATTTTCGTGATGCATTTGGCACATTGCCCCATGATATCATGTTTCACGCATTAGACGAAATAAGATTACCACAGCTGTATGCAGATGTAATTAAAGATGTTTATAATAACTCTTACATCCAAGTCATATGTGGAAGCGCCCTAACCGATCCCATACCATTTAAAATCGGCATCAAAACAGGATGCCCGTGAAGCGCCATCAATTTCATTCTGGCGATTAACTCCTGGATGAAGTGGCTGTGCCAGTGCGCGCCTGCAGGTGTGCGATCCCCAAACCCAGTGCAAGGCTATGCAGACGATGTGGAAATCTCCTCAAGAGATGAAAGTGTAATTTCCAACATGCTCCTCCGCACGGATGAGTTCATAAGGTGGTCGGGTTTAGACATCAAACATACAAAATGTGCTGCATTCTATGAACGGCGCATGGAGGAAACAGATGGTATAAAGCAAAGTCTGACAAGCCCCCTGACTTCTCATTAATGCAGAAACGCATCCGACTGTATGAACGCCACGAAACATATCCTTATCTGGGTCATAAATTTAATGTCAGTGGCGATTGGGAGGAACAGATCACAGAGCTGTGTCATGAGTATACCCAAAGACTTGGGCTGATTGATGCTGCCCCACTCCCCATAATGATGAAGATTGAAGCCATCAGGCTGATCGCAGCGGCTAAAATCCAACACCTTTTGCCGAACGTACATATTCCACAACGTACACTGTCAGCGATGAACAACGAAATGGTGAAGCTGGTGAGGAAATGGTTTTGTCTTAATAGTCATACAACTAGAGACATTATCTTCCAGTCGCGTAGAGACGGAGGTCTCGGCGCCCCAAACATTGAATGGCTCTACACTGCATCCAGAACAGGACATCTTCTAAACATGCTTAACAATGACGATACAACTGTTAGAGAACCATCACGCGAATCGCTGTTTTTACATCTACAGCGTCGCAAAATACCTGCTGCTTCCATAAACGAGTCCCAGTTTCTTGGATTTAAACTTAAGCAGAACGGAAAGTTAGACATCAGAGCAGCTGGATTTGGAGTGCGCTCCGACTGGCTGGATTTAAATGACCTCTGCTGCCGTACAGGAATACAGCTGTCCTGGCTGGGACCCGACGGAGAAGTAGTTGCTCTTAACAACAGCATAATCACTGATCCGCTGGTTTCCACCCTGGCTATCCTCAATAAAGACAGTACACCTCATCAGCTACAGATTAAACATGTAAGAGCCTCAATTCTTCATCTTAGACAGACCCAAAATGGACAGCACTGGACGGGTCTCAGATTACAAGGAAACCTTGCATTACTTCAATTTGCCGACCATTCAGTGTCTCATTCTGTCCTGTCAAACCCCTCAATCTCAGATGACATTCTGATATTCATGATTAAAGCAAGGCTACAGTGTCTACCAACAAAGTATAATTTGGCAATATGGTATCCATCAAAGCATGAACCCTATTGTATATTACATCCAACTCAGCAGGAAAATGAAACGGTTGCTCATATGCTAAACGGATGCTACAATTATAAAGGACTTTATGTGGCCAGACATGACCGTTTGGTTGATCTGGTTGCAAAGGATTTGGAAAAGGTAATCTGTGGACATGATAGTAAGATCTACAAGCATAGCACTGTGCGAATTGGCTGGTTTTATCATAACATATCTGACGGTGATTACTTTAGAAGCATTCCAAATACTCCTGACATTGTAATTGTAAATGAGGTTATGAAATCTGTATGTATCTTTGAGGTGGGCTGCTGTTTTGACCTGTATATGAATACTTGCTACTATTCCAAACTATTGAAATACCAACCTCTGGTAGATCTCATTCTCCAACTTGGATACAACTGTAGATTAATGGTTTTGGTATTTGGAAGTTTGGGCCATGTCCATAAGAGTGTGATCAGAGGGATGCAGTTAGGGGGGCTGCAAAAAAAGGAGGCAAAAAGGCTTGCAAAATTCTGCTCTATTTCAGCCATTATAGGGAGCATGCAAATATGGAGATGGAGATGTTTTGTTTATCCTTAATGTGTTGAGTATCATAAATGGAAGGACTTGTGCAAGTATGTGAGCCACGAATTGTAGATCTGTCGCTTGTCAAAAACTCTTCCCAGAGTATTTGGATCTTGTTGTCTTTGTAATGTCTTTTAGATCCAAATAAAAGTATTCAAATGTGTAAATTGTATCTAAATATCTATATATCTAAATAAAAATAGACTATATTCAGTATAAGATCCAAAGTAACTAGTAACTAACTACTTGAGTAGTTTTTTTATCCGATACTTTTTTACTCTTACTCAAGTAACTATTCAGACTATTACTTTTACTTTTGCTTGAGTAAATATTTCTACAAGTACTTTTACTTTTACTTGAGTACAGTTTTTGGCTACTCTACCCACCTCTGGCAGTGAGAGCTAAACTTTTGCACTCCAGGCAGAGCCAGTTCCCACTCCTTCCCTGCTTGCTTCACTGTGAGAGAGGAGAAAAGCCTATCTTTATGCTGACAAAAAAGTTATTGATAACAACAATTCAAGATATTCATACCCCAAAGACCTGGAACCACAAGCTTTTAACAGGATCTAATGGATCTTTCATAATTAACACTCCCATTTTGTGAAGGGCTTTACCCAAAACTTCAACTTCTAGCTCCAAATAGCCACAATAGGGAATGTCCAACCCATTAGCTGCCATTAACCGCAGCCAACTACATGGTTTCAGACACTCCCTAATGTGGGCAGGAAAGTTAGACTCAAAGAAGCTTTCAGTGATCATTGACATCATAGATTCTGTGTCTAAAAGGCAAGGTGTTTTTACACCCCCAAATGAAACTTCCACTAAAGGGCATCCTCCAATGAGTTGAGGCAAAACTTCATCTGATGACGCATTACAGCCTGAACCCCCAAAGACTGGTGTAACAATGCTGCGGTATTATCAAAACACTGTTCATCGCTGGTGGAGTTTATGATTGTGAAGTGACGACCGTTCTATCTGCCGCGGGAGTTCACGACCATTGTTATTGTAGCGGTTTACATCCCCCCCGTGTGCAAACAGTAAGGACGCGCTTCGTGAACTGTACAGCGCCATCAGTGAACAACAAACAAATAACCCCGACGGCTTTTTCATCATAGCCGGTGACTTCAACCACGCAAACTTAAAGACAGTTTTGCCAAAGTTCTACCAACATGTGAACTTTGCAACAAGGGGAAACAACACACTGGACTTTGTTTACACAACAGTTAAGAATGCTTACAAGGCTGAACCCCGCCCCCACCTCGGGTACTCAGACCACATCACTGTTATGCTAATCCCAGCATATAGACCACTTCTCAAACTGACCAAACCGGTTCAGAAGCAGATCACAGTATGGCCAGACAATGCCACCTCAGCACTGCAGGACTGCTTCCAGGACACAGACTGGAACATGTTTAAAGAGGCAGCCACCTACAACAACCACACAGACCTGAATGAGTACACTGAAACTGTGACTGCTTACATCAAAAAGTGCACTGATGATGTGACAGTCACCAAGACCATCACCACACGTGCCAACCAGAAGCCATGGATGACAGCAGAGGTTCGTGGGCTGCTAAAGACCAGAGATGAAGCATTCAGATCAGGAGATAAAGCAGCCCTCAAAACAGCAAGAGCCAATCTGTCCTGTGGCATCAAAAATGCAAAACGATCAATGCCCAAAAAATCAACAACCACTTCACAGACCATCACTGACTACAAGCCCCTGCCACAGGCCTGTGATGAGGACACATCCCTCCCCAATGCACTCAACCACTTTTATTCACGGTTTGAAATGCAGAATGACACACCTGCACAAAAACTGCCCACACCTCCCTCTGTCTGTCTCCAGCCAACGTAAGGAAGACCCTATGGATCTAGGATTAACCCACGCAAGGCTGCGGGTCCTGACAACATACCTGGCCGTGTTCTGAGAGACTGTGGTGCACAGCTGACAGATGTCCTAAAAGATATCTTCAACACCTCGCTGAGCCAGGCAGTCGTCCCCACATGTCTCAAATCCACAACAATCATACCGGTACCAAAGAAATCACCTGTGTCCTGTTTCAACGACTACCGTCCCATAGCACTGACTCCAATCATGATGAAGTGCTTTGAGAGGCTAGTCATGCATAACATCAAAACCAGCCTCCCCAACACACTCGACCCGCTTCAGTTTGCATACCGTCCAAACCGCTCTACGGACGATGCAATTTCCTCCACCCTCCACCTGGCTCTTACCCACCTAGAAAATAAAGACTCCTATGTTAGAATGCTGTTCATTGACTTCAGCTCGGCATTCAACACAATAATCCCACAACAGCTCATAAATAAACTAAACCTGCTGGGCCTTAACAATTCCCTGTGTAACTGGATCCTGGACTTTCTAACTGGAAGACCTCAGTCAGTCCGTGTCGGCAACAACACCTCGAGCCCTACCACACTGAGCACAGGTGCCCCACAATGCTGTGTGCTCAGCCCGCTGCTCTTAACACTGCTGACCCATGACTGTACTGCCAAGTTCAGTGGTAGGTATCATCAGCAACAACGATGAAACACACTACAGAGAAGAAGTGGCACAGCTGGCTGAGTGGTGTGGCACAAACAATCTGTCCCTCAATGTGGAGAAGACAAAGGAGGTTGTGATGGACTTCAGAAGAAACTCCGTTGACCACCCCCCACTGACCATCGACAGCTTGACTGTGGAGAGAGTCAGCAGCACTAAATTCCTGGGGGTGCACATCACAGAGGATCTCACCTGGACCACCAACACCATGTCACTCTCCAAAAAGGCACAACAGCGCCTACACTTTCTCCGCCGGCTGAAAAGAGCAAGTCTCCCTCCACCCATCCTCACCACATTCTACAGAGGCACCATTGAGAGTGTGCTGACCAGCTGCATCACTGTCTGGTACGGGAACTGCAGTGCTGCTGACCGCAAGACCCTCCAGCGGACAGTGAACACAGCTGCAAAGATCATTGGTGCCCCTCTCCCCTCCATCCTGGACATTTTCCTTACACGATGCTCCAGCAAAACCAACAGCATCGTGAAGGACTCCACCCATCCCTCCCACAGTCTCTTCCAGCTCCTACCATCAGGAAGACGGTACCGGAGCATCAGAGCCCACTCCGCCAGACTGCTCAACAGCTTTTTCCCCCAGGCTGTGAGAGCCCTGAACTCAAATCACCCCGCCCCCCTCTGAAACCCCTACCTCCTGAAACATGGACCCCCATGTGCAATCCGAAGTATGCTACACACAGGTGAGTGGGCCTGTACAAACCACCTGTAGTACCACACTCTCCTCTATGTGCACTATGGACACTTTACACTATGTGCACTATGGACACTTTACACTATGTGCACTATGGACACTTTACACACACTGCTGCGTGAACACAATCCCACAAAAGACTCAGCAATATATGTATGTTTACATGCTCATGCACTACAAATCATCCCGCACTGTTCCCCAACCAGCTGCTGACTCAAATGTCTCTCTTTGCACATGTACAGTATTTGTGAAGCATTCGTATAGTTTGTATTTTTTATCCTCTATTTTTTTTAGTTTGTATAGGGTAAATATTTATGTGAAGCATTCGTATAGTTTGTATTTTTTATCCTTTATTCTTTTAGTTTGTATAGGGTAAATACTTATATATAGTATACTTATAGTTAAATCTGTCAGTAGGTTAGTTGTGTATAGGTTTATAGTGTTTTTTACTTCATTGTTGTATGTCTGTATTTATGTAGCACCGTGGTCCTGCGAGGCACGACATTTCGTTCCACTGTATGTCCCCACATGTAGCGGAATGACAATAAAGCTCAACTTGAACTTGAACTTTGGTTCAATTGTATGCCCACCAGGTCAGATCTGCAGAACCTTGCAATGTGACCTACTTTATTACAGATAGATATACGCATACAAATTGGCTTGCCATCAGCTTGAAAACGAGCAGCTCCTGGATGGGAACCAACCGCACCCCCAGACGTATTTGATGAAGTTAAGCTGAAATGATTCAAAATAGCATCAAATTGGGCCTGTAGTTTACAAAGGCAATCTTTTAACTCAATCGTTTACTGATTCAGGGGAGAGATTATTAGATTTATAGGCACCCTCTACTTGGACATCTGCAGCACAATAAGGGGGCCGAGGTCTAGGGGATTCCCCCTCATCTGTTTGATAAACTGGTCACGTAGTGTGTGGTTTGGATTACAAATCATTTGCAAGTTCTTGCGTTTCATTGCCTCCATCAAGGCCATGAGGTACCAAATGTGCAAATATTCACGCAATGACTCTCCCTCCAGCTGGCGACGTTGGAAGAACTGCTTCTGCAAACCAACAAAAGACTGAGAACAACCATACATGTCAAGTAAGATTTTAAAAATTTTCTCAGGATCATCCCTCTCACTAGAGGGGTGAAACATCACTTCAGCCTTGCCTTCTCCATCTAAAAGATCAAAGACAAACTAAGCTTTCTCAGCCACAGGGACTGGACGAACTACCAGAGACCTAAGTACTTCTTCTACCCAATAAACATAACGTTCAGAAGCAGAAGGACTGATAAATGGATGTGCATTAACCTCACTTCTAGCATTAACGGTTTGTGCATCACTTGCACCAATTTAGCCAAAACTTTAAGTTGTCCCTCCTTAATACAATTTGCCATGAAAGAAAAAAAAAAAGAAAAAAGGAAAACAGACAAACAAACACCAACAAATACAACGATCCAGAAGTCAACCAGCGAAGAGAGGACCACCACATTCAGGCAGGAAAACGAAGTCCTCCGTCTATTGTAACTACTACTGTAATTTATCTGAGGTTACTTCAACCAGTGTTTAGGTTAATGTCTCTGAATATTACCATTCTCACAAGAGGTACTTTGAGCTCATGAAGCTGCATCTTACACATCAAATGTTTGCCAAAAAAACCCTCAAAAGAGGTACTTTTAGGTAAAAATACTGTGATTAATTACCCTCATGTCGTTCCACATCAATAAGGCCGTTGTTTCATCAAATAATTTTCATCATCGGATTTCATCAAAAATATCTTAATTTGTTTTCTGAAGATGAAAAAATGTCTTACGGGTTTGAAACAACATGAGGGTAAGTAATTAATGACAGAATTTTCATTTTTTGGGTAACTTGTCACTTTAAATCCTTGTTTTACTCCAGGATGAGTGCATGCAATAATCCAAAAAAGTACAATAAATGCATTTACAAAGTCTCCTAAGTTGGCAAGCACCAGCTCCTCTTCCAGGACAACGGAGACATACAGCACACTTCCCATTTTCATTACAGTTGTGGTTCTCCAATGCCTCCGTACTCTGTAAAAAAAAAAAAAAAAAAATAATGTCAATACTAAGTTTACATTAGAATTAGCAGCCTACATTACACCGAGCCATGTCTCATTGCAGCTCTCAACAAAGCAACTCCTCAGAAGTTCCTTTTCTACACCAAATGTTGCCTCGTGAGCTCAGACCTAGCATGGTGGGTTACACTAATGGGAACAAACAAATTGTTATAGCAGAAACGTATTCCTTGTGTCTCATAAATTTCGTATATTCATCATGAAGTGAGATAAAAATGATTTAGTTAAATAAATTGTAACTTTAGGTAACTGAGAGCGTGTGCGATATTGACAAAAATAACACGTAAATATTTTCTGTGATTTTATCGATAATGATAATTATACAACATTTTGCTGAGTGTGTTATTGTGCTGGTATATTAAGGACTACCATGGACAGCTGAATCATACATTTTTTAATATTCTTCATATTCTGTGTGGTCAGTTCACAGCAGTGATAGAAATTAATCTTTTCCAATAAGTTTATATTGATTTTTACCTTTTATGGGTATTTTTATCTTTGTGAAACCATTTTTGTCTAAAAGTGTTTGTTTTTTTTGTTGTTGTTTTTTTTACACACTGTTTAAGGCAGAACATGAATGTTTTTAACCTGCAGTTACACATGCAATGTTTTGATATTTTAAACATAAAACGTTGCATACTGATGTTTACAATTATTTTAAAAATGAAAAGATACTTTAAATGTGAAATTAAAACCGCCAGTAAGTGGCAGTGAGTCATTGCGATTGAACGGAATCATTTAAACGGTTGATTCATTCAGGAACCAAACATAGCATGTTGCTTAGAGACACAAAACAGCGCTGTGACTGTGTCTGGAATGATTTTTGTTGACGAAATAGAGCAAAAACAGGCAATACTGTGTCTAAATGCACGTCCCTTTAATATTAACTTCTTGTATATTGAACTGTTGTATAAAATCAATATCATACTTGTAACCATGCTGCTTTTTGGATGGAAAACGGCACTCTTCTCGTGATACTGATTATGAAATGACATTTTCTGCCTCCATATCATATGTGATCATTCTAAATGCATTTTAAAGACTGAATAATGCAGTGAAAAAACGCACTGTAAATGCACACACGCACTAGTCTAATCTTCATGTAACAATAGCGTATTCGTGCTGTAAGTTAGGCGGGTTTTGTTTGGTTTTTGCGATATACATGATAATGTAAAATCCCACATCGTTAAAACAACAATTACAATATCATCACAGACAATATATATTGCACACCCTTACCAAGAGATCAGTATGGGCTAAACTAGGTTATGAACGGCAACATGACACATGGCGTGAATTCACTGTTATTCTGCAAAATACAATGTAGTACGTGAAGCATGACTTAATAAATACAAAACTCAGTATACTTACCATAACTTCAATGATAGAATATCCGTCTGTAAATGATGTTCTGTCGCCCTTCAGCATCGACTCCGCTCTCTCGCTCTCCCGCGCACAGGAATTTGAATTCACTATAGCAACAGTTTCTCTCAGGCCCATGCGTACATGCGTTTTTTGCTGTAAGCTTGTTCGGCCAACACAGATTTTTCATTTCTGCTTGATAGATTGGCTGAGCACAATTTAATTTGATGAATGTATATTTTTAATTTTAACTTCAGACCTTCAGCTAAAATTACTACAATGCATTTTTTTTTGTCTGGGGACAATTATTGGGAAGCAATTTGTTGAGCCAATTTATTTGTCAGTTTCCACAATTTTTCAAAAGTGTAAATTTTTTTACAGTGTATGCACTTACCATGAAAGACGTCATCTTGATGGCAGTATAATGTATGTCTCTGTACAATTCCAATATATGCCTCCATGTCAATGATACCTTCACACATACAGTATGCCAGTCACCCTGACACCATGACAGTGGTTTGCTTTTGCTTCTGTTGCTGATGAAAGTCTGAATTGTCCCTTTGGTCTTTGAGACTGAGAACACCACGTCCATTTTTTCCCAGAAACAAGTTCAAATATGGGCTCATCAGACCACTGTACACATTTCCGATGTCTTTTTAACTATCTGAGATGAGTTCTGGCCAAGAAAACCCCGCAGCATCCCTGTATAGAATGGATGTATAGCTTTCTCCTAGAGTAACAGAAATTCCAGTTGCATTTATTGATGCAGCAGCAGGCTGTGTTAAGTTTTCCAAAGTGCTCCTGAACCCATGTGACTATATTTAACACCACAGCATTTCAGTTTATTTTGCAATGCCATCTGAGGGCTCAAAAGTCATGCACATTCAACTAAAGTTTCCTGCTTGCCCTACATGTACTGAATGATGAGCCATGATCCAGCTTTTTTTGGAGTGTTTTGCATTCATCAAAATCAAAATTTGTTAATATTTACATAATATATTTATGTTGATCGGTGAAAACTTTGGAAATCATTTCTTTGTACTTTTGTCAATTAAATAAAAATGAAAGAGAATTAGCATATCACAGATTCTTCAGATTCTCACAGAGTGGCATCACACGCTGCTTTGCTAATGCAATTAGACATCCAGGATCTGATCACATCACGATGATGGTGCAAAGTTTTCCAATGTCATTTGAAACCATTGAAAAGTTCAAACAATAGAAAGAGGATCTGATGTATGGTGAGTGGATATAGTGTCTAATGATGATGGGTAAAGCCTAATTAGGGACTGTTTTTACTGTTTTTAATTTACAGTAGGACTGGATTGGATTGATCATTCGCTGTAGAATAGAATTCTTTACATAAATACATTGGGTGGGTTCGTCACGGTGGCTCAGTGGGTGACTAAGTGGGTAACACTGTTGCCTCACAGCAAGAAGGTCCCTGATTCGAGTCCCGGCTGAGCGTTTGTATGTTCTCCCCGTGTCTGTGTGGGTTTCCTCCGGGTGCTCTGGTTTCCCCCTCAATCCAAAGACATGCAGTATAGGTGAATTGGATAAAGTAAATTGGCCGTAGTGAGTGAGTGTGTGTTAATGAGTGAGTGAGTGTGTCCCACTAGGGTTAAACGAGTTACTGCACTCTCAGGGCTGGGTTGCGGCAGGAAGGGCATCTGGCTTTAAACATGTGCCAAATCGGTTGTGTGGATCACTCTGCTGTGGCGACCCCTGAAAAAGGGAGCAAGCAGAAGGAAGAGAGGAAGAGAGGAAGAGAGACATAAATACATTGGGCGGACCAATCAGGCATTTATGTAGCCCCGCCATTGATCTGAAGTAAAACTAAATTCTCAATATGTTGTATAAATTTAATAAGACTCTTTTGCTTTGGAGCAATATGAAACCACACAAATGCCATAATAACCACTTAGCAAAATCACAGTAATCACTTGGAAACACCATATTGACAACATATCAACATCACACCAACTATTTAGCAATACTCTAGCAACCATCTACCAAAACTACCAAGAACATCTATCAACCACTCAGTAACACCATTATAATCACTTAAAAACTGCACAGAAACACAGTAATAACCATTTGGAACTTCCTGATTATTAAAAAAAATAAAAATAATCCTATTTTATGTAATTATAAAAGCCAAAATGCAAAGAAAGCTGCTAGTTTGCCAAATTTATGATGATCTGAAGTAGAGCTAGATTATCATAGACCTTTACCAATATTCTGATTTCATCTAAACACCATAATAACACTGCATCTAAACACCATAATAACCGCCTAGCAACATCATACTTGAGTGTGGCCATGTGTGGCCACACTCAAGTGTGGCCAACATCATACTTGGAAGTGTGGCCACTTCCAACTCCACCACCATCATCAAGTTTGCTGATGACACTGTTGTGTTGGGCCTGATCTCAGACAACGACGAGACGGCCTACATACAGGAGATTAAGAACCTGGAGAGTTGGTGCCAGATGAATAGTCTACACCTGAACATCAGCAAAACTAAGGAACTGATAGTGGACTTCAGTACGAAGCAGGAGCGGTCATACCAGCCGATCACGATCAGCGGGACTCCAGTGGAGAGAGTGGACAGCTTCAGATACCTGGGTGTTCACATCACGCAGGACTTGACTTGGTCCTGTCATACCAGCACCCTGGTGAAGAAGGCCAGGCAGCGTCTGTACCATCTGAGACGCTTAAGGGACTTTAGACTTCCCTCTCGGGTGCTTAAGACTTTTTACACCTGCACCATCGAGAGCGTCCTGACGGGCAGCATCACTTCCTAGTTCGGGAACTGCACTATACAGGACAGACGAGCCCTCCAGAGGGTGGTGCATTCAGCGGAACGTACCATCCACACCAAGCTCCCTGACCTGCAGGAGATTTACAGCAAGCGGTGCCTGACCAGGGCCAGGAAGATAGTGAAGGACCTCAGCCATCCCAACAATGGACTCTTTTCTCTGCTGTGTTCAGGGAGGCGCTTCCGCTCCATGAAGGCGAACACAGAGAGAATGAGGAGGAGCTTCTTCCCGCAGGCCATTCTGAGTCTTAACCACTCTCCACTCTAACCACATCACCCCACACTTTCAATTGCACAATTTCAACTACAATCTGCACTAATGTCAGTCTCAGTTGTAGAAGGTTACCTATACAACATACCATTTGTCTTTAGTATTACTTTACTCACTATACACTTTACTGCACTGCACAGCACACGGACACTTTATCACTGACATACACTTTACTTTATTTTTATAGAATCTATACAGAATCATATTCTATTTTTATTATCATATTCTATTTTTATCTCATATCTATTTTTATTTTATTCTATTTTATTTTATTGCTAGTTTATTTCCATATACGTATAGGTTTACTGTACTTATTTTCTATTTGTATTTTTGTAAACTTGAGGTTTTCTTAATTTTGTTGGACAGTCGTACAATACATTTCATTAAATGTCGTACTATGTATGTATATGTATGTGACAAATAAAATTTGAATTTGAATTTTACTTACCAGCAACAAAACATAATCATAGTAACTATACCAGATAGAAACACTGTAACAACCATTTAGAACATCCTGATATAATAATTTAAGAATGTACTGATCTCTATTATTAAATAGGCTAAAAATGGAGAAGTTGCTAGTTTGAAAAATGTATGATAATGAATAGTAGGATATATCTATATATTTTAATAAATAAAAAAAATTATTATTTTAATAATTTTTGCTCTGAACTGGCTTATATTACATTACATTTAATGTAAGGGAATAAGGAAATAAATAAAGAAATAGCTATTTTGTATAGCTATCGTTATGCTAAATTAATAAAATAATTTATGTAATGTAAATGTAAATGTAACAAATAATCAATACAATTTATAGTTACAGCTGCAGTCCGTAAATTTATTGGTATTGCAGCCAGGTGCGGAATTATCTTTATTGCATGGGTTGTACTCTGGCACGGCTTCAGCGTGGATGAATCTAATGTTTTGAGGTGAATGCGTAGCTGTCAGTCACCACACCGGTGTGAATCAAACACTTAGTAATCAAAGATTCTAGCCTACGTCTTGGAATATATGACCCAAATCAGAATTTTCACCGTATATTGTCATCTGAACAAGTAACAAGTCTGCCACGCTTGTTCTGACCAACTGAGGAAAAAAGCATTACTATAAATCGCGCTACCACCGGTGATTAAATCTAACGATCGGTTAGCTCATATCACATCTAACCGTGCAAATTAGTATTGTTATACTTTATTCTTAAATTATTAATGTTAACAACATCAGCATTGCGTGACTATGGGTATAGTGGGTATTAGCACGTAGATTTCAATTTCTGTACAGTCTAATCTCTAATTGTCATGCCATTCAAATTTCTTATTAAGAAATTCGTTTAAGCCCAAAAGCAAACTATGCTCCCTTCAGACTCTTTAGAATACAAATCTTGAGTAAACCCAGACTATCTGTAATCAGAAGCACGTTTAAAACAATATGGAATATAATTCAATTTTCTTCACATGTTTTTCATGAACACATAATCCTAGCTGCTGTGAGAAAAGGCTATAAATGAGTTGCCACCTGCAGGATCCTCACATGCGATAGCCTAGTAGCCGGGACAACTTCTTTATGTTTACAAACGTGACGTAATGACGCAGTGCCATGCTTGAATTTCAAATTAGAAAACATTATTATAAGCTAACCGTTGTGACTCGGGTTAAAGGCGATAGTTTTGAACACTGGCTGGTTATGTACTTGCTCAAATATTGATTTTGGATAATTTTTAACCAAAAAAAGTTACGGACTGCTGCTTTAATACGTAATATTTCATCCATCTCTAATCTAAAGTTTGCTGCCATGAAGTGCATCTAGGGATTGTTTTGGTGTATCTAACATCACATAATTCAAAATGATGCAGAATTCAGTCACACTCCAGGCTTCTAAAATACGAATAAGAGACCATCCATTTCTTTGAGGTCTTTCAATATCTGTTATCAGACACTCACAAGGTCTATTTGAGCTGCTCCCATTTTACTGTGAATGGAATTTCCATCTTCACTTCTGGAATAGACTGACTGATGGTCAGTGACCTTCAGCGGAGGTCACAGGAAGTAGCTTTCACATGTTACTCTTTTCCTCTGAGACTGAAGATTCAGTCATATGCCAAAATGTCATCTTTGATACACAAATACATTGGCGCCAAAGTGAGAGGCTCAGATTAGAGCATAGATGCATCTTCCATAGGTATGACGCCTACGATATATGTTTAATATGAGCTGATGACATTTAAATAATGAAATTGATTTTGGCTGCATATATTGCATCAGTGCCTCCTTCAGAAAATATATAAAATAATATATTTTTAAATATGGTTAAACATATATATATATATATATATATATATATATATATATATATATATATATATATATATATATATATATATATATATATATATTATACAGTGCCCTCCAAAGGTATTGGAACAGTAAGGCCAATTCCTTTATTTTTGCTGTAGACTGTAAACATTTGGGTTTGACATCAAAAGATGAACATGAGATGAGAGATTAACATTTCAGCTTTTATTAACAGGTATTTCCATCTGGATCTGATACACAATTTAGAAGATAGCACCTTTTGTTTGAACCCACCCATTTTTCATGTTACCAAAAGTATTGGAACATGTGACTGACAGGTGTGTTTTGTTGCCCTGGTGTGTCCTATTAATTGATTATTCAAACAATAAATAGCACTGAATGTCTGCACTCAGTTTCAGATCCGTGCAGACTGCATTTATAGTTAGTTAGACGTGTAACCAACATGAAAACCAGAGAGGTGTCTATGGGTGAAAAACGAGCAATTGTGAAGCTGAGAGAAGATGAAAAATCAATCAATCCATTGCACAAACACTGGCAATAGCAAGTACAACCATTTGGAATCTCCTGAGGAAGAAAGTAACCACTGGTGTACTAAGTAACACACCTCAAACGGGTAGATCAAGGAAAACATCTGCAGTTGATGACAGAAACATTGTGACAGCTGTAAAGAAAGACCCTAAAACAACTGTTAGTGACATCAGCAACAACCTCCAGAGGGCAGGAGTGAAGGTATCACAATCTACTGTTCACAGAAGACTTCATGAACAAAAGTGCAGAGGCTACACCAGAAGATGCAAACCACTCATTAGCAAGAAGAATAGGAGGCGAGCCTCAAAAATTCTGCGACAAGGTTTTATGGACTGATTTTATGGACCAAAGTGATGGAAAGGCTAAAGTTTTGAGAAAGAAAGGATCTGCTCATGATCCCAAACATACAAGCTCATCTGAAACACAGTGTACACAGGTGTACATTATAGTACACAAGTAATGTAATGGCTTGGGCTTTCATCGCTTCTTCTGGGACAGGCTCATTAATCTTCATTAATGATGTAACACATGATGGCAGCAGCAAAATTAACTCTGAAGTCTACAGAAATATTTTGTCTGACAATTTACAGAAAGATGCAACCAAACTGATTGGGAGATCTTTCATCATGCAGCAAGATAATGACCCAAAACATAGTGCCAAAACAACAAAGGAGTTCATCAGGGGCAAGAAGTGGAAGGTTTTAGACTGGCCAAGTCAATCTCCACACTTAAACCCTGTAGAGTATGCATTTTACCTGCTAAAGAAGAGACTGAAGGGAGTAACCCCCCAAAACTGAAAGAGGCTGCGGTGAAAGCCTGGAAAAGCATCACAAAAGAAGAATGCAAAAGTTTGGTGATGTCAATGGGTCACAGGCTTGATGCAGTTATTGAAAGAAAAGGATTTGCAAGTAAATATTAAATCGTTTTCACTTTAATCTATGTTAATTCTATCTGTTCCAATACTTTTGTTAACATGAAAAAAGGGTGGGTTCAAACAAATAAATAAATAAAAGCTGAAATGTTAATCTCTCATCTCATATTAATCTTTTTATGTCAAACCCAAATGTTTTCAGTCTACAGCAAAATAAAGGAATTGGCCTTACTGTTCCAATACTTTTGGAGGGCATTGTACATATACATATACACACAGCATGTTAATGTAATAATTCAGGAAGTTAACTTTTATTCAGCAAACAAGCATTAAATTGATCAAAAGTGCCATTTATAATGTTACAAAAGATTAAAAAGATTTCTATTTCAAATAGATTCAAGATTCAAGAGTTTTATTTGTCACATACACAATTATACAGAGTATAACCAGCAGTGAAATGTAGGTCAGGTCCTCTCCAAGGACAGTGCAATTATAAAGTATACAAATATTAAGAGAAGAAAAGTAGAAAAAATTAAATAAAAGAATAAAATAAAATAAAAGATAAGATAAAAAAACATAAATATAAATGTGCAGGTCAGTATGTTGTTGACTTAAATAGTACTAAGAGGAATGTGCAAAAATAATGTGCAAAAAAGTTGTACAGGGTATATAAATAGCAGCAATATGAGGTAGAGAAAAATTATGAATAGCTTATTGATATATGATATTTACATGGAGTCAAGTGATTTTATGACACAGAGTTAGAGTTTAGGAGCCTGATGGCCTGGGGGAAGAAGCTCCTCCTAAGTCTCTCAGTTTTTGCCATCAGGCTACGGAAGCGTTTACCAGATGGAAGCAAAGTGAATAGACGGTTACCAGGGTGATTAGAGTCCTTGAAGATTTTAACAGCTCTATTTTTGCAGCGTTTGAGGTAGATGTCCTGCATAGAGGGGAGAACAGACCCTGAGATGCGCTCAGCTAAGCGCACAACTCTCTGTAGTGCTTTGCAGTCCTGATTTGAGCTGTTTCCATACCACACTGAGATGCACTGAGTCAATACACTTTCTATGGTCCCTGAATAGAAAGTTTTCAGGATTGCTGGTGAGACCCTGAATTTCCTCAGCTGTCGCAGATGGTACAGTCTTTGCCTGGCTTTCTTAGCCTGTGTTTGGATGTGTGTAGTCCAAGTCAGGTTCTCGGAGATGTTTACACCGAGGTACTTGAAGCTGCTCACCCTCTCCACAGGGGTCCCACTGATCATAAGAGGAGTGTAGGGCTGCTGCTGTCGCTTCCTAAAGTCCATGATCAGCTCTTTAGTTTTGCTCACATTCAGAGAGAGACAGTTGTCCTGGCACCATGATGTGAGACTCTCTACCTCATCCAAGTATGCTGTCTCATCGTTGTTGGAGATGAGGCCCAGAACCACAGTATCATCAGCGAATTTGACAATAGATGTGGAGCTGTGAGAGGACACGCAGTAATGCGTGTAGAGAGAGTAGAGCAGGGGACTCAGGACACAGCCCTGTGGGGCTCCTATGTTCAGAGTGATGGAGTTTGAGGTGAACTGGCCAACTTTCACCACTTGAGGTCTACCGGTGAGGAAGTCTTGAATCCAGTCACAGAGTGAGGAGTTTAGGCCGAGGTCTGTGAGTTTAGATGCCAGCTTGATGGGGACTATAGTGTTGAAAGCTGAGCTATAGTCAATGAATAGCAGCCTTACATAATTTCCATTGTTGCTATCCAAGTGTGTGAGGGAAGAGTGGAGAACGTGAGAAATGGCATCGTCCGTGGATCTGTTTGGGCGATAGGCAAACTGAAGAGGGTCCAGAGTATCAGGGATGGAGGAGCAAATGTGGCTCTTTACAAGTCTCTCAAAAACCTTCATGACTATAGATGTGAGGGCAACTGGGCGATAGTCATTCAGGCAAGAGAGTTTATTGTTCTTTGGCACAGGGACAATGATGGATTTTTTGAATGAGGTGGGAACCACGGAGGTAGCAAGGGACTCATTAAAAATGGAAGTGAACAAACCAGCGAGCTGATCGGCGCAGGACCTCAGAACACGGCCGGTTATCCCATCAGGTCCGGCTGCTTTCCTGACGTTCACTTTCTTTAGCGCCCTCCGAACCT
This sequence comes from Barbus barbus, assembly GCF_936440315.1. Taxonomy (NCBI): domain Eukaryota; kingdom Metazoa; phylum Chordata; class Actinopteri; order Cypriniformes; family Cyprinidae; genus Barbus; species Barbus barbus. Next base: position 21,846,641 of record NC_136762.1, read on the forward strand.
CATCCTCCGACACGGTGATTACAGGATCGTCGCTGCTCTGCCTGTTGCTTCCTGACGCGCTGGTCGGCAGAAACGCACCGTCGCCGTTGCCATCGAAGCGGCCGTAGAAGATGTTTAACTCGTCGGCCAGCAACGGATCTGCTCTCACCTCCGCGGAGGATTTGTTTCCGAAGTCACAGATGGTCCTCAGTCCCTGCCACATCCGTCGAGAGTCGCTGAGCTGGAAATGAGACTCAATTCTCTCTCTGTATCTGTGTTTGGCGGCTCTTACTGCGCGTCGGAGAGCATAGCACGATGCTTTGTACTCGCTCGTATTCCCAGACAGAAGAGCCTCATTGTAAGCGGCAGTGCGTGTGTTAACCGCGGCACGGATTGTTCTGTCCACCCACGGTTTCTGATTGGAGAATGTCCTTATCGTTATTGTTTCTGTAGCTTGCTCGGTTAGCGCGTTTACGAAGCTTAATGCTACATCCGTGAACTCGCTGACGTCAGAAGAACTCGCCCGGAACATGTCCCAGTCGACGTCATCAAGCGCCGCCTGCAGCATAGTCTCTGAGTGGGAGGACCAGCGCGTCACTACTCTCTGCACCGGAGGTTCCTGAACGAGCCTTTGTTTGTATCTCGGTGTTAGAAAAATGGCGGCATGGTCCGATTTGCCAAAAGCCGGTAGTGAGCGGGCTTTGTAGGCATCCTTGAACTGAGTGTAGCAATGATCCAGTGTGTTTGGTCCTCTAGTTGGACAGGATACATGTTGATAAAAGTTCGGCATGACCTGCTTGAGGTTGGCTTTGTTAAAGTCCCCCGCGATGATGAAGGCAGCGTCAGGATGTTTGTTAATGTAGCCGCTGAGCACATTGTGAAGCTTAGACAAGGCCAAGCCGGTGTCTGCCTGTGGTGGAATGTAAACAGCAGTAACAATGATCGATGAAAACTCCCGGGGCAGATAAAATGGGCGGCAAATAATGGAAAGATGTTCCAGATGAGGCGAGCAGGAACGTGACAGAATGGAGATATTCCTGGGATCACACCATTTCTTGTTGATCATGAAACATACTCCTCCACCCCTGGATTTACCGGCCTCTGCTGTTCTGTCCGTCCGAAAGACAGAGAAGTTATCACTCGGCATTACAGCAGTGTCCGGGACCGAGGACGAAAGCCACGTTTCTGACAAACAAAGGATGTTACAGTCCCTTATGTCCCGTTGGAAACTAATCCTGGCTCTAAGATCGTCCATCTTATTCTCCAAGGATTGGACATTAGCGAGGAGAATGCTTGGGAGAGGAGGACTGTGAGCCCTTTTCCTGAGTCTGACTCGAATTCCAGCGCGCTTCCCGCGGTGTTTCTTGATCCGTCGCCTCGGGGGGGTGTTGTTTATCTCCGCGTTCCGAAGAATCTCCAGAGGCCACGCAGGATTTGTGGATCAAGTGTCCTGAAACAGGTTGGTGTAGCGGTTTCCAATGTCCAAAAGTGTTTCTATGTTGTAGGTGATCAGTGCCGACGTGAGATGTGTAAAAAGAGAAAGTAAAACTAAGTAAAAAAGAAAGTTGAAGCAAAATCTCAGTGGAGCGACCCGAACGGCGTCCGAACACAGCGGCGCCATCTTGAGTAGTGAATAAATAAATGCTGTTGAACTTTCTATTCATTAAAAAAGTGTATTATGGTTTCCACAAAAATATTAAGTAACACAACAGTTTTCAACATTGATAATACAAATTTTCTTGAGCACTAAATTCAGTATATTAGATTGTGTGTGTTTGTTTGTGTGTGTGTGTGTGTGTGTGTGTGTGTGTGTGTGTGTGTGTGTGTGTGAAATGAGGATCCATAGTTCAGTAGCAAGAGCTCCAGCAACAATAGCGCTGAATGAAGTTGTGTTACACAGAGCGAGAAATTCCCCTTTCAACCCGTTAGTCATGGTAGCTGTTTAATTACCAGTTCCTTCGGCTGATCCCCTGCTCCCAACTTTATTAGTGTGTGGATAAATGTATCCACTTAATGGTCAATTAATTCACACTTTCTCCTACAAGTCTGTCATAACACAGTGGATCATATGAACCTGTATGACTTGTTCAGGATGACAATTAAGACTCTCTTGCTCTTTTGGTCTTATCAAGTAATGTCCAGACACGTCTGCAATTAATTTACAGTTCTGGATAGAAGGTGACTTATGTACTGATAAATAAGAAAAATAATTCAGACTTTTATTTGGCATTATGTCAGGACTATTAAATGCCAAAATGTGGTCCTTGTGAAAAAGAAGAGTGCTTAATTTTATTGAATGTGCAATTGTAGTGTACTTAAAAATGTTGCAGATAATATAGAAGTACACTTATTTTGATACATTGACTAACATAATAAAGCACACTATAATTTTAACTGTATTGTGTTATTCGTTATTAAATTTAAAGTGAAAATTTGAAATATACAAAATATAGCACACTATAATTTTAACTGTATTGTGTTATTCGTTATTAAATTTAAAGTGAATATTTGAAATATACAAAATATATGTAAATACATGATATATATGTTTCAAAATAAATTACATATTTTAGTTACTGTAAATGCTTGTCAATACTGTACATTCGACAGTGCACTTTAACTGTGTTTCAAATAAAAATAAAAAAACATTCTAAATAAAAAAAAAAACATTCTAAAGTCCAGCAGATTTCATTTAATATAAATTTAAACTATTGTGCATCTTCATTTAATTAAATTTAACAATAGCAATTAAATGGGTTTCCAATATATTTCCAAACTTGAGATCTCTTCTGAAACTCGAAAAGAGATACAGGTGAGATACACGTCACGACTTTACTTGACTTTTTCTGAGAATAAGGAGATTTAAGGTCTGTTCACACTGCTTTAACAAATGCGTGTTCACACTTGCATTTTAACATATCAAGACAAGGCGCTTATTTATTCAAATGTAAATCATAAAATATGTTTGATGGTATTACTTTTTTAACACAGTTAACACCTTTATTCAATTTGACACTATAATGTATTAGTTTTACAAATTCCATCTCGAGAACACCAAGTGGAAAAGCTAACACATGTATGATTATTTTTTATAAAGAATTTAGTTTTTTTATTTTTAGATCAAGATTTTCAGTGCAGATTTTCATTCCCTGTGCTGTTTTTTATGTAGTTCTAAATAAATAGCACTAATGCATAAAAAAAGAAGAAAAAAAAGAGATTGTTGTGATTTACATCCCTATTTCTACCATGCACATTTGTTTTAATGGAGTTAACAGAGACTTACTGCATCGTCATGGCACTAGTTCACTACAAAGTCAAGTTTTTTTTCGAAAAATCAAACTCCACTGCTCAAACGTTTAAAAATAAAATGCCAATCAAACGCATTCACTCAGTGAAAACAGATGCCAACAAATGCTAAACACAATAATATTGGTGTTTGCTGGACCTGTGTGAACTAGCCTTCAAAAATACAAATAGAGGTACATTTTGGCCTGATTTTGTTCCATAATCTTGTTATCTCTCCCAAGTAGTATGTAAAAGGTGATGGTTGTGTTTGAGGCATTTACACTGTTGAGTGCTTGCTGGTATTTTTCATTTTTACTTACCTGTCAAAAGTTTGGAAAGTTTTTTTTTTGAAAGATGTCTCTTATGCTCACCTTGGCTGTATTTATTTGGTCAAAACTACAGTAGAACAGTAATATTGTAAAATATCATTACATTTTAAAGTTACTGTTTTTAAGTTAATTTTATGTTGTAAAATTTAATTTCAGTTCATTTTAATAAGCTGATTTGGAGCTCAAGAAATGTCTCGGTTACGTATGTAACCCTCGTTCCCTGAAGGAGGCAACGGAGACGTCACGTCGGTGACCAACAAATTGATATTTCGCTTAGCGAGACCAATCCACTTCGAGTGTAAACTAAACGAGCCAATGCACATTGGCATGCGAGGATTGCATCCAGCTGCTGCTGATCGCAACGGGTAACTAGGCAGCAGGTGCAACGCATACTCAGGTTTTCACTGAGGAGCCGAGCCGGTGACCCGACCACTCAGGGGGGGTACAGCAGCTGTGGTGAAGGCACTTTTTGGTGTAGGCCGGGGCTCGCAACAAGAAGGCCAGTCACTGTTGTCGTAGCAGTACCCAGTAAGATGGGATAACACTGGAAAAACGTACCCGTTCCATTTGGAACCAGAATGTTGCGGTTTTAAAAGAGAGGAGGCACACTAAATGTATTGGTCTGGGGATCCCTGCTGATTATTATTATTATTATTTGCTTAACCACTTTTTGGTTGCTTTTAGTCAGAAAACGTAAAGAAAACAACACACATACAGCAAGATAATATAATTTACCTGGCCTGTCACTTTAATATATCCAGCTTAGGCATATTCTCCCTTCATTTTTAATTTGTTTATATAACGTTACTGTTTGAATGACAGCTTGGTAAATCTTTTGGCAATAAAATATTCAATATCGCCACTAATTTTAAGTACTTGGTACATTATCAACGCAGCGGGAGATGTTCAAACTAATATCATGTAATTTATGATGATTCGTTGATATACCAGAAGGGAGGCTAGCCTCCTCTGCAAGGTTTCATTTCTCAACACTCCTCAGCACTGAAAGTGAACACTGTTGTGAAGGACCAGACTGGGTTGGATCCACTTGCAGCTTTTATTAAGAATGGTAAGACAGGCAGAGTCAAATACCAGCAAACAGAGCAATAGAGGCAAGGCAGAGACAGAGTCGAGAGTCAGGCAGAGAGTCGAGGCAGGCAGCAAGAATCAGAGTCCAATAAACAATCTGGGTCAGGATCTGGGTGTCGTAGAATGGGGGCCGAAGTGAATCTGGTCTTCAATTCGTTGAAGGCCTGACGTGACTCTGTGGACCAACTAAGACGGGCTGTGTGGCGTTTAGTCATGGCGGTTAAAGGAGAGGCAATGACACTAAAGTTACTAATGAAACATCTGTAGAAATTAGCGAAACCCAGGAAACGTTGTAGTTCCTTGACTGTTTGAGGTAGAGGCCAATCCAAGACCGCGCTGACCTTCTCATCCATGGCTACCCCCTCTTGGCTGATCACGTATCCCAGAAATTACGTGCTTGTCTGATGAAATTCACACTTTTCAGTTTTGGCATAGAGTTGGTGTTGGATGAGACATTTCAAAACTGACCGGACGTTGTGAATGTGTTCTTCCATGGTGTTTGTGTAGATCAAGATGTCATCAATGTACACGATTACCCATCTATCTAACATGTCTCTGAAGATGTCGTTCATGAAGGATGGAATAGTGAAGGACTGTTGGCTAGGCCGAAGGGCATAACTAAGTACTCGTAGTGCCCGCTAGTGTTGGAGAATGCGGTCTTCCATTCATCACCCTCTCGAATGCGAATCTGGTTATAGGCGTTGCGCATGTCTAACTTTGTATAATACTTAGCCCGACGAAGCTGTTCTAAGGCGGCTGGAACTAAAGGCAATGGGTATCGAAATTTGACAGTGATGTCGTTCAGGCCGCGATAATCAATACATGGCTGCAGGCCTCCATCTTTTTTCTTAACGAAGAAGAAACCGGTAGATGCTGGAGAGGTTGACGGTCTAATGAATCCTCTGGCTAATTCCTCTTCAATTAAGTGTTTCATAGCTTCGGATTCAGGCTGAGACAGAGGGAAGAGTCTTCCCTTTGGAGGTGTGGAACCGAGCATAAGTTCAATGGCACAATCAACTGAGCGATGTTCAGGTAGTTGTGATGCTTTTCTCTTGCTGAAGGCTTCGATGTAGTCAGAGTACTCAGTAGGCACGTTTAATTTATCAGGATCTGGAACAGAGGAGTCGGGTATAACTGTGAGGTCGGGAAATTTTAGACAGACACTGACTTTGACAGGTGGAGTCCCATTGGATGATCTGGCCCTCTCTCCAGGAGATGTGGGGGTTGTGGGTTCGCAGCCAGGGTAGTCCAAGAATTAGTGAGTGATTGGGTGACTGGATGACATAAAATTGGATGGTTTCCGAATGCAAGGTTCCAATACGTAGTGTAACTTCTTCAGTGAGTCTGAGAATTTTTCCCTCTCCGAGGGGTCGGCCATCTAATGCCTCCACTGTCAAGGGGAAGTCACAGGGAATTAGTTTAAGCTTGCATTGGGAGGCAAATTCGCTTGAAATAAAGTTCCCAGCTGCTCCGGAATCTAGAAAAGCTGTGGTAGAGATTACTTGATCTTGGACAACTAACTGAGCAGGCAATTTCAAAAAGGACATAGAGGTTATATTCTTGGCTTAACACTCTCCACCTGAGATTTTGGCGATGGACGAGTTGGACAAGAAGTCTTCATATGTCCTGGTTGGCCACAATAAAGACACAAATTATCTTGCATACGGCGCTCACGTTCTTCAGGAGTGAAGTGCGTGACTCCTAGTTGCATGGGTTCGTGAACGGTGGCAGTTTCATAAGAATAGTGGGGCGTGGCTCGGGTCGAGCGTCGTGAACGGATTAAGTTATCAATCTGAATGGCGAGATCGATGAATTCATTCAAACTTTTCCCCTCATCCCGGCATGCCAGTTTGGATTGCAATTCCGTGGTTAATCCTTTTCGAAACAGAAGTTTCAGAGTGTCCTCTACCCAGGTGGTTTGAGCAGCGAGAGTGCGGAAAGAGAGAGCTCTTATTAATAAGCTTAATAATTGCTCACCGGCGTCTCCCTTTTCGGTGGGATGCTCGAACACTTCACGAAACTGCTGGAGGAAAGCCTCAAAGGTGGGAAATGAGGACCCATCCGTCCTCCAGACTGCTGTAGCCCACTCCAACGCTTTCTGGGTGAGTAATGAACAAACAAAAGGTATATGGCTTGATTCTGAGGGGTATAATGACGGCTGCTGGCTGATGAAGAGTGAACATTGCATTAGGAAACCTTTGCATTTAGTCGGAGTTCCGTCGAACCTTTATGGGAAAGCGAGTCAAGGGCTGACTGGAGAGGTTGCAGTAGGCGGGGGGTTACTCAGAGCTGGTGATTGAGCGGCTGTGGCGTTGGTTGCTGGCAAACGGAGGCTTTGCAATGCCTGAACAAGTTCCTCTGTTAAGGTTGTCAGTCGCTGCAACTGATGTTGATGCAATGCCAACTGTGAGGCTTGGGCAGATAATTCGGTGGACAATTGCCTGAGAGCTGCTGGATCTCTTGCTGGCAAAGTCTTCTGTTGTGAAGGACCAGACTGGGTTGGATCCATTTGCAGCTTTTATTAAGAATGGTCAAACAGGCAGAGTCAAATACTAGCAAACAGAGCAATAGAGGCAAGGCAGAGAGTCGAGGCAGGCAGCAAGAATCAGAGTCCAATAAACAATCCGGGTCGGGGCAGGTAGAGAACAATCAGCAAGGTAAACAGTCAAAGGTCGAGAGGTATAAATCAAACACGGGTAATAAAGCTCAGTAGTGACAGCCGGGGCAAATCAAGACTTCGCAGGGAAGTGAGTGGCTTATATGTGTGTGTGTAAATGAGATGCAGGTGTAGAGTGCAATCAGTCCCAGGTAAGAGGCATGATGGGAAATTGAGTTCAAATGAGAGAGTTAATACTCGGGAGACGGATCCCTCTGGTGGTGCGAGGGAGGCGGTGCAGGAACCTTCTCTGTAACAAACACCTGATGGTAAATCGCTGAATTTTTTTTTTTTTTTTTTTTTACCAACGGAGGAACGAGAGCTCAGCGCTCCCCTGGCCTCCCCCTCCCCTTCTCTATCACTTAGCAGCTGTAGTTACATCAGCAGATTCGCCGCATTCACGAAAGAAAAGCAGAACTTTCCAACTTCAGTAACATGTTATGGTATTTCAGCTGTGAAATTACAAACAAAAAATACACATTCTGAGACGTGAACTAAAATTAATTGTGAATTTTATTCATATTAAATCGTCTTCCTCCAATTTTCACCTCAAAAACGCCACTGGTTGCGGAAGCCTCATCCTTCCTGAAGGAGGTTTCAGGAAGCCGTAACATATATGAACAATCGTTTAGGTGCATAAGGAAAAAAAGAGGTGATAGTAACCCTCTTGGAAAATGGCAGAAAGTCTGCTGGGAAAACATGGGCTCTGATGCTATACCGTGGACTTTACAAATATGGGATACACTTACAGTAGGTCTCTACATATGGAACCCAGCCCTCTACCAGTTCTCACGGCTTCATCGAGTGAGGGCCTGGCCCCCAGATGTTCTGCCACATCTGGCTGCCGAGGGGATGGAGGAGCTTCACAGGGTCTACTGTATGGACTCTCTGGAGCAGTTTTAGAAAGCCGACACTAAACTGGTGCCACTCAGTGCTTCTACCCATTTGAGGTCAGAACACAGGAGGATACCAGCTCCACACGAAGGCTATAAAAACTAGCAAACGTGTTGGGGGTCGCCCAGCCTACAGCTCTACAAATATCTGTCAGCAAGGCACCACAAGCCAGCACCCAGCAGGATGCAACACTTCTAGTAGAGTGAGCTCGCAACCTGAGTGGGCAGGGCACATCCTGTGCCTGATAAGCTAGGGTGATGGCATCCACTATCCAGTGGGCCATCCTCTGCTTATAGACGGCATTCTTCTTCTGCCGGCCTCCATAACAGACAAAGAGATGATCTGAGGTCCTGAAGCTTTGTGTCCGGTCTACGAACCATCTCAAGCCTCGGACAGGATAAAGCAAAGCTAGAGCTGGGTCTGCATCCTCCAGGGGCAGCGCTTGCAGGCTCACCACCTGATCCCTGAAGGGAGTAGTGGAAACCTTGGGCACATAACCGGGCTGGGGCCTCAGGATTACCTGGGAGTTAGCCGGCCCAAACTCTAGGGAAGATTCGTCGACTGAAAATGCATGCAGGTCCCCTACCCTCTTGATGGAAGCCAGTGCAAGCAGGAGCAGAGTTTTAATTGATAGAAACATCAGCTCTACTAACTGCAAATGCTCAAATGAGCCCTGCTGTAGTGCTTTGAGCACTAGAAACAGGTCCCAAGAGGATATAGAGGGGGCCGGGGAGGATTTAGTCTTCTCACCCCTTAAGGAACCTAATGACCAGGTCATGCTTGCCTACCGACTTCCCTTCCATGGGGTCGTGGTTAGCAGCAATTGCAGCAACATAGACTTTAAGGGTGAAGGGAGACAGCCTTCGATCCAACCCCTGCTGCAAAAAGGACTGCACAACTATGATCGGGCATCTACGGGGGCCTTCTCAGTAAGAAGAGCACCACTCGATGAACAGGTTCCACTTCAAAACGCAAGCATGTCTCGTAGCCGGTGCTCTCGCCAAAGTAAATGTGTCAACTACCTCCTGGGGAAGGTCAGAAGCTTCTGACTACAGAGGAGGAGGTGGCGGGCGAGTTGCAGCATGTGACCGGAGCATAGACCACCATGTCAGTTGATGTACAGTCGTAGTGTTGTCCGTGCGGACCAGCACGTGCTTGCCTCGTAAGCGCCCTCTGAGACAGTTCAATTCAAGGTGTACTGCTAACAACTCTAGGCAGTTGATGTGCCAGTGCAGTTGGGGGCCCGTTCAAACCTCCGACACTGCATTCCCATCGTATGTGGCCCCCCAGGTGGTGATAAAGGCATTCGTGTAAACCACAGGATGCCTGGAGACCTGTTCCAGGGGCACTTCTGCCTGGACAAATGCAAGATCTGACCACGGTGTGAAGGTTTGGCGGCAGGCCGGTGTGACTTGGACCCGGTGAGTGCCGTGTTGCCACGCCCACCTCTGGACTTGGCCATGGAGCCAGTGTTGAACCAGTCTCATATGAAGCAGCCCCAGCAGTGTGACTGCTGCTGCAGCTGCCATATGCCCCAGGAGCCTCTGAAACTGTTTCAGTGGGACCGCCATCCTGCTCTTGGAACATGTTCAGGTAGTTCAACTGAGCATGTTCCTGCATGAGGCGTGCTGTCTGTTCAACCGAATCCAACTCCATACCGAGAAAAGCGATCCTCTCCATCGGGAAGAGTTTGCTCTTTTCCCAGTTGACCCGAAGGCCCAACCGGCTGAGATGCGAGAGCACCAAGTCCCTGTGTTCGCACAACTGATCCTGAGACTGAGCTAGTATGAGCCAGTCATCGAGGTAGTTGAGAATTCGAAGCCCTGCTCTCTCAGGGGAACAAGGGCTGCCTCCGCAACTTTCGTGAAGACATGGGGCGACATGTACTGATATGCTCGTCCTTTGAATGCGAACCGCAGGAATGGTCTTTGGCGTGGAAGGATCAAAACATGAATCTATATGCCTTCAGGTCGATCGCTGCAAACCAATCTTGGGGACGGATGCACCCGAAGATGCGCTTCTGTGTGAGCATCTTGAATGGTAGCTTGTGAATCAGATTGTCCACAGGAGCCAGTGAGAAGGGCGAGAGAGGAGGATGAGTGTGGTCCTGTGTTGATACATCCATGACTCTCCATGCCCTCTTGGGACCTAGAGACAAACTGCTCTTTTGTCGAGATTTTTGGAAACAAAAGATTCTCCACCCGGCCCTCCTCCGGGGAGGGAGAGGTGCATTCACCATCTCCTGAAGAGCAGGTCACCCGTCCCAGGGCCTCTTGCTTTTCTGCTCACCGCCAGGTTTGACGGGGGCCAGGATGGGTGGGGAGGTTTGCCTGCGTACGCCCAGCTTCATGGCACTGCTTGGCTGGAGGCTGCTGCAGATGCGGCGCAGAATTGGGAGCGGATGCAGGGGGCCACGCTTGGTGACGAGCAGGCTCGGGCGCTGTGGCCGGCGGACAAATGGAGGCAGTAGCTGCCCACCAGGATAGGACATGTCGGATTGCCTCAGTCTGCTCCTGTGCAGCCGAGAACTGCTGGGCCATGTTCTCGACTGTGTTGCCGAAGAGGCTGGTCTAGGACACAGGGACCTTGAGGAACCGAACTTTGTCAGCGTCAAGAAAGGCACCGGGTCAGGGCACTGAAAACCAGCGCAAGCTACCCTGAGAAACCAGTCATCCAACCTCGAGGGCTCGGGACATGGTGGAGGTCTCACTTGAGCTCTACCCTCTCGGCAGCTGTCATTTCCGGATCCGACTCATGCATTACCACCGCCCGAGAGTGCCAGCGCAGTCTAATCTTCCTCCAGAAAGCTCCGGCTCACACTCTGATGCAGCGATCAACATCTGGTCGTCGGAAGAAGCACCAAAGGATACTGCTGCTACTCTCCTTGTAGAGGGCGCAGCACGTTCCATTGGCAGCTCAACTGGTTGCGGAGCGCAAGAGGAGGGTTGGTTCCCTGAAGCGTCTGCCACCACTGTAAACCTCAGATCACCTGTGCCACCGCCTGAAGTAGTCCTCGCCTGGCTGCAGCCAATACAAGAACCAGATCGAGGCAGAGGCAACGGAGCTCCGCCCCTTTCAAGGTAACGGAGTCTGGCCTGCAAGTCCGAGATTATAATCTTCACGCAATGAGAACTCCTCTAAAAACGCCACCTCAGCGTGCTTAGTGCCCAGGCACGTGAGGCAGTGATCGTGACCATCACCCGGCGCAGGGTAGCGACCGCATCCAGAAACGCACGGGTGATACATTGTCTATAGCAAGATGCAACGTCATCTTTAAAAAGACACACCCATGAATGCACTTTTAGGGAAAAAGCTCTTTTAGTGTGCTGAAGCGCACAGGGGAGATGGCCGCCTGCAACACAAGCAGGGGGTAGTGCAGCCTGATGTGTGCAACCCACTTGACACGGGAAACCACCACCGCCGAAGCACCGTACCACCAAAACCACAAGCTCCAAAGAGAGCTGAACTCATTCAGTCTTCTTCTCTCGGTAGAGTAGTTAGGAGCAAAATGATGTGATCGCTTGGCTACGAAGCGAAAAGCTGAGCATGCGTTGCTCCTGCTGCCTAGTTATACTCATGCTGCGATCAGCGGCAGCTGGATGCAATGATCGCATGCCAATGTGCATTGGCTCATTTAGTTTACACTCAAAGTGGATTGGTCTCTGTAAGAGAGATCCCAATTCGTTGGTCACCGACATGACTCTGAGTGACCGACTGAAAGGGAACATTTATTATTTTTTAGTCTTGAAAACACTTGTGCTGCTTTAAACTCCCATTATTTTTATTTTCTTTTCTTTTCTTTTCTGTTTTGTTATTAAGAATGTTACCGTAAGAATGTGAGGGCTGTAGATACTGCTTTGGATGTGACTAGCTCAGGGAGGCCTGTACATTGTTCGGTTCCGGTAGAGCCCATGCAGCAGGGCAACTGGGTGACTGTGAGGCGGCCCAGTTGCGGGTCAAAACACCACTCTTTCATTCCGATCAAAACATCAGAATCAGAAAGAGCTTTATTGCCAAGTGTGTTTACACACACAAGGAATTTGTCTTGGTGTTAGGAGCTTCCAGTACAGAAGTACAAACATAGTGCAGAGAACATATAATTAAGGTAATAAAAACACTAATAATGAAGAGAATAGACAATAAATTATAAATAACAACAGTAATAAAAATACAAATATACAGAAAAGAAAAAATGAAAAAATGTCCATAGACAGAACTGTGGCTGTGCATATGTCTTATGTACAGATGAGGGCTTATAATTATAATTATAATTATAATTTGTTTTTATTTGTCACATACACAATTATACAGAGTATAACCAGCAGTGAAATGTGTGCTCTGCATTTAACCCATCCAAGTGTACACTCAGTAGTGAACATACACCCGGAGCAGTGGGCAGCCAACGCTGCGGCGCCCGGGGAGCAGTTGGGGGTTCGGTGCCTTGCTCAAGGGTCTCACCTCAGTCGTGGTATTGAGGGTGGAGAGAGTGTTGGTTATTCACTCCCCCCACCTACAATCCCTGCCAGACCTGAGACTCGAACCCACAACCTTCGGGTTACTAGTCAAACTCTCTATCCATTAGGCCACGACTGCCCCCGATGAGTTGATGAGTTATTTACAGATGTACAGTAATGGGGTGTGTTATATGTTGTTCAGGTGGGATATGGCCTGGGGGAAAAAACTGTTCTTGTGTCTGGCTGTTCTGATGCTCAGTGATCTGTAGTGCCGGCCAGAGGGCAACAGTTCAAAGAGAGAGTGAGCTGGGTGTGAGGGGTCCAGAGTGACTTTCTTAGCCCTTTCCCTCACCCTGGAGATATAGAGATCTTGGAGGTTGGGTAGAGGGGCACCGAAAATCCTCTCAGCAGTCCTGACTGTCCGTTGTAGTCTTCTGATGTCTGTTTTGGTAGCTGAGCAAAACCAAACAGTTATAGATGAACACAGGACAGACTCGATGATGGCAGAGTAAAACTGTTTCAGCAGCTCCTGTGGCAGGTTGAACTTCCTTAGCTGGCGAAGGAAATACAGCCTCTGCTGGGCCTTTTTCACAATAGAGTCAATATGATTGTCCCACTTCAGGTCCTGGGAGATGGTTGTGCCCAGGAACCTGAATGACTCTACTGCAGCCACAGTGCTGTCCATGATGGTGAGTGGGGGGAGTGCAGGGGGGAGAGCTGTGTGAGGTTGTCTGAGAGAAGGTCAGGCATGATGATATTGAAGACAGAGCTGAAGTCCACAAATAAGATCCTTGCGTAAGTCCCAGGCTTGTCAAGGTGTTGCAGGATGTATTGCAGTCCCATATTATCCGGTTCACATCCTCTACACAGAGTTTAAGCGCAGGTAAAATGGTGGGGGAGGGAGGGAGGGTAGTTGCAGGGGGGGTAGACGAATGTGTGGAGTGCAGATCAGAGCGGGTGCTGGGTGTCAGTCTGGTCTTTTCAAATCGACAGTAAAACACATTCTGATCGTCAGCCAGTTGTTGATTCTCCACAGACTGTGGGGGTGGTGTCTTGTATGAGCCCCGCGGACATATCCCCAGTGAAGACCTCGACTTAAATGCAATAAAACTAAAACTAAAATAACTAAAAATATAATAAAATACCTAACTACATAATACTATTATTGTTAGAAATTGCAACAATATAAAATAGAAATAAATACATTTGTACATTTAAAATTTTAATTAAAACAATAATTAAACAATAAATAAACAATTATCTCCTGCCCAGAATAGAACTGGCCCCCCAACTGAGCCTGGTTTCTCCCAAGTTTTTTTTTTTTTCTCCATTCTGTAACAGAGGGAGTTTTGGTTCATTGCCGCTGTCGCCTCTGGCTTGCTCAGTCGGGGACACTTAATTTCTAGTGATTATCATAAATTTGATATAGCAGATACTATTTAAACTAAACTGATCTAGACAATGACATCTCTGAATTCAATAATGAAATGCCTTAACTGAAAATTGAGTGTTTAATCTTATTTTTATAAATTACTGACACTCTGTCCTCCAATTTGGTACTCTTAAGTGCTTTGACACAATCTGTATTGTTAAAAGCGCTATATAAATAAAGGTGACTTGACTTGACTTGTACTTGATGATGTTCCTCAGACCAGTCCATACTGATGCCGGATTGTTGGCTGAAAGCTCTCTTATCAGCTTTTCGGAGTAGTTTTTTTTTTAGCCACTTTGATCTCCTTTGTTAGTCTGTTCCTGGCCTGGTTATACAAGATCTTATCCCCACTTCTGTAAGCATCCTCTTTGGCCTGACGAAGCTGTTTGAGTTTCCCAGTAAACCACGATTTGTCATTATTGAATGATAAGAACGTCCTGGTGGGGATGCACATATCCTCACAGAAACAGATATATGAAGTTACAGTCTCTGTGAGCTCGTCCAGATCGGTGGCAGCAGCTTCAAAAACAGTCCAATCAGTGAGAGATAAACAGGCTTGTAAATCCCGCTCTGTTTCATTAGTTCCATCTTTTAACAGTTCTTAATACAGGTTTTGCTGATTTAAGTTTCTGCCTGTAGGACGGAATAAGATGAACCAAACAGTGATCAGAGAGTCCTAAAGCTGCTCGTGGGACAGAGTGATATGCGTCCTTTATCGCTGTGTAACAGTGATCCAGTATATTACTGTCTCTGGTGGGACATGTAACATGCTGTCTGTATTTTGGCAGTTCACGGGAGAGATTTGCTTTGTTAAAATCACCAAGAATGATCAAAAGTACCGGGTACCATTGCTCCATTTCAGATATTTGTTCAGCCAGTTGTTGCATCGCGGCGCTCACGCACGCGTCCGGAGGCATGTACACATTCACGAAAATGAAAGAGGAAAACTCCCACGGCGAGTAGAATGGTTTACAGTTTATGAAGAGCGCCTCTAAATTAGTAGAACACAGAGTTGCTACGTCTGTACAACAACCTTCATTTATGTAGAAACATAGTCCACCACCTCTCATTTTCCCTGTTAACTCTGTGATGCGGTCCGCTCTGAACAGCTGGTAGCCCAGCAATTAAAGTGCGTTGTCCGGAATGGCTTCACTCAGCCATGTTTCAGTGAAGCACAATGCAGCAGAGTTCGAAAAATCCTTGTTTGTGCGGGTGAGGAGACGTAGTTCATCCGTGTTGTTAGGAAGGGATCGAAGATTCGCTAGATGGATACTAGAGAGCGTTGTTCGGGAGTCTAAGCGTGCGCTTGACTGCCCCTCCGAATAGAACATCCAACAAAGCGTCTGAATAATCAAAAAAACTGAAAAAAATTGTCCGGTTTATGTTGCCTTATGTCCAGTAATTCGTCTCTGGTAAAACTGATAGTAAGAGAATGACTAAACACAGAACAAACAAACAAAAACAACAAAAGAATGGAAGCGTTCCACACCACAGCAGCCATCCGCGGCACCATCTCAGGTGTATTTGTGTATCAAACATCAAACTGGTTCTCCCTACTCAGTGAGGCACCCACTGAGAAACCTGATGAAAGTGCTCTAGTTATTGGCGACCACCAGCCACCATAGTCCAATGTTTACTGGGAGCCAGAGCGCCTGACATCTTGGCAAATTTAAAAGTGCTGGCTAATGCTAAACGTAAATTCAGTAAGATTGTTATTCACGTCGGCACTAATGATGTTCGACTTCGCCAGTCGGAGATCACTAAATATAATGTTAAAGAGGTGTGTGAACTTACAAATACGATGTCAGACACTGTAATATGCTCTGGTCCGCTCCCTGCTTGAGTGTCGTCACTCAATGGCTGGATGTCTAAGTGGTGCCCGCAGAATAACATAGGTTTCATAGACAATTGGAAGAATTTTTAGGGCAGACCTGACCTGTTGAAAAGAGATGGTCTTCATCCCTCTTGAGGTGGTGCCGCTCTTCTCTCTAGAAGCGTGGCACATAGTCTTAGAGTTCGTACTTGATAAACTGGGGCCCAGGTCAGGAAGCAGACAGACTTGCTAAACCAACCGTCTGCTGGCCGCCTCACGTCACAGAAGTCAGTTAATTCTCAACACATAGAGACTCTTTCACCTAGATATAACACTATAGAGACTGTGTCTGTTCCCCGAACTAGAAAATACAGAAAACATCCAAACTAATGTAAGAGTAACAATTTAGTTGATGTTCAACAAATAAAAAACAGATATAATACAGATAAACAAATGATAAAGCTTGGCTTATTGAATATTGAGATCCCTTTCTACAAAAGCGCTTTTTGTAAATTATATGATCACTGACCATAAACTAGATGTGCTTTGTTTGACAGAAACCTGGCTAAAACCAGATAACTACATTACTTTAAACGAGTCTACACCCCAAGATTACAGTTACAAACATGAACCGCGTCCAAAAGATAAAGGGGGAGGTGTTTCCACAATTTTTAGCAATATTTTCAATATTTCTCAGAGGTCGGGTTTCAAGTATAATTCGTTCAAGTAATGGTGCTTCATATAACGTTGTAGTAAATTAATCCTACAAATATTTATTATTATTATTTAGCTTTTAGGGAATCACTCTTAAGAGTTGATCTTCATATGATTAATTGATATTAATCAGAATGTCCAACTTATGCCTTGTTAACGACTTGTCCAGCAAGCATTAATATCAGCAAGTTATTTCTTAACGCTTTGTTTATTTAATTCGTGGCCAACTATTAAAATAACCAAATAGTTAACCTAGTTCTCAGACTCATGAGCGTAGGTAAAACGCGATATTTTGGCAAATAATTACGACATGTAAAATTACATAGCACAGACAAAAGATTTCTTAATAAAGTCAAAGTTTTATTCACTAACTCTAATACACTACTGACTAGACAACATAAAACAGACATAAACACACATTCGTTGCAATGAATTGTTGGGATCTTAAGAGAGTCTTCGGTTCTAACTTAAAGCTGTAGTCTACGATGTTGAAAATCAGTCGAGAAAGCCAGAATTTTTAAAAAACTCATCCCGCCCCTCCACACGCACACCCCTCCCCTCTATGCTACCTGATCCCTCCCGCCGGGAAACGACCTGAACAACGTCACTCAGTCAAGCAGGAGTAAACATGGAACAGAGATGTACCATGTGCGATGTCGGCTAACATTCCAATGCCGACCGGTAGCATGATCATGTTGTCAGATTGATAAAAAGCTATTTATGTAATACACCACACCATAAAAGTATAAATAAATGCTTACCTGCTCAACAAAAAGTCAGCCATGTCAGCGTCGGTTTTAAGTCCAAGGTTTCTCTGAAGCTTCCTCCAACGGGCAATGGTGGACCCTATATTGATTCGGCTTTGAGTCCGGCGTTCTTCACATTTTTTTTTAATCTCTGCTCTTTCCTCAATTGACTTTCTCTTTCTTCTAACCTTGACTGTTGGGGCGAGCAGGGGCCGCTTGCTGCTGTCTGTTTGTTGGTTTTTCTCCATTGCTGAGTTGATGCTGCCTACTTTCGCGCAAAATTTCATGTCGCAGGAGGGGGCGGGTTGGGGTGCGGTGGGTGGAGACGCGAGTGGAGCAGGGGATTGGATGAGAGCAGTTAACCAATGTAAGCTGTCCGGCCGGACAGCTTACATTGGTCAATTTCTCTGCGGGTGTACACCCAATAGAGTGAATGGATTTTTTTCATTCTTTTTTCTCTTCATATTATTAGGATTGTACTGTAGAACCTTTTTTTTTTTTTTTTTTTTTTTTTTTTTTGTCGTGACGTATTGTCAAGTATGGTGACCCATACTCGAAATTGGTGCTCTGCGTTTAACCCATCCAAGTGCACACACACAGCAGTGAGTAGTGAACAAATGCACACACACACACACACACCGTGAACACACACCCGGAGCAGTGGGCAGCCATGCTGCGGCGCCCGGGGAGCAATTGGGGGTTCGGTGCCTTGCTC
Organism: Barbus barbus; assembly: GCF_936440315.1. Classification (NCBI taxonomy): domain Eukaryota; kingdom Metazoa; phylum Chordata; class Actinopteri; order Cypriniformes; family Cyprinidae; genus Barbus; species Barbus barbus. The sequence goes on from NC_136762.1 coordinate 21,864,747, forward strand.
AAGGGCACCTCAGTCGTGGTATTGAGGGTGGAGAGAGCGCTGTACATTCACTCCCCCCACCTACAATCCCTGCCGGCTGGGGACTCGAACCCGCAACCTTTCGATTACGAGTCCGACTCTCTAACCATTAGGCCACGACTTCCCCACCTTAACCAGCATCTAAACGAGGTTATTAATAATGAACAATCTTTGAAATCGTAGACCATAGCTTTAACTTTTTAAACTTCCGGTTACGTTCTAGAGAAGTGCAATAACATTGTTTACCACTAGATGTCACAAACGAACCTCTTAAATAAATCAAAGCACGGCTTACAAAAATGAAACATACATTATACAGAACACCAAACTTTTCAGCAATATATATGTGTTTTATTTTTTTTCTCATTTAGAACCTTTTTTAACTCATAAAGCCATAAGTCAGGCTGTGGAAAGTAAAAGAGTTGCAAACAAGCTTTAACTTTTTTTCTTTTCTTTTTGTTTTAGTTTTGCTCATACTATCCCCGTAAACTACATTCTGAAAACAGAACTTCAGGTTCAAAGTGCACTTAAAACTTCTTTTTTTGGCAACTTTATGGCCTTCTAGTCTCTCTCTTTCTCTCTCTCTCCACAGGTAATACAGATAGGAAGTCTAGGGGAATAGATTTATTTCTCCAATAATGAGTCTTCAAAATGCACTCTGCAGCCGAGCGAGGAGCTGCGAGAGGCAGTCGAGCTAACTCTGAGGTGTCCGTTTGAAGGCTTTCAGAGAAGAGCCTGAAGAGATGATTTTTATCTGAGGTGAAGCTGGGTGTTCTTCCTGTTTTGACACTTCATGGCAGTGCATAGACTGAATAAAGAGTTGGATTGCTGTAGATGGCTGCTAAAGACAGTAAAACACCCCAACTGGCACTCATGCTAGGCCAAAAAATTGGATCATAATAAACACAAAGAATGCTGTATGATAAATGTGATGAAATCAAATCATAAGTTGTCACGGGAAACACATACCAGGTGTAAACAAAACCTTAAACTTGCAATGAAGTGATTTAAGTGAGTTAAATTAGCTGAAAATTTGCTCACCCCTGTAGTGATTTTCGCCAATCTAGGGAGGCAAAACAGTTTAGTGATGGGTTCTCATGTCACCGATAATGTTATGATTTTTGGATCATGTGTCACATAAGGGTGCTGTTTTGAATACATCAGATAAGAAAGACTGGTGGGATATCTAACTTGTAGAACCTCTTACTGTATTATCAACACAAGGAAGACACAAGTGCAATAAAATGAATTTGACTAACAAAAGATAGATGAGAGTAATCAACAACTACTAAATGAATACCATAAATGAAAAAGGAATAAAGTGCATTAGATGCATAAAATGCAAGTGATTCAGTTGGGTGTTGATACACTCACAAATATAGGTGCTTCACGATGCCATAGAAGAACCTTTTTTGTCTAAATGGTTCCATAAACAACCTTTAACATCTGAAAAACATTTTTGTTTCACAAAAGGTTATTTGTGGCGAAAGAAGGTTCTTTGGATTATAAAAAGGTAAGAAAGAGATGGTTCTTTAAATAACCTTTGACTGAATGGTTCTTTGTGGAACCAAAAATGGTTCTTCTATGGCATCGCTTTGAAGAACCTTTTAAGCACCTTTATTTTTAAGAGTGTATGGCAGAGTTACGTTATCTTATGAAAAGATCAACTGAAACTAATAGGACGAAGAACCTTATGCCTAAAACAAATAAATGAAAGATTATTTGTTCCTAACCGATCAGCTATTTAACATCTAATGTAAATTATAAAGTCATATACTGATAGTATGCAATAATGCCACGGTCTCTGGAAGAGGATTGGAACAGGGATATTTACGTTCTCTGTGGTCAAGTGAGCATTCCGGTGGCGGTGACTTCTTCCACTGTTTGTGCTGGTAGCAGTGCATTGGGGAAAGGAGAACAAAACTTTTTCAACAGCCTTGAACACGAAGCACTGTAGATCTCCTGAGGTACCAAAGGGTCCTAAAATCTGGAACGCAGATGTGGCCCTGGAGTAGGTGCAGAAGGTCCTTAGTCTGGAACATGCAAACGAAAGTACCTTGAAGTAAAGGTTTGCTTGCCAGAGCTTAATTTTGTTGCAAATGTCTGTATATTGTCTGCCTCTCTGGGCTAGAGACTCATGGTCAGTTTGCTTTGTCTCTCTGAGATGGAGACTCAGGACGTGCTGCATCTGATGTTGTCTTGCTAGACAAAGACTCTGAATGTAGAGTATCTCTTTCCTCACAAGCTGGAGACTCAGAACTTGGTATCTGTTATTGCCTCTTCCCTCAAGGGCCAGAGGCTCAGAACATTAGTGTTTCTGTTACTGTGCCTCTAGATGGGAGACTCAGAACGGTGTGTCTGCTATTGTCTCTTGCCACGCAGGCCGGAGACTCAGAACGTTGGTGATCTGTTTCTGTCTTTCCCCTTACACAACTGAAACTCAGAACAAGTAATATCTTTTTTCCCAATTTGGTGCTTCTCCATTTCCGTGATGTGATTGGCTGTTTCCATCAGAGTGTGTGTGTGGGGGGGGGGGGGGGGGGGGGGGGGGACTGGCCCACCCTTCTTTCGTCCTGTGGAACTTATTAGCATAGTCCAAACATAAAAATTATAAAAGTGTTACTAAAGTTTTAACAATGCATTTATTTCTTTCCAAACCACAACCAGAATAATTTTGGCAAAGTTACGAACGCATTAAATCCAAACATGATGGATAAACGATTTAAATGTCATTCAGGCATTAATTTGTAATTTAACAGTTTTAAGCAGAGTTTGTGTAAGATGTTGCACTACACATCGCTGTCACTGAGAATATTTATTCTCTGAATAAGTATGAGATGTGTGCATTGAAGTTTACATCAGTTTAAGGTTTGAAAACATAGTTATGAATGGATTTGGATGGACCAGTTTCCTTGTTGATCCAAAATCCAGACCAAGATCCAGCCAAAATACCACAAACCTATAACTACTTTTGTGGTCAGAGAGGGCCCCCCAATATGAAGATGAGTTTGTTTCTTCATCAGAACAGATTTTGAGAAAATTAGGATTGCATCACCAATGGATCCTCTGCAGTGAATGCGTGCCATCATAATGAGAATCCAAACAGCTGATAAAAATATCACAAGTAATCCACATGACTCCAGTCCATCAATTAACATCTAATGAAGCTTAAAGCTGTGGATTTGAATAAGGAGAGAATTATGCACATCTTAAGCACCATTTAATAGTTTAAACTTTAAACAATCCAAAACTGTTCTAAACAAAAACTATATATTGGTGGATTTTGATGAGAGAGGACAACAGGGATGGACTTTTTCATTGAAAGTAGCATTGTTTTGGATTATGGACAGAAGTGGCATTTAAAATTAAAATGCCTTGATGGATTTGTTTCTTAAAAATATGCAGCTTTTAGTTTCATAAGACATTAATATTGGAATATCTGTTATCAGTGGTTTGAACTCTCATTCTGACAGCATCCATTTTCTACAGATGATCCATTCATCTGCATTTTGTATGGCCTGAGGGTGAGTACATTTTCAGAAAATATTCATTTTTGGTTGAACTATTTGGTTCTTTTGTTTAGAAAACTGTTCATAGGTGAGAAATGTTTTTAGATAATGTGAACAACCCACTTAATAATCATGATAAAATGTTCAAAAAGTGAAACAACAGCTGGTGGGTGCAACTTGTTATGTGTAGAATAAGCATTACACAAAAGCAGAGGTGGGTAGTAACGAGTTACATTTACTTCGTTACATTTACTTGAGTACATTTTTGGGGTAACTAATACTTTTAGAGTATATTTTAAAATGGGTACTTTTACTCTTACTCAAGTATATTTTTTGAGAAAAAACGGTACATTTTGTTCAGTATTCTTTGATGAATAGAAAGCTAAAAAGAGCGGCACTGATAATAAATCAACATGATTTCTGAAGGATTATGTGACACTGAAAACTGGGGTAAAGGCTGATGAAAATTCTGATTTGCATCACAGAAATAAATTACATTAAAATATATATTTATATATTTTGAACGGCAGTGTGTGTGTGTGTGTGTGTGTATACACATACACATTACATAAATGTAATCTATATATCTAAATAAAAATAGACCATATTTCATTGCCTATATGATACCTATAAAATAGACTATAATTCAGTACCTATATGATCCAAAGTAACTAGTAACTAACTACTTGAGTAGTTTTTTTATCCGATACTTTTTTACTCTTACTCAAGTAACTATTCAGACTATTACTTTTACTTTTACTTGAGTAAATATTTCTAGAAGTACTTTTACTTTTACTTGAGTACAGTTTTTGGGTACTCTACCCACCTCTGCACAAAAGTAGATTTCACTTGCAGATGCACAGTTCACAAGTGCATTTGTCACCTATTATGAATAAATTTTTGCAGTCAAAAATTACCAGCAACAAGTTGTGTATACATATATAGGTATATATAGTTATATAAAATATATAAAGACTAAATATGACTGCATACATCATAATCAGATACAAAGTTGGAGAAGTAGGCCTAAATAAAGTGGAGTAGAACAGCAGCATGTCAAACACTGCAATGGGTGTTCGTTTAATGAAGGTGCGTCAATAGAACAGCTCAGTTAATTATAATGAGAGCAATCTAGTTTTCTCAGTCACTGCAATGACACTTGCTGCCACACTGATGTATTTTCCATATCGCATGCAAGCAGTCATTTAGCATATGCTTTTATTCTAATCAGCTTACAGTACACTCATCGTCATCCACCTGCAGCAGATTGCTTGCTTCACCTGAACACAGACAAAAGTAGCATAATTTCTGATAAATATCGGAGAATCGATTCTAATTCACATTTTAAAGACTAGATGATTGAATCTCACAAAAACTGTTAAGAATTTTTAGGATCAAGCAAAATCAATATAGCAACATTGTTGCAATCAAATGGCGTTTAAAATTATATCACCTTCAATTGTAATGAACATAATGATAATGTCACAATATATATAAAATATGTTTGGTCCTGAATGTTAAAAAATGGGTTTAATTTTCTTTCTTTTAATTTTGAGGTAAAATATGTTGAAAACTAAATTGACAGTTTTAAGCCTCAAATTAAGTCACAGTAAATGCATTTATTATGTTATGAAAGAAACAAAGAAACAGCAGGTTCTGAAGGTTTATGTAACACTGAAGGAAAAAAAATATTTTTCAATATATTTAAATTGAAAACATACATATCGGCACACAAGTGCAGATGGGTATTTGCTTGACATGACACATCAAGCAGTGACAGCAATGTCCTGCAGTGTGAAATGTTATCATTTATATTTTAAGATATGTTTTAAATGGCTCTATATTAAAAAAAAAAAAAAAAAGATGTGACATTTAAAAAATAATATCAAAAGTGAAAAGTTATTTAACTTTAAAATAAAATGAAAACAAAATATTCTAAAATATAATAAAAACTGGCAGTGCTTTATTATGATAGTCCACTCTAGACATTCTATTAACTATAAGTAATTTTGTAACTGCATGTCAAATACCAATTGTTAGAGAATTAGTAGACTGTCTGCTTTATATCTGCTATTACTTTATTTTGACCAGTTATACTACTAAACATGCGTAAATTTGCAAGTAGGGTACTATGGGGCTAAAGGCCCCCCTTAAGAAAAAATGTGCTATTCACTGCACCTAAAATGTATAATTGCAGAAAAATATACACTCACCGGCCACTTTGTTAAATTGCACGGTAACACAAATTTCTAATCAGCCAATCACATGGCAGCAACTCAATGCATTCAGGCATCTAGATGTGGTGAAGACGACTTGCTGAAGTTCAAATCGAGCATCAGAATGGGGAAGAAAGGGGATTCAAGTGATTTTGAACGTGGAGTGGTTGTTGGTGCCAGAAGGGCTGAGTATTTCAAAAACTGCTGATCCACTGGGATTTTCATGCACAACCATATCTAGGGTTTACAGAGAATGGTCCGAAAAAGAGAAAATCTCCAGTGAGCAGCAGTTGTGTGGACAAAAATGCCTTGTTGATGTCAGAGGTCAGAGGAGAATGGGCAGACTGGTTAGAGATGATAGAAAGGCAACAGTAACTCAAATAACCACTCGTTACAACCAAGGTATGCAAAATATCATCTCTGAACGCACAACACGTCGAACCCTGAAGCAGATGGGCTACAGCAGCAGAAGACCACAGCTAACAACAGGAAACGGAGGCTACAATTCGCAAAGGCTCACCAAAATTGGACAACAGAAGATTGGAAAAACGTTGCCAGGTCTGATGAGTCTCAATTTCTGCTTCAACATTCAGATGGTAGGGTCAGAATTTGGCGTAAATAACATGAAAGCATGGATCCATCCTGCCTTTTCTCAACGGTTCAGGCTGGTGGTGGTGGTGTAATGGTGTGGGGGATATTTTCTTGGCACACTTTGGGCCCCTTAGTACATTTACATTTATTCATTTAGCAGACGCTTTTGTCCAAAGCGACTTACAATTGCTATATATGTCAGAGGTCGCACGCCTCTGGAGCAACTAGGGGTTAAGTGTCTTGCTCAGGGACACGTTGGTGTCTCACAGTGGATTCGAACCCGGGTCTCTCACACCAAAGGCATGTGTCTTATCCACTGCGCCATCACCACCCCTGCCACCCCACTGCGCCAGTACCAATTGAGCATTGTTTAAACGCCACAGCCTGCCTGAGTATTGTTGCTGACCATGTCCATCCATTTATGACTACAGTGTACCCATCTTCTGATGGCTACTTCCAGCAGGATAATGCACCATGTCACAAAGCTCAAATCATCTCAGACTTGTTTCTTGTACATCACAATGAGTTCACTTTACTCAAATGGCCTCCACAGTCACCAGATCTCAATCCAATAGAGCACCTTTGGGATGTGGTGGAAGGGAGATTCGCATCATGGATGTGCAGCAGACAAATCTGCAGCAACTGCGTGATGCTATCATATCAATATGGACCAAAATCTCTGAGGAATGTTTCCAACACGTTGCTGAATCTATGCCACGAAGAATTAAGGCAGTTCTGAAGGCAAAAGTGGGTCCAACCCGGTACTAGCAAGGTGTACCTAATAAAGTGACCAATGAGTGTATATACAGTACTGTTACGTTTATGTTCCTGTTGAGTTCCTGTTTTGCCTTATTTGGTTTTGCTCCAGTTCTCATTAGTTTATAATCATTTATTCTTATCACTTGCGTTAATTAATCATTAATCATTAATTAAGTTTGTTCCTTTGCTTGCCGTGTGGATGGGGCTGGACGACGCCACACTTAGTTCTCAGTTCTGGATCTGGGCCAATTACCATCGCCCCGTGGACCTCCCAGACATCACAGGACTGAGCTGGAGGGAAGGAATCCTCCGGTGTATGGAGAGTGTTCAGCCCCGATCCAGAACCAACCTGCCTTCCAGTCCGTCGGCCGTCCTCCAGTCATGCCCGCTGCCGTCCGCGGCTCCGAGGTCATCCCCGCCGCCATCCGAAGCCCACCGTCATCTCCCAAGCCCGCCGTCTGCTGCACATGTGCCTCTGGGAATACTCGTCATATATGATGGGATGTCTTGGAGCCCAGAATGTGCCCCAGATCTCGCTCCAGTGTCGGCTCCAGCCCCAGAGCCCGCTCCAGGAAACTCTCCAGAGTCTCCTTCTGTCCAGCTCTCCATCGTCTCCAGAGTCTCATTCATCTCCGCTGGCCCCACTTACACTTTGCTGAGTGTACGCTACTCATCAGTTGTAAATGTTTTACAAACTTTATGGTTTCCAATTGTGTGTGTGTAAATATATATACACATACAAACAACGTGTAACTGGAAGATTTGTAAAACATTTACAACTGATGAGTAGTTTACACTTTAGATGCAGAAAGCTTTGTAAATGATTTATAATGTTTATTGAGATAATAGTACAATGTTGACATTTCAATGATTTATAAGCGATTAATAATATATTAACTAGTAACTATTAACCATTAAGGATCTGTTTGATTATTTCATGATGCTATTTTTAAAGATAATGACAGATTTGTAAATTGTTAGCATATTACTTAATCATTTGTGAATGTATATTCATGTTTTGTAAATGATTAGTTCACTTGTAAATGATTTATAACGTAATCTACAAAACATAGATAAAAATATTAACATCACTTATTAATCATCTATGAATGCATATCATGTTTTGTAAATTATTATTTCATCATAAACAAATTACTTGTAAATGACTTGTGAATGAATTAACAAAACATACACAAATTATTAGCATATCACTTATTAATTGCTTATGAATGTTTTGTAAATGATTAGTTCATCATTAACTAATCACTTAAAAGGACTTACAACTGAACATTATTATAAAGTGTTACCCAACATTTTAAAAAACATAAAATATTAGATCAAGTAAGCACAGAATCAACTTTATGCTGCTGCGCGCAATCGCGTCAAAGATCAGATAAATATACATGTGCATCTTGAAAAGCGAATGTTTTGGAAAGTGCTAAGCCATGTTTTTTTTGCCATCTACTGGTTTAGATGAAAATAATATAAAAGGCGCCTTTTACCCCGGGGCGCCTTTAGCCCCGTTGTACCCTACACGTCAGCTTATTCTACAAACCCTAACCTAACAGTCTACGAATACTCTGAGAGTTAATTTAAATGTAGTTGCCAATTAATGCTCGTAGAATGTTTAAAGTGAATTATCAAAATAAAGTGTAGCTTAAAAAATAATTCAAACTATGAATAAAAAAAATAGTATCTCAGTGATAATGGCACTTTTATCATCCACCTGGAGATTGTGTGCTTCACAGGAACAGTGGCAATTTATGATAAATAACAGACTCTGATTCACAATTTAAAGACTAAATGTTTTAATTTCACAAAAACAGTGGAGAAATATTTGGAGCTTGCAAAAAAAAATATTAAAAACGTCATTTCTGTTTTTTAAATGAAAACAGAAAAAGGTAACACTTTATTCTGATGATCCCTTTTGAACATTCTGTTGACACTAAGTAATACTACATGTCAACAAACTCTCATTAGAGTATTAGTAGACTGTCTGCTTCAGATCTGCTAACTCTTTATTGTGATGGTCTCCCAACAGACACTCTACTGACTGTAAGTAACTTTGCAAGTAAATGTCAACTTATTCTAACCCTAACTCTACCAGTCTACTAATACACTACTAACCAGAATCAGAATGAGCTTTATTGGCCAGGTATGTTTACACATACAAGGAATTTGTTATAGTGACAGAAGCTCCACAGTGCAACAGAAAGACAGCAACTGGACAGGACACTGATAATAAAATAATAATATACAAATAGGCAATGTACAAAACAGCAAAAACACAACATATAATATAGACAATTATGTATGTACAGGTCTGATATGTGCAAATGTGAAATTAAAAAATAAGTTTGCATGATTAATAAATAATGTATAATAGAGTTGTGTGTTCCGCTTTATTGTCAAGTGTTCATGAGATGGATTGCCTGAGGGAAGAAATTGTTCCTGTGTCTGGTCGTTCTGGTTCTCAGAGCTCTGTAGCGTCGACCAGACGGTAACCGTTCAAAGAGGGAGTGTGCTGGATGTGAGGGGTCCAGAGTGATTTTACCAGCCCTTTTGCGCACTCTGGATAAGTACAGTTCTTGGAGAGTGGGGAGGCTTGTACCAATGATTCGCTCAGCAGTCCAGACTACCCTCTGTAGTCTTCTGAGGTCAGATATGGTAGCTGAGCTGAACCAGACAGTTATTGAAGTGCAGAGGACGGATTCAATAATGGCAGAGTAGAACTGTTTCAGCAAGTTCTGTGGCAGGTTGAACTTCCTAACACTCTGAGAGTTAGTAGAAATGTAGGTGCAATGTTACTTATAGTCAACAGAATGTGATAAAAGGACCATCAAAATAAAGTGAAACCCAGAAAATATAAAATATAAAAAAATTCTAAATATTAATTAAAAACTCAGTATACATATGTTGTTTTAGTATCACCAGTAGTTTAAACTTATTGAGACTAAATATTAATTGAGATATTAAAGGGAACATCAGATGCCCATTTTCCACAAGTTGATATGATGCCTTAGGGTCTTCATAAAAAGTCTATAGTATACTTTGGTTAAAATTTCTCAATAGTAGTGCAAAACAAAACCCCTTTTACCTTGTAAAAAACAGCTCTGTTCACAGCAACTCGTTTCGGTGCATGTCCCTTTATATGCTAATGAGCTTTGCTCACCCCGCCCCTCTTTTCCATGGGGTGACAAGCAGTTCTCTGAGATTAAACTTTAACCGAATTCATTGTGGAATTTGCTAACTAGCACATTATTTGGAAAGTAAAAAAAACTTTATACTCACTTCTTCTGCCGGTGAAGCTGGATCACGAATGATTTGTGCCGACATAGGTAGATCCTAACCCTAACCCACACTGGAAAGGAAAGAAGAAAATACCTACAAAGGGCTAAAAGAGCTCAGAAAATCAATGGCACACAGTTACCTGCAGTTACAGCCATCTACACTATATGCTGCCTCAGAAAGACAAAGCACATCAGGAACGACTACAGACAGTCACCCAAAACAGACTCTTTTCTCTTTTCTGCCCTCTGGAAAACAGCTCAGGACCATTTGAACATGAACCACAATATTCAGGAATAGTTTCTACCCCAATGCCTTTTGACATTTCAACACACATTACTGTGTGATAATAATAATGATACTAAACACTTAATAATGGCAACTTGTCACTTTATTGTCTTCTAGTCTTGAAGCATTTGAGAAAGTTTTTCATTGTACTCTGTACACTGTACTTGTACACAACAATAAATAAATGACTGACAAACGACTAAATATTTCTGCTTTTAGTTAACTTTTTATTTGTGCTGTCAATTTAAGAAAAAAAAAAAAAGTGTAAAAATTTTGAAAAACTTAGTGACCAGTTACAAAGCATAAAATATTTAATTTTGACATGGAATTTTAAAGTTCTTAAGGACCGAAATTTCATGTCCATGTTATTTGTCAGCTATCCTGAGACACATAACTACAAGTAGTTATGGAAAAATATGTTGCAATATTTTGCAACAACTGTGCAAGATCTTGACTAGTTGATGACAATATTTTCATGTAATACATTACAAGTGCTGTGTGTTTTCCACATAACAGAAATGTCAGTTATGGCAGATAATCCATAAAAGACTCTGACATGACATCTCATGCATTTCTAAGAGCTATCTGACCACAACAGTTAAAGAGTTAGCAGTTTATTTTTACATGAAACCAATTAGGCCTACACAAAAATGCTGTTAAGAGCGTTTGTCCGCTGCATATCTCGATTCAAACCCCTGCTGTTCTGGAATGTGTGAGCGACACCTTTCCAGCTGCGACGTTGAATAAAAATACAGACCTGTGGCTGGGGGCATTTTGTCTCCTGCAGCACCCTGCCAGCTCTGTCCTTGTGTCCATTTGTCAACAGATATTTCCAATCGCTCTTTGCCACCTGGGCAATTCAGCACCTTGTCACTTAAGAAATGACTATTTGATTCCCAGTCAAACTCCAGAGCCCATCGTGAGTCTGGATTCGACAGTCTTTTCCTTAAGGCCAATAGTAAATAAAAAAGGAAAATAAATATATAGTATTAATCAAACGCAGCGACCAGTGCAGTGACAGACGGTGGGAAAATGGAGATATGGAGTGTAAAATGATAGCAATCTGGTTTGTGATGGGGTTGCGGTGACAATATAGAAAGATGCCTCTTTACCTCTTGCTGATAAGCGCTGATCGAGGAGCATTACACGTTTTGGTGTACTGTTAAAACCTGTATTGCATAAGTGGCTGACTGAGACGATTTTAAAAATCTGGCTTTAAAATCTTGAAAAAAACATTGGGTGAATTTACTAAATGGCCACTTTGGTTATTTCAGTCTACCCAGGAACTAAATGCCCTAAAATGCTGTTGAAGAATTTAAATTATTTTTTGACACTCAATTTCTCAAGAAGCCTTAAGAATTACAAATGCATTTAATTCTGAAAATAATAATCAAGTGAGTCATAAACAGGTTTATAAAATGTAATCAAAATATAATAACGTCTTTTCATTCCAGCTGACATCATCATGATGGTGTGGACGAGTTTTAGCTTTCAAATTAAAATTCTACCTTAAATTGTTATGCGTCGGTGGTTGTAGCATTAAGGCGCACGACGACGGAGTAAACAAAAGGAGTATTCTTTATTTAGTGGCATCAACACACACTTGACATTATTAACTTAAGAACAGACAAACACTGAAGGGAAACTCAAGACTTATAAAGGGACTAGAACAAAGGAGCTAACTAGATAATGATTGAACACAGGTGGGAAGACTAAACGATGATTAACTAATTAACTAAACCAGAACAGGAACTACCAAAAAAGGGCAAAACCAAACTGGACAGAAACAGACACGTAACATAAATATCCTTAATACTTTGTGCAAGTGAAATATGTTGTGAAGTGTGTTCATGTTGAATTTAACCAAACCATGACCTCACCATTTCTATAACCAGAGAAACCAGCACTAAGGAAAAAAACAAAACAAATAAACAAACGAACATAACATTACATAAATAATCTAAATTACAATTAAATACATGATTAAATAATCATGAAAAGTTTCTTTTGTGCCAGTTTCAGAATTAATTATTTTGCAGTGGTTAATAAGTCTTGTAAGTTGTCGCAGACCTATTTCATGAGGTGGCAGTTTTGAATGAATTCATACACTGATTAGATACAGAAACATAAAATGAAAACAACAACAACAACAGTATGCAATTTTGGTTAAAGAACTATATGAATTAAGATTGTTTGATTGCTTGACCACAGGGTTCCATGCAATATTCCAACTTAAAGAATTTGAACTGACATGACGAAAGTCATAATAAATTTTGACTTTCCTTGAACTTTTATTGTTAAATATAACCAATTACATGAAAATAATGGTGGGCAAATACATCAAAATATGGCTGAGATTTCATAGAATTCATAGCACGTCTGGTCACCTTAAAATTTTAGATTAAATCAGATTAAATTCATTCATCAAATTAGCCACCAATTTGCCAAAACGTTCAATGGTTAGGAATTGAGTGTGCTGGAACTTAGTGCAGGTAGTACATTACTTTTAAATGTGACTTTTAGACATTTCATCTACAAGTCAAGTCAATATTATTTGTATAGCGCTTTTAAAAATGCAAATTGTGTCAAAGCAGCTTTACATAAGCTTGATATAAAGCTGGGTGGCTTTATATCAGCTTTACAGTATTTAGACGGGGAAATAGTTTGTTGAAATAGTGTCATTCTCCTCTGGCCAGACAAAATCAGCAGTTTAAATCTAGGCTAAAGCAGAATCAGATTGTGCAAAGGACTCATCTGGTCCCTGTGGTCTTGTCCCGATGGCGTCTTGGAGACAGGTTCTTCACTGGGGATCGGTCTCTGGGGCTCATCTAGGTGTCCTGGTTGTAGAGGTCATCTCTAGGTGCTGATCCACCATCTGATCTGGATACAGTCTGGATCTGGGTGGCTACAGTGACCTCGGAATAAGAAAGAAATAGAGTAATATTAGCGTAGATGCCATTCTTCTAACCATGTAACAAGTACATTGGGTGTTTTGGGAAGTGTTCCCGGTTCCGGTTGACCTAATTAATGCCTAACAATCCTTTAATGGATTTAAATTATAGAAATGCGATAGTGTATTATGTGTAAGCCAGGTTAAAGAGATGGGTCTTTAATCTAGATTTAAACTGACAGAGTGTGTCTGCTTAGGTAGATTGTTCCAGAGTTTGGGCGCTAAATAGGAAAACGATCTCCCGCCTGCAGTTGATTTTGATATTCTAGGTATTATCAAATGGCCAGAGTTTTGAGATCGCAGCAGACGTGAAGGACTATAATGCGATAAGAGCCACTCAAATACTGAGGTGCCAAACCATTCAGGGCTTTATAGGTAATTAGCAAGATCTTAAAATGTATACGATGTTTAATAGGGAGCCAGTGCAGTGTTGACAGAACCGGGCTAATGTGGTCATACTTCCTGGTTCTAGTAAGAACTCTAGCTGCTGCATTTTGTTTATTAAACATGCAGAGCAACCACCCAATAAAGCATTAAAATAATCTAGCCTCGAGGTCATGAATGCATGAATTAATGTTTCTGCATTTGACATTGAGAGCATAGGTCTTAATTTAGATATATTTTTAACATGGAAAAATGCAGTTTTACAAATGCTAGAAACATGTTTTTCGAAGGAAAGATTGCTATCAAAACGTATGTCTAGGTTCCTGTAGTGAGTGGGGCGGGGCCAAGAGCTGTGGGAACGGTGCGAGGCCGGTGGAGTTAATGATAATGAGTGACACCTGCACCACTCACTCAAGGAAGACGAGAGAGGACCAGGCCTGGACTTTATTTTTTATTTAAATTTTTTTTTTTGCATTTAAAGAGTTTAATAACAAAATAAACAAACACAAAAGTAAAGCGGCAGCCCCTCACGGACGACTGCCGCACACAAAACACAAAATAAAGTCCAGGTCTGGTCCTCTCTCTTGTCTTCCACTGTCGTCACTCCTCCTTTTATCCTTCCGGAGCTCCTCCGTGGGACTCGAAAATGGTGAGTGGTGCAGGTGTCGCTCAATATCATTAACTCCACCGGCCTCGCTCCGTTCCCACGGCTCTCGGCACCGCCCCACTCATTACAGTTCCTAACTGATGACGAAGAATTTACAGAGCAGCCATCAAGTATTAGACAGTGATCTAGATTATTGCATGCAAAAGTTTTTGGTCCAATAAATAACACCTCTGTTTTTTCAGAATTTAGCAGTAATAAATTGGTAATCATCCAGTTTTTGATATCAAGTATACATTCTGTTAGTTTTGCAAATTGGTAAGTTTCATCAGGTCGCGAAGAAATATAGAGTTGGGTATCATCAGCATAACAGTGAAAGCTAACACCATATTTCCTAATGATATCTCCCAAGGGTAACATGTAAAGCGTGAAAAGTAAGGGGTCAAGTACTGAGCCTTGAGGTACTCCATACTGCACTTGTGATTGGTATGATACCTCTTCATTTACTGCCACAAATTGATGGCGGTCAGATAAGTACGATTTGAACCATGCCAGTACACTTCCTCTAATGCCAACATAATTTTCTAGTCTATTTAAAATAATGGTGTGATCGATAGCGTCAAACGCGGCGCTAAGATCCAGTAACACTAATAGAGAGATACAACCACGATCAGATGATAAAAGCAGGTCGTTTGTAACTCTAATGAGAGCAGTCTCAGTATGATATGGTCTAAAACCTGACTGGAAATCCTCACATATATAATTTTTCTCTAAGAAAAACATAGTTGTGATGATACTACCATTTCTAATATCTTTGACAGAAAAGGGAGATTCGAGATAGGTCTGTAATTAATTAATTATTTGGGGTCAAGTTGTGTTTTTTTAATGAGAGGCTTAATAACAGCCAGTTTGAAGGTTTTTGGTACATATCTGTCACGGCACAGCAAAGAGGCGCCGCGAAAAGACGTAGTCAGGGTCCAGATGCAGGTGAGGTGCTTTTAATAATAAACAAAAAGGCCAACACGGCACAAAAAAAAAACAAAACAGAAAAGGACTAGAGCAAACACTAGAAACACAATCACTATAACAATTAACGAACCCAGGCAGAGTGGTGGGAGAGAGGAGACTATATAGTCTGTGGCAATGGGGAACAGGTGCGGGTGTAATGACTGTAATAATGTGACAGGTGTCTGTAATGTGGCAGCTGAGTGGAGTTAGGGGAATGAAGTCCGGGAGGAAGGGAGATGGTGACCTCTGGTGGAGAAAGGCAGAACTGCAGGGCCCGGACTCATGACACATATCCTAATGACAACGATGAGTTAATAATATTCAGAAGAGGATCGATCTACAAACTGCCATGATACAACAACCAATGTTAAAAAATGCTGTCACAGTTCACGTTTAACTGTTTCGAAAAAATAAATAAACGAACATGTTATTTAGTGACAGACACTGGATCTATCATGTTGAAACAGGTGTGAAACTACAATGCAATGCTACAAAAAATGCAATATCATTTTTCAACCATTTTTTCTCACAGGCACTTTTTCTCATGTTTCATAAACCTGTTTAATAAGGAAAAAGTATTTAGCTCATAGCAACTCTTGTGAACATGTCACCTGAAAAAGTGCAGCAGCATGTTTCATGTTTTGAAGCAATGTAGTCATACTAACATATTTTCAATTAGCCTGGGATGCGAAAAGTAAAGCCAAAGAGGAGCAGGAGAAAGGAGCAAGAAGCAGGAGAAAAGTGTTGCACGTGTGTAGATCTACTTGTCTGGAAAACAAGTTTGATGAATATAGCAGCCGGTGAGATAAACCCATTATCACGTTTCCTATCTCAGACACCTATGCTGATGTGGATGAGACAATCAATGGTAAATTTTTAGTGTAGAATCTCTTTTTAGTCACAGGGCACTTTAGGGACAACCACGGGGCAGTTTAAAGTGACTTTCAACTTTTGTAATTACAAGGCTTGAATGTGTAGTGATTTCCTATAGCAAAGTCCTGTTTAAAATAAGCATACAAAATCAAACAGGTACAGTTGGTTAGGCCATCTGTAAACACAATTTAAAGTGTTGATGAGTTTCAAACTTGTTCTTGTTGTAACAGCTCAGTCTCACAAAAGAGATGTTGATGTATTGATGTTTGTCCAAAAAACTGCCAAAATGTTATTTTTTTTGGAACCTCATTTCAGAGGATTATATACTGTAAAATATCTGGCTATTGTCCTTCATGAAAAAGAAGTACATTTTAGCATACTTATTCCGCATGGGATGGCAATTATGATCATAACATGTAATCATTGCTTTAACGTGTTCATTGTTTCTGCTTAAATTAATGCATGACTGCATCATTTGTATTATCTTAGAACTGTACATTTCTGCCATATAGACATTACTTTTGTATCGCTGATAACAGATTACTCTACAGATTATTGTAATGTAGAAACATGTATTTTCTGTAAAACGATTTGTATTCCTTAAAGCACTGATCACCCTGTCAGAGTTTATTCTTCGATAACAATCAGCTGTATATGCATTATCCCTTACAATAACCCACTGCACATAAAATTATAATGGAGCACTTTACATTTGCTTTAAATTTTAGTTAACAGCAAATTTAATTTAACACAAATTTAAAGTTAAAGCATGACAAAATGTTATCAAAATATAAAGGTTAAAAAAAATGATTAAATATATTACATTCAACATTATTGCAGTGCACTGTTTAAAAGTGTATACTTTAATCTGTTAAGAAACATGAAAGTGTACTCCCTTTAACTACACTTTAAATTTTATTTTTTTCTTTTATTTCATTAATGTTATATTATCTGCAAGTACAGTTTTTTTTTTTTTTTTTTTTTTTTTACAAAACTATTACATAAGATTGATAATTGTTTATTTGATAATTACATTGAAGACGTGATTGTTTGAATGCATGGTTACATACAATATTCTAAGCTATATCTATCTCAATGTTCATGGGTTTGGAATAAATTGTTGGAATGAACTGATGTGTTACAACTTGACAAATATCATACATATATTTTGACGGGACAGTCATTTACAATAACTATTACTCATAAAAAAAATAAGCAATCACATTAATAAAAAAAACAGCTGACAAAGACAAACTATGCAGAGACTTCATATAATTACTTAAAAAAAATAAATAAATATATATATATATATATATATATATATATGTATGAATATAATATAAAAAAAGTGATACAATTTCTGAAAGCGTTCATATCGTTAGTTTATATTGTTATTGCTATATTTGTGGTATAGACTTCCCTTTTCTCATACAATTTGAATAATTATTACAACATTATAATTATAAGTTATAATTATAGTTACCATCCTTAGAGTGAACGGCCTTAACAGTGAGCAAAAGTTTAGGAATTGTCCTCTTTAATCATTACTTACTAACTAGGAACCCTTTTTGAAAAATTTGCATCTTTGTCACTTTAGGCTAGTTGAGTTAAGACTTAACTTCAGACAAAGAAAATTGATTTGCAGTTAATACTTATCAAACTGGGCTTTCTTGGATCTAATCGAACAAGTACTTTGTTCAAGCTTCTGCATTGTTGCATTTAGAGGGGAGGAGGTTATACAAACATATAGGAGCACTTTCTTCTAATTTGTTTGTTGTAATGGTCTGTGTGCCACCCAATCGAAACAAATAGCTTTCAAGCAACTTTTGTTAATAGGAATATGTACAGCTATATTTGTGAGTACCCCACTGAATTGATTTTGCCTTTGTGAAGCACTTGCCAATAATTGAATCAAATTACTGCTCCACATTGAATGTCTTTGAAGACAGCCAGGCACTTTTCACAATGCATAAATCTTGTCATTAATCATCTAGATGAAAATACATGCAATCTACACTGGGTAGCTTTTCAATGACATTCAAGTCAGCAGTAATTAAGACAATTTGATGAATGAAATCAAATACTTAATCAGATGACAACGAGGCCGCTTTGAAAACATCCCAATGAAAGACTTTAGAGTTATACATGACGTGAATTAAGTGAATTATCTTTTGTGTGAGTGTATGATCCTTTTCATGCTAAGTTTCTTGCAAAACCAAAGATAAAGCAAATGACCATTGCATGCTACGCTAAACTTTGAATTGAATGATTTATAGAAGAGGACGAAAAGGGGGCTTACAATTACAGAAGAGGAGGAATTATTGTAGCTGAAATATGTGACGAATTTTACTAAATAATCTTGAGTGGACGTACTTTATTGACTGCCGAGAACAAATGCTAGCTCAACTCAAAGAGGAAATTTCATAGAAATAAAGCTGACTGGCTGTTGTGCACCTTCATCAGTATGAATTATGCTGCAAACTACCCAAAAAGTTACTTAATATTCAAACCCTTTTTTGCCTTTCAAATGACTACAGTGAAAGTTAGTAAATACATTGAGCTGAGCCAATTTTAATATTTATACAATTCAAAAATAAAACAGTAAAAGAAATGAGAAAGCATACATTTGTCATTCAAAGTAATAAATAAAAACAGACGACAACAACAAAAATCTTCCTCTGAAGTAAATATATATTCCCGGCCGGCACACAGGAGATATTTCAAGGGGAATATGTTTGCATAGGCAGCATTTCCTCGCTGTTATTCCGCATGTTTGACATCCAAAAAGAATGTGTGCTTATTGCATTAATGAATTATTAGCATTTGACTTTCATTATATGCAAATAAGCCACTTCCCCTCCTATATTCACCATGAATCACACTTGTACTGGTTTCATGGGGCATTTTGTTGACTGGCATGCTGAGTACCGTGTTTCTTTATCTCTTCATTGAGCATATTTCCTTACAGTGTGTAAAGAAATGGATCATAGAGGTGTTTTTTTTTATGCATACTGTTTTCTTTGCTGCCCAAGGCAAGGTATTGAAGTGATGACTGAAATGTACAACTTTGGAACTTTTTGTACAGCCAGAGTTTGACTGGTTAGCATGGACTTGTTAGTTCCAAGTGTGTTTTGCCAAAAGACTGCGAGCAACATAAATATGGCTATGGCTCTTGCAGTTTAAACACATAAATTATGTTTTATTAACAAAGTTCAGGAGGAGCGCGTCAGATACTTAGCCTAATTAAGGTTTGCACTCAAGTTAATCAATGCATGGATATAAATACAGCTGACATACCTCTATTCATTTGATGGATAATCAGCAATCGGTTTGCAACTTTTACATTACATCACAGACTCAACGAGTCCCGTCCAAACAACGAGATCTATACTGAGGATTTTTCGGATCCTCTGGCCAAGATCGGTCTTTCTCTGCCAGACACGGCCGCCTAGCTCCAGTGCTTCGCCGCAGACGCTGCTCAACGCCGAGGCTACCTCGCCTCCACTGGTGTCGCTTCCATCCTCTTATCATTCAGATGCAAATATCATCTGTGCCAACAATCCCTCCGATCGGAAAGTGGTTCATATTTAAGCCTGAGGCAAACACTGATTAATTCCGACTCACTGTCCTCGCAGAGGGTAAACAAAGCGTCAACCTCACTCCTAAATCCACTCCAGCCGCCAAGGCGGCCAATAGAGCGAGAATAGCTCTGAACTCGCCTCGCTCGACACCACCGTCGTCTCCGTGAGCAGCGGGTCGCAGCAGCAGGCCTTCGGCTCAGCCTGCACTGTGGGTCTCCCGTCTGCAGCGCCGTATGCAACCGGGCCTCTTGCTTCTGTTTCCAAATGCTAGCGCGAGGAGGCTCCCGCTAGCGGCGCAGCCCACCAATGTTGCCAAATAGTTTTCAGGTAAAAACGCTAATGGCAGGTAATTCATTGCTAAAAGTTGTTAAAGGGTGTCGCGATATCACTGGATGTTAACGTCTTATGTTACCATAATGCAAAGTGCCAGAATACACACTGGAATTACTCAATTTCTGCATTTGTAACCAGCATTTTTACCCGTATTTAATCTACACATTGCATTTCGATAAATGAATAGATAAGATGAATAAGATTAATTTGTTTTATGGATAAGATCAACAGTGGAAGAGGAAGTTTCGCTGTTGGTCACAGTGGAAAAAAAAAGGCGCATCATAAATAAACAATTATTTAACAAGTGCAACTAAATGCATACGTGAAGCGCGTACTGCTAGGCACCTCTACCAAAGCGTCTAACATTACCAGCCGATGTGCGCTTGTCTGGCTAGCTGTTTCAATACTTTTTTTGCCTTTGCGTGGTTAAAAGAAAAACGCATGCCTTTCATCACTTACCACTATTTCAAGGTTGCCAAAAAAAAAAAAGGGCCGGTATGTTCGTTGCTTGAAAAACAAGTAGTCCGAGAAGTGGCTAATCTAGCAGCATAATGGCTAATTCGGCAACACTGCAGGCTACTTGGACATTCCAGCATGTGCTGTTAAAAGTCACAAACCATTTTCCTGTGGCCTACAGCTGCAGAAGCAAGCACGAGGCTGCCTCCGCTTGCAACACAGGCCCACACATCTCAGTCTTTTTTCTCCCGCTACTAATAACCCTCTTTTTCTTTTTCAGTGACCTCCCGCTCCCGTAGCAGACACTAGCGCGAGGCTACCTCCGCTAGCAGAGCAGGCTTCTCAAATTATTCAGGACTTCCTTCCTGTGGCCTACAGCTACGGCAGGCGAAGCAAGCGCGAGGCTGCCTCCGCTCGCAACAGACCCACACATCTTTCTTTTACTCCATTTTCTCTTTTGCGTCCATCAGTTTCCCACCTCAAGCCCCAGAGGCCAATATTATGCGTGAAGCTGCCTCTGATGGAAATTTGGGCCCCTGCTCCTCTCCCTCTCAGCTCTCTACTTCATTTAAAGTCACAATATCCTCTTTTATAGCAACATCACTGCCCGTCCCACCAAATGCTGTTGTCTCGGAGCCACCGCTAGTGGCTTACAACATCCGAGCACGGATCCCGGTAGGTGTGGTCATAGAACCCTCATCCAAGGCCATCACTAACGAGCAATTGGGTAACAGATGCATTGCAGGCCATAATAATCGTTTAGAATGATGTATCAAAAGTAAATAACTTATGGTTCCTTTGAACAAACTTAATAAAATGTATAAAACAATATAACATGCATACATATTACATCAAAGCCCACAGAGGACTCCAATGGCCAGACAATCATCTACTTGTCACTGTGTGATCTAATCCCCATTCGGCGAAACAACTCTTAATTCAAATGTCCACTTAATCTTTAATATTTGGCCATTTCTTTACGATAGAAATCCTGCAACAATCGTAAATCATTGAACGCTGTCCGAAACCTCTCAGCCAAACCTCACATCTTTTTTCCCCCACCTGGCGAGGCTTACCTGTTCGATGTCCTGAGTCTTGATCTCCCATCGGATGCTGCGAGAGCCCTCCCAGTCCGGTTTTCCTTTTCTCCCTACCCGCCCGGCGAGACTTACCCGTCTGATGCAATGACTCTTGATCTCACGTCAGACGTCAGCAAGAGATCTCCCAGCTGGGCTCCTTTACTTGCCGCCCGCAAACAAGGCTCATCCATCCGATGCCGTGAGTCTTGATCTCCCGTCAGATGTCGCGAGAGTCCTCCTTGTCGGACATCCCAAACTCTTTTTATCTGTCAAGCCGTTAGGACCCACTCGTCCGACGTCCGGAGTCTTGATCTCCAGTCGGAGACTTCAGGGGCCCTCTCGGTCAGCTACCCGCCCTCTGTCCTCTGATTAGCAGGGGCTAACGGCCAGCAGGGCCCGTACGCCGACTCCGTGAGCTGCCCCACTCAAGGCAACCCGGGGGCCTCCCTGGTCAGGGCCACAATTACGCTGCTCCTCCATCGGTCGGTAGGGCTCACTCGTTCCAATGCAGTGAGCAAACTGTTGAGCATTGGTTCGAGCCCTCCCAACTGGGCGCCCAACCACGCAGTCCACCAGCGGCCGGTCGGGCCTACCCATCCTAAACCTAGCCGCTCCTATGGAGCACGCAAGCTTCGGCCTACCATAAAAGAGACTTTCTCAAAACCAGCTCCCGCCAGATCTCAGTGCGTATTTGGGGGGTTCTTAATCTGGCGGCTGTCCAACTCAATTGCTTTTTGTGGGGTACTCTGGGTTCGGGTCATTCCTGAGCCTAGAGCCCTTCCCCAGGACAGCACGCCTACTACGCATTACTATACTTGCCAAATACGCATTACCTTACTCGTGCTAAATATATGTGAAAAGTGTGAACTCGTGAAATACAGTCTCTCCAGTTATAATAAGAGTATCCAGATGAAAAGGAAAAAATCTCAAGTCAAAACTAATTTGATAAGTGTAAGTCCTAGATGCAATCTTTGTATCCATGTTGATTCGAGTTTGATTTTAATCATCATGTGGTGTAAGTAATAGCTAATAGCACTTTTTCACCTTAAAAGCATGTAAAATATTTTAATGGTTTTACAAATGTTGTGAATTTATAAGAATGAATTTTTAAATGTCACCACATGACATTTTACATTGCCTTATCATAAAAAGCTCAAATTATTTCTGATGTCTTGAAAAGTAAATATTTTTTTACATTTTAAGATATGTATTTGCAGCACCTTTCCATATGGTCACTGGGACCTCAGTATAATATATATATTTTTTGTTTATAGTTGCTTCAAGCATGTTGTTCCACATGTTATTTTGCTGGCCAAACCACATGGCACTGATTGTTGCTGTAAAGTTTTAAGCAATTAAGAGTGAAGACATTTCATTTATTTATTTATTTTCTCTTAATGAGGCTTTTTCTTTCTTAATTATACCATGAGAATAGTTCTAATGACAATATCAAATTTCAAAATAAATTCAATTAAAAATTAATTATTTAGTATTGGGTTAGTGTAGCGTTTATTAATGTTTTGAATAGCTTTTTATTTTCACATTATAAGTTTTAGTAATTCTGTCATGTGCTTTTGTCATTTTATTAGTTTTTGTTTGTGTTTTAAATCAAATAAGCTACTAAAACAAAATAAAGCTTTATTTCAATTAACAAAAATAATTTATGGTTTTAGAGACAGCAGTGCATAGAATAGGTGTATTGTATGTATGAACTGCATTATTTAATGTATGCCTGAATAAATTAATAGATAAGGCAAAAAAAAAAGAACATTGCATTACTGACCCACTGACTTGCTTGCCCTGAGGCCACAAGCTCTCAAGGACATCATACCCGATGTCTCACCCTGTGATTTGTAGCTTTCTCTTGTAAGTGCCAAGTAATTAACCTAAATGCTATGTGTGTGCCTGCACAAAACGCCCACAAATCCCACTTGGCCCTCAGAGGCCTTACGTTAGTGCCAGTAATAAGAGCAAAGGGACAGAAGGCTGTCAGGGGCTAAAGGTGATCATTGAACATGTCCTCCAAAATTAAATTTATGGAAATCCAACATGGGCATCAAAGCACTCAACGGAGCTGTTTATTCATCAGCTAAATTGGCTGTTATGCGAATGAGTGATGGTGCATGTGCTCAGAATAGACACTAGATTTTTCATTGGCTAGATTGATATGTTCAGGCCCACCTTTTTTTTTTTTTTTTGATAAGTAAAATTCCCACTCTTTCCCAGCTCATTTGGAATTTGCCTCAGGTTGTGTTGTCAAGCTAAAAAAATATAAATAAATAAATAAAAAACGGATTTTGCTGACCTTAATCATGACATACCCTGCAAATTAATTGCACATCAATTATAGTGTCCTGCTGAGGATGTTGAGCGCAAAGTGATCACTCAGAAAACAGTTCCAAAGAAAGTAAAATGTGTAACAATACTGACTAAAATGCTCACACATAGGGAAATGATAGGATGTGGGGGGAAAAAAACAGTAGGCCTACAATATTACAAACATAATAGTCTTTAAAATATAATTAAGTGCAAACTGAATATTATGTTTTCAGACACTTAATTGCATCTTAATTCCAATTAAATGGAAATGTATCATACATTTATATTAAATATAATTAGATTTTTGACCCACTTAAGTAGGACAGCTTTACATGTAATTTCATAATTACTTCTTTAAAACATGAAATATAAGTGTACTGTTGAATTTACAGACAATACATTTATAGTAAACTATATTGATGTAATTCACAGAAGAGCAAGTATTGTTGAATAAATTCATAGATTTACGTTATGTCATTGACCCATTAATATTTTGATCCATTAATTTAATTTCCTACATCATAATCCACAGAGAAAGACCATATTCATAAATTACAAGTTTTCTCCACCATAGAAGCTACATAAAGAAGCTTAAACTGAGGTTTTTTGTAAATTATTTATAATGAATAGCCTGCTGTGTACAGACAAACTGATGAGCCCACACAAATTGCTGAGGTTTACGTTAAGCTTTATCTATAGAAAACTGTTATAAAGGAAAGGCTTAACATAGCTTAAATGTACTGAGACAGTGACCTTGGAAGACCAAATTTATTCATCACCTTAATGATAAATTCTGTCTACAGACAGACAGATGAGTCTGAATCTAAATGCAAAGTGTTTTACATTAAACGGCATTAAACTGTGGCATTAATGGGTTTCTACAGGGCACAAAATGGGGAAGGAAATAATAGTAAGATCCTTTGATGGATATATTAGACAAGCTAGCAAAAGATTTCTCTTCATTGTTAATCTGTTGATAGGTTGTTTCTTATAGAGCACAAAAGGATGAAGCAACACTAGCTATTTCTGGCACCAAAAATGGAAGCATGAGGGCTTTATGTTTCCCTTCTGTTCACTGAAAGTGTGTGAGGTCTTGTAAAAATAGGCTAATTAAAGCTTTTAGGCTAAACAAACAGTGCAGGAAAGAATGTATGAATTGGTAGACATTACTGCATTTACACCGATCTATTTGAAGACTCTTCATTACCCAAATGAACATAATTAGCAAGCCATCAAAGGGAAAATAACAGGCTCGTGCCTGAGAGCTGCTTAAGAGAAAAAGGTCAGGCATTTACCTGGCATTATTTTAGCATCTTACATATATTCCCACTTGCTCTCTTAAGTAGTCCAGTAGTATTACAGTTTAAAATGTGCCCAAAAGCAAGTTGCTGGTAGATAAAAATCCTATGAGAGTGCATTTTGAGTTAGATATCATTAGCATTCGTGTAGAATGCAGTTAATCAGCTGCTCTTTGGAAAGTCTAGCAACAGCAAGTTAACTTTGAAAGCTCAAGATCACATCCTCCCTGCACTCTCCAAAACACATGTAATGCTGTCAGATTACCTCGTGTCTCATTCACCTGTGAGAAAACAATACAGTACAACGCGAATAATATTACAATAATAATGCCTTCAGTTCTCGCTCGGTCTGCAATAGCGCAATGGAACGTACTGAAGATGTATCATGTCTGCATGAACAGGTTGCGCAGAGTTTTCTATGCGTCACATTTAATGTCCAACAACAAATATTTTTGCAGAATGTATATTTTATTCACAATTCTTGCGCAATTATTCTATTCTGCTCTGTCTGTGTAGCACGCACACAATGTCTCAAATGCATTAAACAGCACAAATGTTTGCTATTTGCCATGGTGGATTGATTTGATCCATGATCGACATTAAGGGCTGCTTAAGAATAAGCGTGCACGTCACATAATCCTGACTCATTGAACCTGGATCGAATTAGTCATATTGCGTGAACTTGAATTGTCGTTTATGAAACCGCTTTAGTCCCGACTGATTTGTTAGTTTATTTCAAGTCAGGTTTTGAACTTTAATCCCCGCTTTTCATAGCGTGTTTTATGAAACAGCCCTCTGGATCTTTGTTTCCAAAATGTTATGATGCCTAGAGTTATTATATTAGGAGCTGTATTGACATAGGATTTTGATGGGGTAGAACATGTCATTGCCTACACTTGGTGGCTTCTGCATGGAGCAGAGAAGTCATACTCTACTGCAGAGAAGGAATGTCTTGCAGTAGTGTGGGCCGTGGAAAAGTGGAGACAGTACCCGGAGGGAAGGAACTTTGAAGTACTTTGACATTAAATAATAGGAGTGGAACGGTACACAGATGTCACGGTTCTAAATATGAGGCTATTACATTGTTATGAAATCTGCAATAAATATATACATACAAGAAATAAATTCTTGAAATGTATTTGATTTAGTTTACAGATAAACAAGGGAAAAAACAGTGCTAACGTATCCTATATGCCGTTTCTGTTAATTTTTGTGCTGGAACATGTATCGTTCCACCCCTAGTAAATAATGTCAGTTACAAAGTGGTAATGCTTGACAACCCGAGTCAATGTGGTACTTACCATGTTGAAAAGCTAAAGAAGTTTTATGGGACCGTCTAGCTCTTTTCCTTTTGATATTGGAAAGTGGCTTTGACACAATCTGTATTGTTAAAAGTTCTATATAAATAAAGGTGACTTGACATGACTTTTCTTTTAGGGGGAGGGGTGTGTAACAGTTTTACTGTCACATTGGTTCCTAGTAGTTCTTTTTTTATGTTATAGCTAGCCCTATCATTAGGGGGCGCTCTGTATTCTGAGTTGCTCATTTGCCTAAAAAGGGAAAAGTAGCATTAACCTAGTGTACACATAACACACTAATACGCTTCTAATATTCAAATCCGTTAAAGAATTTTTAGGCTGCATTAATTAGGTCAACCTGAACCGGGAACACTTCCCATAACACACAATGTACTTGTTACATTGTAAGAAGATTGGCATCTACGCTAATATTAGTCTATTTCTCCCTTATTACGAGATCACCGTAGCCACCCGATCCGATCCGTATCCAGCCTAGATGGTCACTGCAGTCACCAGATCCAGTTCGTATCCAGATCAGATGGTCACTGCAGTCACCAGATCCAGTTTGTATCCAGATCAGATGGTCACTGCAGTCACCAGATCCAGTTTGTATCCAGATCAGATGGTGGATCAGGACCCAGAGATGACCTCTACAGCCCTAAACGTCAGCGGAGACCAGGACACCTAAATAAGCCCCAGAGACAGATCCCCAGTGAGGACCCCGTCACCTAGACAGCCATCAGAAAAAGACCACTGGAACCAGTTGAGCCCTTACAATCGGACTTTGCTGCAGGGGGCTGAGGAGAACCCCCCCCCCCCCCCCCCCCCCCCCCCCCCCCCGACTGAGCCTGGTTTCTCCCAAGGTTTTTTTCTCCATTCTGTCACCGATGGAGTTTTGGTTCCTTGCCGCTGTCGCCTCTGGCTTGCTTAGTTGGGGACACTTCATTTCCAGCGATATCGTCGACCTGATTGCAAAGACACTATTTAAACTGAACTGAGCTGGATGATGACATCACTGAATTCAATAATGAAATGCCTTTAACTGAAAATTGAGTGTTTAATTAATTTTACATTACTGACACACTATTTTCCTATGTTGATATTGTGCAGTTGCTTTGATACAATTTGTATTGTTGAAAGCGCTATATAAATAAAGGTGACTTGACTTGACTTGACATTAGGCAAGTATTGGAAAATCCTTTGCTGTCCTTTGTTGGTGTCCTGATTTGAGAAACAATTTGTTCTTACTCTCAAATGCAAATAAGGCATTGTTTTGTATATATGTAGAGTCTGTATAAATGCTTTTTGTTAGAGGTTAGCACCAGACACGTGTTGATTGTATGTTTGTTTATATGCAGAGGGTTCTTGTACGAAAGAGGAAACAGCCCAGATATAAACAGGTCCTGGACAAAAGAGACTAATTGTCTTCAACCAACAACCTTCTACCCATCTTATTTTATGGTCAACAAACGGATGAATTGTTTGCTGATTCAGACTCTTCATTGTTTCATACTGCTGATCTCACAGTGACAAAATGCTACTTATGGTCATATCTATGAACTGATGGACTTCATGGACTTGTTGATGTGAATATGTGATTCACAGCTTGCATTTACATGTTGCTCAATGAAATGAATCAGTCTCTGTGGTCGCTCAATCTGTATGTGGCCTCAAAAAGTATATATACATATACAATAAACGTGAGTATTCTCTCTTACGTGACACCGAGCATGGATCACATCATTTAATTATGGCGAAATACTGTCCCTCACTGCGACCCGCATCCAGTATATAATAATTAAAACACTTTTTACATAAAACTGTTATGTATTCATTCATGCGATTATAGACCATTTCTAAACGTTTTACACTTTTTAAATTAGAACAAACTATTGAATGCACCTTTAATCTCAGAAAGTCTTTTCTGGTTAAATAAAGGTTAAATAAAGTAAAATAAAATAATATATTTACATTTAGTCATTTAGCAGACGCTTTTATCCAAAGCGACTTACAAATGAGGACAATAGAAGCAAGCAAATATGTAGCCAGGTTTTCTTTTGAAAACGAGTAGATAGAATATATAGAAAAAAGAAACCTATTTGTTGTTTTTTGTTTTTTTTCCCAGGTGGGAACAGTTAATGAAAAAGTCTGTGAAAGTGATTCTGTGCCTCTTTGGGATGGCACAATAATGTGTCGTTCACTTGCAGAACGCAGGCTTCTAGAGGGCACATAGGTCTGAAGTACTGCATTTAGGTAAAGAGGTGGTTTTGTAGGCAAACATTAATGCCTTGAATTTTATGCAAGTAGCTATTGGTAGCCAGTGCAAATTGACGAAAAGAGATGTTATGTGCGTTCTTTTCGGTTCTTTAAAGATTAATCTTGCAGTGGCATTTTGGATTAATTGTAGAGGTTTGATAGAATTGGCTGGAAGACCTGCCAAAGAGAGCATTGCAATAGTCAAGTATGGACAGAACAAGAGCTTGAATAAGGAGTTGTGTTATATATACGTTGACCCTGTAGCATAGATGCAGCATCTGTACTGTCATTTATATGCATGATTTTTCATAATGATTCAGTTTACAGAACCTTCATGAATTGAATAAAATATAAAAACATAGAAACACACCTGATGCACTTAATTCATAAACTGCTGTTCTGCTGTAGGTTTTTTTTTCCCCGCTTTTGATGAAAAAGTACAGTATGTCACCATCTTGCTCAGACCAAACTGATTTGAGTGCAACACTTCATTATCTCATACAAACTTCCCTGGAGGACTTGAACACACCAACTTAAGTCAATATTCTGGCTTAACCAATGGCATGTCTGGCCAGGGACTACTTGATAGTTTGAACAATAAAACTGGGATGAGTTTTGGAAATGATCTTTATTTTTCAGATTATGTATGGTGTTACTATTGTTGCAGAAATGATAAATGAAATCAGCTTTAATATTATACAGAGGACCCAGTATTATTCCGGTAAAAGATCATTATAATATTTTCTGAATAGTAGTAATGGAACTCTAAAAAGAAAAACATTCATCTCTGAGGCAGCTCTAAAAAGTTTCAAATGTTAAACCCCTGAAAGAAATTGTAGTGTATTTTTCCATGCCTACAAACTTTGATTATTACCATGAGTCAGTCATTGGTGATAGTTTCATAGTTAGATTTTCTTTTCTGCTTGGTGAACATTGCGTTTTTTTCTTTTCCTTTTTTTTTTTGTAATTGCCTTGTTTATTGCATTTCTTTCAATAAGATGTACAGAATTTTGAGATGTGACACATATTGTTCTGAATTCACAGTTTCTATCACAAGTAAAGCCAAGTGCTAATTGGTCATTGTCACATCTGAGCGCTTCATGTTTTGATATGATAGAATCTCTAGCAGATTCACTGGAACAGATCTTTCCTTTCAGAACTTGACAACTTTGAGATGAAACACATTACCAGTTCAGTTAGTGACACCACATGCATAATTTACTGCATGCTTCTTATAGTGCATCCAAACGGATTTGGATGGAGTGAAGGAGCTGAGGGGTACATAATTGATTTGGACTCTAATTTGCTTTCTATACATCCCAAATAGAATGACTGCTAGATTAAATTGCATTCCAAATCGCACTGACAATCACTTTTCATTATGCCCTAAAACATATCATATTACAGAAGTAAAATTGGTTACTATTAAATTGACAGGCATTAAAAAATAGCCTGTTTTCTGACCAAATTATTATTTTTTGCAAGTAACATGAATCGTTAAAAACTCTAGTGAGTGCCCATTTTTCATAAGAGCTCTTTAAAGCAAGAAAGGCACTGGCTTTGACGTCAACTCTTCATTCGCCATTGGCTAAAAATGTCGTAGTGAAAAAAGGGAATTTTTTCCATAAAGCTGATGCTTTTCAGAAAACGTCAAAGCTCTTGTGATGGTTCCAGTCCTTTTGTCTGTCAGATTTAGACTAAGCCTCTAGTTCTCCAGAACTTTTCCCCCCGTCCTAATGAGGCAGGGCCAGCATTTGGGGAGAGACCAACTTGCCCCTGCGGATCTTCCAACAAACTTCCCTTCTAATCATCTACACTCTTTCAATGCAGAAGGAGATTCTGAGAGCCTGTTGGCTAACTAAAAACTTGACAGTACTTATGATCAGCCTGGAATCGTGACACGGGGCATAAATCTCACAAATCTCTATGAGAGACAAAATGCGCAGTGGTATCAAACGCAGACAAAAAGGACAGATTGGCCTTTTCCATTCCAAAAGCACAGCTATTCCCCATCCTATTGCTTATTAAAACTTATTAATCAAATCCAGAATTCATTAAATGGGAAACAAAAGAAACGCAAGTGAATAGACGTTAGAGTCTTTGTTTTGTCTATTTTGGGTATGATGATGACTAGGTGACAGATGCAGGGCAGTGGAGAATGGCTGGAAAGTTGCGGTAAAAGTTTAATAAAGGTGTCAGTCATATTTCCAGGAATTTTGGAATAATAAATTAATTAGTGCTGAAGCAATTCATAATTTAGTTTAATTCATCATGCATCCATTAATAGAATATTATGGAGGGTTTGATTGATTGTTTGTTAGTTAGTTAGTTTAATGATATAAGAGTAGAAGTTCTCAACCTTTTAAGGCCAATGCATCTGGACAAATTAAAAACTTGCAATATTATGCTATGTATGTCTATGGAATATTTGGTTAATATAAATTGTCCTGTATTTTATTTGATCTTCAGACAAATAAGAGCTCACTGCACTATAAAAAATAAAATAATAAATAAATAAAAAAAGATATTGTGCTCATGTCTAAACATTGTTATTGTAGTATTATTTGTCTACTGTATTGTGTTTATTAATATTTTGAATTAACTTTTATTTTCACATTTTCAGTCTTTTTTTGCTTTTTCTTAAAGGTTTAATTTTAGAAACTTTATTATACTTCAACTGAAATGTATTTATTTCAGTTATTTTCTAGGGTAACATTTATCATTTTTGTTCAAGTTTTTCTAGTATTTACATTTTATTCTATTGCGCCTTTTTTATAACCAAAAATTATTTTTTAATAGTTTTAGTTATAACGATAACAACACTGGCTACAAAATGTAAAAAAAGCATCTCTGCATAGCTGAAGTTTCTTTTTTAATGAAGGTGGATTCTAATCAGTGCAGATTATATCTGATGCAGGCCTTGCTAATACAATGTTATCGAAATATGGGACAGTTAAAACTGCACTGGACCTGACTGCTTAATATTATGGCATGTTCTGTAACATACGCTACCTGCGCTTAAATAAACAGCTGCATGCAGATTTAAAAACCCTTTATATTCAGTTAATGTCAGGGAGGATTATTTTCACTGTTGTCAGTTGTCAATGAATAAAAACAGCACAAAGTCACATTGTTGTTTGTGAGATTATGTTAATTGTTTTCCCATCACAACCCTATGCATGTATGCCAAATCTGCATGCTCTGTTTTTTTGTTTCAGCTGTGCATCTGTTTTATTTTTGGATGTGTGAACTGTGCGAGGCTGCAGTTGTCTTTGTGGTTGTGAAACTGGTTCATTCTCTTCTGATTCTGGTTCAAACATATGTGGTTGTATTCAAGTGTTTGTCATTATTCACCATCTGTAATTTTAAAATAGTTCTACATGAGGCAATAATCCTTATTTTCTATGCAATAAAAAATTGTCTGCATTTACAAATAATTCAGAGAGTTTGGAATAATAGTCTCAATTGAATCCAGTTAATTTGCTTAATTATTTTAAACTTATAATCACTGCATCTTCTATATTAATTAACTCTTAAAAAATTAACTCTTAAGTGTTGACTTAAAAAAATCAGAGTGCATCGTTATAGAAAACCTGCTTTAATAAACATGTTCAAACAGTTGTAAGAAGTTAGAACTTAGAACAGAATAGCAAACAAGAAAAACTAAAATAAACAAGTAATTTTTGTATTATTATTTCAGCATTATGAGGAATTATTACAGTGCATACTGCTGTATCTTCATACATTCCAGCCTGCTGTGTCTCTCCATTCATCTCAGCATGTCAGGATTCATGACTGGATCATTATGGAGGTCATACTTTTACTGCTGCATAGATAAGCTTTATCACAGCACTGCACATTATTGGACTATAGTTTTTTACCCTCTCCAATTACAGCAGCTGTCCCATTATTTTATCAATAACAGATGCCTCCATTTTGTAAACTGATATCCCAAAACAGCAATATGGTGGCAAACCTCTGTGTCCTGATATTAGGCCTACAGCGCCGAGATTACTGCCACCCAAACAGACTATTTAATCACTCCAACTCGCTATTGACATAAACGGCTGATACCAGAAACGTGCTGTGTTTGGTAAGATAATGCCGCCTTCATAAAAGATGCAAAGAACAAAGTCGTTCCATCAGAAGGGTTAGCCGATTAGCATAAAAAAGTTGTGTTTACTCAGTTCAAGAACACTTAAAAGCCCAGTTATCTTTCAAGCTGAAGATTAAATACGTTTGAATTTCACTGTGTGGCTGTCAAAGGCACAAAGTCACAAAGATTTAGAAGAAAGTGTCCTTCAGATTGAACGACCTTTCTTAGCTTGTGTTTTGTGGACACTAGCATTTAGCATGTACTAAATTAAACTAACTAGAAAGGCTAATCGTTTGATAACTGCTGTTTGTTTAAGATATATATTGTAACTTTCCAGCCAAGCGAATCGAACTCTGACCGTACCAAATGCTCTAGTTTGAAAGCTCCCTAAAAATGACATATGGGAAGCCATGCGCATTCATAAAATCCAAACTGACATTTTTCACCTTCAAGCCAAAGGCTATAATGATATTGGCAGAAAAAATAAAGCCATCAAATGTGAGTTCCATTAAACATTATGTCGGAGACTTTTATAAACTAGTCATGCAGCCAGCAGTGGAGATTCACCATTCAAAATCCAGCAGATGTGGCATAATGAAGCCATTTCTGTTACTGTGCTTAACTCTCCTGTTCAGAATGGAAGGGCAGAAAATAGGCTTGTCAGGGTGAGTGACGCTTCCCATTTCTATGTATAATTCAAGGCAAGCTGCCATCAGACTCATGCCCAGTCCACATCACTCGAAGAGCAATGAAGACAAAGTGCAAAATCAAAAATGTCAAGAGAAAAAAAAAAAAAAAAAAAAAAAAAACTTACTTTCAAATGGTCCAAAATACTGGGAGTATAAAATTAATTCAGTTTGGTGAGTAAATAAAACTTGCAAGGTAATTATATAAGTCAATATATTAATTTGTGTTGCATCTTTCTAGTGAGTCTAGTGAAAAAACATTTTAATGAGCAATTCTCACTACTAACTAGTTGCTTATTAGCATGCATATTATTAGCATATCTGTTAATTAGTCCTTATAAAGCACATATTAACGCCTTATTTTGCATGACAATATTTTAGATCTTAGGCCTGGTTTCACAGACAGGGTTTAGGTTAAACCAGGATTAAGTACTTTTTATAAACATGCCTTTGAAAAAAAATAAAAATACTGATGTGTATCTTGAGACAAAACAAAGGCACTGACATATTTTAAGATCAGTGCAAGTCTCTTCAAATTGAAACAGCTCAGATTTAAATATTAGTCTGGGATTAGGCCTAAACCTTGATGTGAAACCAGGGATTAATCTTCTGCTCCATTACTAACTATTAATAAGCAGCAAATTAGAAGTCTATTGAGGCAAAAGTCATAGTTAATGGTGAGAAATTTACCTTAAAATAAAGTGTGACCATATACTGTGTATGTTACAGGGCTGACGAGACGTGAGACGTACGGATCCATTTGCAAAGCTTTATTGTAAAACGTGGTCATACAGGCAGGGTCGGGAGACAGCAAACAGGTATGGCAGAGGCAAGACAGAGCAATCCGTGGAACAAGCGAGGGTCGACGATCGGCGTACAATATCCAGACAGGGCAAGGCAGAGAGAATAATCCAGGAACACGGCAGGAATCAAGACACAGGCAGACTAACTAAGAAAACAGGGAAACGCTTTGTAAGGTAGACGGGCTAACAATACTCGGCGGTGTGCAAGAGCAAGTCCCAGGCTTAAGTAGTGAGTGGTGGTGATTGTGAAATGGTGATCAGGTGTGGGTGTGATAATTGAGAACAGCTGTGCGTGATTAGGGAGTGCAATGGATGGTGGGAAATGGAGTCCAATGTGCTTGTGAGTGAAAATAGTCACTGTGGTGAACGGGTGACCTCTAGTGGTGGTTAACCGGGAGAGCATGGCCAGGATTCGTAACATAGCCCCCCCCAAGGAGCGGCTTCTAGACGCTCCGATACAATCAAGGAGGGCGGTGGAGCGGAGGCGGAACAGGGGGAGGGATGGAGGGCCAGATCCCTGCGGAAGTGCAGAGGCCGGGGATCGAGGCAGAGCCGGCAGGGCAGGAAACCAGGGCGGAGCCAGATGGCACGGGGGCCCTCCAGGGCGGAGCAGGCGGAACAGGAGCCCACCAGGGCGGAGCAGGCGGAACAGGAGCCCACCGGGGCGGAGCAGGCAGAACAGGAGCCCACCGGGGCGGAGCAGGCAGAACAGGAGCCCACCGGGGCGGAACAGGTGAGACCAGAGCCCACCAGACCCGAGCATAAGACCACCACGGCAGGGCAGAGGACCACCACAGGGAGGCAGACAGGGCAGGAACCCATGACAGAGACTGGGATCTGGGGAGAACAAGGACAGACAACACAGAGAGAGCAGGGACAGACAACACAGAGAGAGTCCTTGTTGCAGAGCAGGACGGGACCAGAGTGCACCTGGGCGAAGCAGGAGACCCCCAGAACCAGACGGCTGACCACCACCGCTGAACAAACAACGCCGGAGCCCACCAGTGTGGCGTAGACTGGGTAGAGAATCTCCACAGTAGAGTAGACTGGCCAGGAAGCCAGGGCAGGATCATGGATCTGGGGAGAGCAGAGACGGACACCACAGGGAGAACAGAGACAGACAGCACAGAGAGAGTCCTCATGGTCTCAGGAGCTGGGACCAGGCAGGTCGAGAGCTCGTAAACGGTCTCTATGGCTGTGGCAGGACAGGAGGATATGCAGATGGCCTCCATAGCCGTGACTGTGCAGGATGAGGATTCGCAGACGGCCTCCATAGCCGTGACTGGGCAGGGCGAGGAGTTACAGACGGCCTCTTTGGCCGTGACAGGACAGGGCGTGAGTTCACAGGCGGCCTCTTTGGCCGTGACAGGACAGGGCGTGAGTTCACAGGCGGACTCTTTGGCCGTGACAGGGCAGGGCAAGGATTCGCAGACGGCCTCTTTAGCCGTGACAGGGCAGGGCAAGGGGTTACAGACGGCCACTTTAGTCGTGACTTGAGCTACCGGAAGTTCTGGAGTGGCCTCTGTGGGGCGCTCAGGAGGAGCGGGCGCTCTTGCAGCGCGGACGCTTGAGGATCGGGAACGGCACTCCTGGCCGTGACTGGAGAACAGGATTCCCGGGGATCTGGATCGGCACTTCCGGCCGTGACTGGAGAACTGGATTCTCCGGGTTCGGGATCGGCACTCCTGGCCGTGACTTGAGAACTGAATTCTCGGGATACGGGTGTAGGTGCCACCACTTCGAGAGGTTCTGCAGCCGAAGCCGCCACCTCTGGAGGCACTGGAGCAGACTCGTGAACAGGAGAGACCTCAGGAACAGACTCGTGGACAGGAGAGGCCTCAGCAGCACAGTGTGCAGCCCACACACTCAAAATGGCGACCGCCATAACGGGAAGCACTGAGGTCAGGGGAACAGTCTCTGTAACAGCCAGGGTTGAGGCCCTGGGAATGCCAGCTACTCGCACCGACATCAGTGGTGGGTCCATCACACTGGATATCAGAACTCGAAGGACTGACCTTGAATCTGCGGTAACAGCCTCTGGCAGTTCGGCGGAGGCGTGAAGAGACTCTGGCTGAGGAGCTGCGGCGTGAAGAGACTCTGGCTGAGGCACTGAGACGTGCGCAGACTCTGGCTGGGGCACTGAGACGTGCGCAGACTCTGGCTGGGGCACTGAGACGTGCGCAGACTCTGGCTGGGGCACTGAGACGTGCGCAGACTCTGGCTGGGGCACTGAGACGTGCGCAGACTCTGGCTGGGGCACTGAGACGTGCGCAGACTCTGGCTGGGGCACTGAGACGTGCGCAGACTCTGGCTGGGGCACTGAGACGTGCGCAGACTCTGGCTGGGGCACTGAGACGTGCGCAGACTCTGGCTTGACAGCGGTGACGTGAGCAGACTCTGTGACGTGAGCAGACTCTGGCTTGACAGCGGTGACGTGAGCAGACTCTGGCTTGACAGCGGTGACGTGAGCAGACTCTGGCTTGACAGCGGTGACGTGAGCAGACTCTGGCTTGACAGCGGTGACGTGAGCAGACTCTGGCTTGACAGCGGTGACGTGAGCTGTGACCTGTCTTGGTTCTTTAATGTAGGTTGGAGCTCGACTTGGCTCTTTGACGGAGGCTGGGACTCGACTTGGCTCTTTGACGGAGGCTGGGACTCGACTTGGCTCTTTGACGGAGGCTGGGACTCGACTTGGCTCTTTGACGGAGGCTGGGACTCGACTTGGCTCTTTGACGGAGGCTGGGACTCGACTTGGCTCTTTGACGGAGGCTGGGACTCGACTTGGCTCTTTACCAGCAACATTGAGGTTCTGTGATGTTGTCGTTGCCGCCATGTTGTGAGTGTGCTCTAGCGTGGTTGTGAACACACAATTGGGTGCGGTGTCTCGTTCCTCCGCGACACCCACAGTAAAAGAAGAGCCCACACACATCAAAGCATAGTCCATGAATTCAGCGAGTGACGAACGTGGACCCTCTCGAAAGAGCTTAGATCGGAGTGGTTGGTTAAGGCCATCACCAAACAAATCTATCAGAAAACAGTCCGGCAAATCAGAGTCATTAGCTAATCTCAGGAATTCCTCGATGCACTCCTCCAGCGATCGGGTACCCTGCTTGAACCGCAACAAAACAAATGCTATGTCCATACCATCCTCCTGATCCTCTGAAAAGCTGCTGGATCCTCTGGTGGCCGAGTATTCTGTTACAGGGCTGACGAGACGTGAGACGTACGGATCCATTTGCAAAGCTTTATTGTAAAACGTGGTCATACAGGCAGGGTCGGAGACAGCAAACAGGTATGGCAGAGGCAAGACAGAGCAATCCGTGGAACAAGCGAGGGTCGACGATCGGCGTACAATATCCAGACAGGGCAAGGCAGAGAGAATAATCCAGGAACACGGGCAGGAATCAAGACACAGGCAGACTAACTAAGAAAACAGGGAAACGCTTTGTAAGGTAGACGGGCTAACAATACGCAGCGGTGTGCAAGAGCAAGTCCCAGGCTTAAGTAGTGAGTGGTGGTGATTGTGAAATGGTGATCAGGTGTGGGTGTGATAATTGAGAACAGCTGTGCGTGATTAGGGAGTGCAATGGATGGTGGGAAATGGAGTCCAATGTGCTTGTGAGTGAAAATAGTCACTGTGGTGAACGGGTGACCTCTAGTGGTGGTTAACCGGGAGAGCATGGCCAGTATTCGTAACAGTGTATTTATAATAGCTTTAGTACAATGGCAAATAATGTCCAATAAAACAGTTTAGGAAATACCATGTTTATCTTTTAACATTCATTATAACCAAATTCATATAGTGTTACAAATATGATGTAAGATACAGTTGAATATCTAGTCTATATTTGTAGTAAATTTAACATTGACAGATGCAGCACAAGGTTAATTTTGGATCCTGATAGCAAGGCTTTTAATCAGAATAGACCAAATAACTCCAACATAATATTACATCAACAGCAGAGTCCACCATTTTAAAAAAAGGCCAAAAAAGCTAATTTTCTCTATTAGAGTGGAGATGATTAAATGGAAAAGGCTATTGTTGTCCATGTGCTATTTCTATGGGTGGATTTTAAATAATGTAATTTTTGACAAAAGTCTTTCCCAGAAATACACTGTATGAGATTTCATCAGCCGCTTCTCACATTCTGCATCTTTAACTGGCACTGCCACCCTGGAGTCTGTCAGGATATCAGCAGCGCAACAGTGCCATCTCTGGTGATCTTTTCGCTCCCCATTATAAAAGCTGTAACTTGTGCTGCTCATATTTCCTTAAGACCAAGGAGTCATGATTTGGCTTGTCATCACTAGCTTGACTAGCAGTTAACCTGAGCTTGTGAATGCCGTAGTTACACTATCTTGGGGCAAAAAAAAAGTATTTTTCACCAGTGACTGCCATTCATATAACTATATCAATCAATCATTGTAAATGTTTTATCTATCTATCTATCTATCTATCTATCTATCTATCTATCTATCTATCTATCTATCTATCTATCTATCTATCTTTTTTAATTATTATTATAGTGTATTATATTATATAATATTATTTTATATTATAATATTTCATTTTATTAATTTTTAATTTCAGTCACATTCTTTTAGCCTGATTTTTATTTTAACCCCCAAAATCAAAAGAAATAAGAAAATATATTTTAAAAAGAAGCCTATAAACATAATTTATTTTCTTTAATTTTGATTTCAAGGCTAAATGTGACCTGCACATTTTCATGAGATTTGCCATCTTATAAGATTTTCAATGCTTCACATCATTTGTAGACATTTTTATATTTTCATGATAAACCGCATGAAATGACAGAAATAAACAATGTTCTGTTCCATGTGAAATTATAATCAAGAAAATGTCTTGATCAAGAAGTGATCCCATTTTAAAATATCTACATCACCGCTTTTAATTAAGCAATAATTTGGCTTTTAATCAGAAAATGCCATGACTCCATAAGCAGCAGTAAAGAACAAAAATTAATTATTGCGCATTCATGTGTATAGCAGCAGACAAAATGTGCTATATTACAATAGTACAATATTATAAATAACATTTTATTCTTTTCCATGTTTGCTGCTTTTGATGTCATCCGTTCTGAATGTTCTTCTGTTGTTATCAGCCAATCAGTGTCACTTTCCTGCAGCTCCAGTGTGATTAGTCACATGGCATTTACAGCTCAGGTGATTGGCTCAAAATTGTCCATGTCCAAAAGTGTTTCTGATCAAAGATTTCAGATTTCAAATTACTGAGGCTAAATTCAGAATAGCATACTTCTGATACTATTTCTACAATCTCTGTAGAATATAATAGTAGTATGCCAGCCAAGCAACAACCATTGAGATGAATGGGAAATTCTCCAGGTATTATCGACCACCTTGCTCAAAATCATCAGCATCATAAGCATAAAATACGGCAAGGAGGGCCCTGTGCCTGTACTCGAGGACCTAATGACACAAGAGACCATATTTAATGAGCTGGAAAACTATTAGGTCTAGATGGCATCTGCTAATGATAGCCAGACACTTTCTTCCCCATGCAAAAAGGACGTTTACCTTCACCAAGCATTACAAATTAATGTTGTGATTAGCAGCATAATTAAGATGGAAAACTCTCTCAAACGCTTCTTGTTTAAATCTGACTGAGGTGAGTCGATAAAACGAATGTTATGTTCAACGTAAAACAAGCAACATGCCCAATCACGATTAGCGAACACTGCAAATTATTAAACAACAGATGCGAACAAAGGATTTTAATCAACACGTGTGAAATAAAAGGCACTCAAAATCAATGTGACAAACAAACGTTTTATTGCATTCGTCTTCTCATGGGATTAACCATTCTTTCCTTGGAAAGCAAGGTCAGGAAATGTCATTCGGTTTATAATTAATTTCAGCAGCCCCGGAGGCACATCATTAATCATATTTACGCATCAACTCTAATTTAATATGTATTTCATCACACTATGAGTGGTTGTAAACACTGGAAACAGGGTACAAATAATTATCTCTGCTTAGTTTACGCTGCCTGAAATAAAGCAGCAGTAATTTTATGTAAATTATACCTGTATTGAGACGTTTGTTCCATGGTGCTAAATTGATTGGTAAAATTATAAGCCAACAGAAAACAGACCAATTTATTAAATGTCATTATGAGGTCTGTGGTGGAGAACTAATAATTACATTGTAACTCAATCCGATGTTTATTTCCTTTTCATCTGTCCCTGTCATTTTGTTTTAAAATGGTAAATTAGATTATTATTATTAATAATTATTATTATTATTATTATTTCCCTTGTATACTTTAACATACTTTTAAAAATAATACATATTACAGAAAATAAAAAGGTAAATTGCGATTAAATAATATGTATTATAATGTACATTTATATTAAATACAATTTGCTTTACTTTTTGACCCACGTACGTAGAATTGTTATGAATCTGGCCTACGAACTTCCGTTAACTCGCCACCAGAGGTCACTCACTCAGCACAGGGACTCTTGCACTACACTAACTGTTGCACGCCACCTCAGACTACAATTCCCATCATCCATTGCACTGACGACACACACAGCTGATTGCACTGATCACACACCCTACATAAACCATGGACTTCCTCTTCCTCTCTGCCGAGTATTGTTTAGCGTATATCCTAGTGATAGCTACTCTACGGAGCCCACTCAGTTGTTAGGCTTTCCTTGCTAGTTTTCTCGTGTTTGATACCTGCCCGTGTTTCCTGGATTTACTCTTTGCCTTGCCATTCGGACTTTGCTTGCACCTTGTTTGGATTATTGCTGTGTACCTGGATAATCTCTCTTTACCTTGCCCCTGTTGGTAGTGGTGGGCAGAGCGAGGCTTCGTGAAACACTGAAGCAGTTGAAGCAAATGTGTCGAGGCTTTGAAACGTTTCGAAACCTGTCTCTACAATGACACCTAGTGGGCATTTTCAAGTATTGCTCTGAAACAGCGTCGACAAAGAAACAATTGAGCGAATTGACGAATTGTAATGTATGTTGTGTCAATGAAGTCACCAGGTGAAATGGGGGAGTGGTTAGTGTGCTCGATTGCAGTGTTGTCTCCGTAGGTTCGAATCTTGGGTGAAGTAGTCACTTTTACAAAATTGTAATAAACAATTAAAATGTGTGTTTTTATTGTTCTCTTCTTGTAAAGTTTTGAAACATCGGTCTGACATCTGAATTAACACTTTGTGAATAAGTGTTACTTTGGTAATAACAAATAGACAATAAAATACATCAAGCCACAATGTCTTCCTTTTTTTAAATATAGAGATTTTTATTTAAAAATATTAATTGTTCTGCTGTTGATGAACTTAGCCTACTTATTTTTTTACATAGAATTTCTCCAGCCTTTGAAAAAATCCTCTCATAAGGGACACTCTGCACCCCCCAAAAGGGCAGGATGAGTGCTCCTCAAATGGCGCATCATGGATGACGTATTATTACAGTAGGCTAGCTGCCTATCACAATACATACATCTCACTTTATTTTGTGTTTCCAAATGGAAATGCTCCCACACCACAGAGGGCCGGCATCTCTTGTGTGGAGCTTCCATTATTATGTCATTTCAATATTAAATAATCTATCTATCAACTAGCCTATGATATCCTATCTGTAACTTGATGTGTTTGTCCCTATATCTAACTTATATGAATGTATATGTATGCCTATATGAATGTATCAGTATATCTATCCTAATTATCTGTCAATGTCAATAGCCTATCTATCAATATCTTAATAATAACTTTTAATGTAGCCTAAATATAATTAACCAAATTACACTATAAATATCATTATATCGCAAAATCTCTCTCCTCTCACAAAAAACCACGAAGTGAAGATGCGTTAACTCTACTTTTATACTTTGTGGGAGTTAGGTTGAGACAGATGTGCAATTGTGTGATTTGTTCCCGACCCTGTCAATCAAACGCCAAATCGGCAGGTATGACACGTCTCGAAACACTTGTGACACGCGCCGGAGCTTCGAATCACCATAGTCACGTGACATGGGTGTTTCGAATCACTCTTCGGAGCAGTGTTTCGAAACATCTGCGCTTCGGGATCTCGACACCGTGTCGAAACGTCAGTTTCACGTCAGCCATCCCTAGCTGTTGGATATTGTTCGCCGATCTAAGACCCACGCTTGCCCTAGGACTACTCTTTGTCTTACCATATATATTCCTGTTTGCCAATGTTTGACCCATGCTTGTTTCCGACCACTCCTTTTAATAAAGCCTTGCAAATGGATCCCCATGGCTGACGTGTCGTTACAAGAATAACCTTTAATTATCTTCATTATCTTTAAAAATTATACTGCAAGATGAAGCTAATCTATATAAGTATACTTCTTTAAAGTATACGACAAAAGATTAAAACAATGATATAAAATGTACCATTTCTTTAAAGTATAACTTTGAATTTGACATTATTACAAAGTGCACATTTTAAAAGTGTACTTGAGTATGCAACAAGTGTATGTTCTTCAAGAGCACTTAAGTGGACTTTTATTTCATTAATATAATATTATCTGCAAGTGTAGATTTAAAGTACACTACAGGTGCACATTCAGTACAATTAAGTGCACTTATTTTTCCACAAGGGTAGATCTAAAGGTAGATATTCTAAATCTAAGAATATACTGTATTTAATATTTAATAATATAATTTCCCGTTTATTACTTTTGATTTTGAGGAGAAAGGTGAATCACACTTTCATGAGATTCACTTCATTATGAGAGATTTTCCAAGGCTTCACCTAATAAGTAGACATTTTTATTTTCGTGGTAAATTGCATGAAACAGTAGAAATAAACAATGTTCCATTGTGTGAAATTATAATCAAGAAAATGTCTTTCATCCAAAGAAGAGCAGTGATTTTTAATTCCATTTTAAAACCTCTACATCACCGCTTTTCTATAATTTGGCTTTTTAATCAGAAATTGCTATGCCTCCGTAACCATCAGTAAAGAACAAAAAGTAATTATTGCTGATTCATGCGTATAGCCGTAGATGGAATGAGTTCTGCTGTTTACACAGAAACAAATGGAAATATTTTTGTGTTCAACAGGCAGCATATAATGACAGAACAATTTAGCGGCACAAAACTAGAAGTTAGCCTTCAATAAATAATTTGGCTTTTGAATTCTAAGCTTGCATATCACATCTAAAAGCATTGTTGGTATCCAGATTTCAGTTACTTAAGGCAAGAAACCACAAGTTAATAGTGGGAAAAGTTTAACTAATACTATAGATCTCACCAGATGATTAACATAAGAACAGGTTCAGTCATGTGACAATGTGTGCATTTTTTGTTGCCATGGCAACATTTCCAAAATATGTCCTCTGGTTAGCACGTTGCAGTGTCAGCAATTTTTAAAACGCTTGTTTTTGTTACTGAAGGTATGTTTCAACCCATGCAACAATTATAATATTTTAATAACATATCCTAGATTACTCAACCTGATTTTAATACATTTCTTGAACAAATTGATATAAATAATTTACAAAGATATTGTGGTGACATATGTCACATCGGGCTATTAACATTATAAAAGTAGGTGAAATTTTGATGTGACGTATTTGTCACATTAAAGGGATAGTTCACCCAAAAATGAAAAGTTGATGTTTATCTGCTTACCCCCAGGGCATCCAAGATGTAGGTGACTTTGTTTCTTCAGTAGAGCACAAACAAAGATTTTTAACTCAAACCGTTGCAGTCTGTCAGTCATATAATTGCAGTCAATGGGATTCACGGCTTTGAGAGAAAGAAAAAAAAAAACATACACAGACGAAACCAAAATCAAAATACAATAAACACTTAAATTGTTATTTGGATGTTTTCTTAGTTACGAAAGCAAAAAAAAAAAGCCCAGAATCGCAAACCCAAAGCATTAACTAAAGCATATAGGAGCCAAAGTCACAGGTGTGAAGACCATAGTAACAAAATACAA
This sequence comes from Barbus barbus, assembly GCF_936440315.1. Taxonomy (NCBI): domain Eukaryota; kingdom Metazoa; phylum Chordata; class Actinopteri; order Cypriniformes; family Cyprinidae; genus Barbus; species Barbus barbus. Next base: position 21,909,411 of record NC_136762.1, read on the forward strand.
GCAGTTCAAACCAGTGAGGAAAAAAATAAAATAAAAAATAGCTGACAAATCAGCACTACACGTTTTGGTTCAACAAGAGCAACACAAACACAACACACATTCACAAAGTGAAGTGTACATCTAAAATCAATGAAAACCTCCCTTAACAAGTGTAACACACTTTTAAAGCTGTAGTGAGTAATCAGATAAAAGTCTGATTTGAACTCAGCCACAAAGCATGCTGGGTAGCCAGCAGTGCCACACTGTTCTTTAGAGCCAATAAGAAACCACCTAAAAACCACTCAGAACACATCAATGACCATACACTCTTAAAAATAAAGGTTCTTTGTTGGCATCTATGATTCATTAGGAAACGTTTACATCAATGCAATCTTTCCACTCCATAGAAGTTTTTTTATAGTAGAAAAAGGTTCTTTATATTTATAGAACATGAATCATACAAAGGAAAAACATTTTATGGGGAGCCCAAAACGGAGTGTATACAACAACTTGACAACTATCCACAGCCCTTTATCGAGGTGATTGTGAATTTCCATACATTTTCACATCTAGTATTCTCCATATTCTCCGAAGCAAGACAAACCAGTGATGTTTACTCTTCACTTTGCATGCTATTTTTTTTAACGGAGTGGTGTATATTCATCGAATAAAATTATCATATTTTCAATGTATTTGCTTTGAGCATAGTTCAGAGACAGCTTTGTATATTGTTGAAAATCCAAAAGGCACAGAAAGCATGAAATGTAGCTCCGCCTTCCCCTCCAAGGCTTTTCAATGCCTTTCATTTATCGCCGTACACATACAATACCAGTTTTGTGTGGGTTATTTGTAGGATATCTGACCCAGTTGTTGCTTCAGTTCATCATTCACATGTTTACAGCTATGTGCAGCTACATCTGTTGCCAGGAGTGAAAAGTTTTCTTTCACATCAGGTGACCTGTGAGACGCTGTAAATGGCCTACCTGTCGTGCTCTATATCACGTAAAGATTTTCTCAAAAAAGAAAAGGAAAGGCCTCTATCTGTCAGACAAGGACACTCTTTCAGGGGCAAAATAGTTTGTGTAGGGAAGCCAAAAAGAATATGCATCATACAAGTTACACACATTTCGTCGTAGCTTGCCAAGATAAATTGTATTGAAACAACAACATTTTGGTCATGTGACATACTTCTTACAGGATCTCACCCAAGAAAAGGACATTTTCTGAAAATGTACTCACCATCAGGCCATCCAAAATGTGGAGAGATTTAGATTTATTTGACAAAATAACACTTAAATTGCTATTTGGATGTTTTCTTACTTACGGAAGCAAAAAAAAAAAAAAAAAGCCCAGAATCGCAAACCCAAAGCATTAACTTATAGCAGCCAAAGTCACAGGTGTGAAGGCCATAGTAACAAAATACAAGCAGTTCAAACCAGTGAGGAAAATGGCTCACAAATCAGCACTACACTTTTTGGTTCAACAAGAGCAACACAAACATAACACACATTTCAAACATAAAATGTGTTCAATTCACATGTTTGATGTTTCATTGTCTATTTTATTTTTGTGACAAATGCAGTAATATTATTTTTTATCCATTTTGCTGCTGTTTTCATCCATTTCATAGTACATTATTTATAACCACTATGAATCCATTTATGCAGAAACATAAACCCTGTAGTCACTTGGTCATTGGCAAGCAACATATCTAAACTTATATTAATACTATAAAACACATTCAGTTCCTATGCAGTCTAGTCTGTATAATGGCAGTTGCCAACCGGCCTATTAACACAGAGACAAGTTTAAGAATTCTACCTGTATTCTGCATCTAGTATTGCATTTTCTATGAAATTATTTGAAGCCATGCAATTCTTCACTTCAAGGGACAATTAATGTTCCTACGGTCTCCATTTTTTGTATTTGCTGTCTGTGGGCCCTGTTATTTGAACCTGAAGTTATCTTTACACAATGTCCACAATGATGTGTTTGCAGACTCCAATGCCTTTGAGCATCAGGCAAGCAGTGATGAGCGGCAAACCGCAGGGTTTGACGGAGCGGGTGGACCCTCAAAACCTAGTAGCTAGGAAGAGGTCGGCCACATGCTGTTTGGCTCATTACACCACCTGAGCCCATACCTCTGCTGCTGGTCTGATTAATGGTCTCCAGTAGCCCAACCACCCTATGGAGGCATCCCATCCTGGCCAAACCAAGGCCCATCCATCTTGGGTCATGAAGTCAGGCTGCCATTCAGTACTGTACATCTTGTTGAGCTGTGTTTGCCTCTTCAGTCTTAATCTTGCTGCTTGATTTAATGGGCACATTAAGGGCAGGATTCAATACAGTACGGTAAATTACTGCAGGCCTGCCAGGCAGATAAAATTAATACAGCAGAAAATCTGGAGATCCCACCTTATCATCACACAACTCTCAGTAATTCATGGAGGTAGTGCAGGCGGCATTAGGTTAAAGTAATAGTTCACCCAAAAATGAAAATTCTGCCATCATTTAGTCAACCTCAAGTTGTTTCAAACCTGTATGGAATGTTTGATGTTTTGTAGAACATTTACACTGCTCTTTTCCATACAGCAAAATCACTCTAACATCATATTTCTGCTTGGACATAGTTCGGTATATTCACATAGTTGCAAAAATTAATGTACAGTAAGTGTTTTATAATGGATGCTCACCGATGAAGCATGTTTTGGATAAGTATGTGAATATCAGTGGTGTTTGTACATATTATGTTCATCAGACACTCCAGGCAAGATCACTTGTTCTGACAGAGAAAATATTCACTAATTATGCCAGGTCATGTTCAGATCACTGAGTTTCCACACATTCAGAATGGTTTAAATTATATTTATTTATTTATTTATATATTTATTTTATTTCATTTGATTTAATTTTAAATTTTTTGGTGTTTAGTAATCTTGAACGGATCCATATAGTAGTTTATATGCAGTCCTTTGGCATCTCCCTGTGGTCTTGTTTGGTATGGCAGGTTGACTTGCACTTATTTGTTAAAGTTACCGTGCAATTGAGCCTCACATATTTTTAAGTTATAAAGAATATCTGGGGGGGCAGTCATGGGCTAATGGATAGAGAGTCGGACTTGTAACCCAAAGGTCGCGGGTTTGAGTCTAAACCGGCGTCAGGTCTGGCAGGGATTGTCGTGGGAGGAGTGAATGTCTAGTGTGTAATACCACAACTGAGGTTAGACCCTTGAGCAAGGTACCGAACCCCCAACTGCTCCCCGGGCGCCGCAGCTTAAATGAATGCCCACTGCTCTGTGTGCGTGCGTGTTTGTGTTTGTTCACTACTCACTGCTATGTGTGTGGGTTAAATGCAGAGCACAAATTCTGAGTATGGGTCACCATTAGGGTTGGGATGATAAATCGATGCAGAATCGATTCCTGGATCGCTTTTTCCAAATGCATCGCGATTCCTCTGGAATCGATTCTGAGCTTAGACTTTAACAGCAGATGGCGCTCTAATGTTTTTTTTTATCCGCACATTCAAATGCTCATGAAGAAGAATGCTGAAGAGCGCTTGTGTGTTCAGCTCAGTCTTGTAATTTCACCTCAGCTCAGAATGCTTTTATGACGTAAAATGAATGTAAACACAGCCCACCCTTGTAATTCGCTTCAACCTTTTCAAATTTTATGAATGATTATTTTAGGTTCAAGTATGTGTAAGGATTTGGAAAAAAGCAGAGTACGGCTGTTTCTAAAGCATGCAGCGCCATCTGCTTTTTAAAACTAAGCTCAGAATTGATTCCAGAGGAATTGCGATGCATTTGGAAAATCTTAGAATCGATCTAGGAATCGGTTCTGCATCGATTTATCGTCCCAGCCCTAGTTACCATACTTGGCCACACGTCACGTCCTTTCCTTTCTTTCCTTAAAATAATTTGTTTTGTTTAAAAATAATTACATGGAACTGAAAGTAATAACACTAGAATATAAAGGATTTTCTGAATTGAAAAGGTTGAGGGGGGCCTTGCAGTACTGATTCGAAGAGGAGGGGGACTTTTCAGTTAAAAATGTTGAGAACCACTGGTGTAGGTTGCAGTGGCGGCTGCTGGTCTTTCAAAGAGGGGAAGCTCAATTTCGGCCTACATCAAAAAAATTGTCCATTTATTTATATGTAAATTCTGCCATCGTGTGCAGTTTGCTAGCTGGCTAGTTCACCGCCTGGCCTACTGTATGAATGAATGAATGAACAAATGATGTAAAAAACATATTAAACTCGACGGAGGAAATGTGGGAATTAGGTTAAACTGAAACAAGGAATGTGATGTATAATTGTGTGAAATGTATAATGAAATTTGGCCAGCAATTTCGCCAAGCAAATATCAAGAAATAGTTGCAGCAGTTTGTCTTTTGACTACACTTGCAAAGTCCACTATGGGACTGAGCTCGAATCAGTGTTGCCAACTTCTTTCGATGGAAAGTAGCTAAAGCCAGTTTGAAAAGCCAGATGACGTCATGGGCTAATTAGCATATTCATGACGTCATCGCGTCATATTGCCTTTTAAATTTGTTTGTCTCTCTGTGCTCATACTGTATTTTGATGTAGCCAAATTCTCAATAAAACTGTTTTCCTTTATATATTTTGCTGTTTATGTTGTCAGTCAATGGGATAAATACGAAATAGTGACTGAAACGCAGCCCTTTAAGAATACATAACCAGCTCTCCCTCCCAAGAAGTTAGTCTGCACAAAAATCCTAATTTATAATCGAGCCGTCATCTGATGAAATCAAATATTACACACAAGATAAGACAATTCCTGTGCTGTGGTTTCGGCTATAAATTAGATGCATGTAAAATTAGAGAAGCAACATAATATCTATTTGAACTGAACGCTCCTCTCAGCCGCTCACTGAACAGAGAAAGAGGTGCGTGCGCGCTGACCTCGCGTCGTTGCGGCAGTACCAGCGATCACAGAGACTCGCTAAGGTTTGTCAAAGAAGTCGCTAGATTTGTCGCTAGTCACTTTTGGGGAAAAAGGTCGCTAGGGTGGTCTGAAAAGTCGCTAAGTTGGCAACACTGGCTCAAATAGCTTCAGCATCAGCGACTTCTTATAGGACACAATCGCTGTCAATCAAAAGGAGATGCAGTCTTTCCACAAACCCTCCAATCATCACGCAGAAGCCCGGAGTCCAGCCCCGCCCACTCCTCCATTCACCCCCAGAGACGCTGAGCGTCCGGGGGCGGGACATAATCGCAGCATTTATCCAATGAGCGTCTAGTTTTGAAGCACTGAAAAAAACTGTTCAAAGCAGCCCCATTGAAGTCAACGGACGCTGGGCTTCAACAGGCAAATACATTGATGCTACGGGAATATATGAGAAGGAAATCGAGTCAGCTGCTATATGTAGCTGATTCTGAACGAACTCATCTCTGAGATGAACGTGTTCTAACGCATTTTTAATCAATAAAATGTTAACACAATAGTACATGTTTGACCATTAATTTTTTGACATTATAGGGGAAGCCGAGCTTCCCTTGCAGTCTTAAAGAAATCCCCACTGATTTGAACTGAACGCGCTGCTCCTCTCAGCCGCTCACTGAACAGAGAAAGAGGTGCGTGCGCGCTGACCTTGCGCCGTTGCGGCAGTACCAGCGATCTCCAGAGACTCGCTTAGGTTTGTCAAAGAAGTCGCTAGATTTGTCGCTAGTCGCTTTTGGGGAAAAAGGTCGCTAGGGTGGTCTGAAAAGTCGCTAAGTTGGCAACACTGGCTCGAATAGCTTCAGCATCAGCGACTTCTTATAGGACACAATCGCTGTCAATCAAACGGAGATGCAGTCTTTCGACAGACCCTCCAATCATCACACAGAAGCCCGGAGTCCAGCCCCGTAATCACAGCATTTATCCAATGAGCGTCTAGTTTCGAAGCACTGAAAAAAACTGTTCAAAGCAGCCCCATTGAAGTCAATGGACGCTAGGCTTCAACAGGGAAATACACTGTGACGCTACGGGAATATATGAGAAGGAAATTGAGTCACCTGCTATATGTAGCTGATTCTGAACGAACTCTCTTCGAGATGAACGTGTTCTAACGCATTTTTAATCAATAAAATGTTAACACAATAGTAAATATTTGAACATAAATTTTTTGACATTATAGGGGAAGCCAAGCTTCCCTTGCAGTCTTAAAGAAATCCCCACTGGTAGGTTGTAGCCTAAGCTAACTGGCTGGCACTGTGCAAAGATAGCATGCTTAGTGGTGACTGTAGTGGCAAATGTAAAGAAAAACAAATAAAAAAAGCTGTGTCTCATTTAGAAGGCTGCACCCTCCGGAGGTCAGATCCTCTGGAGCAGGGGTGTCCAAACTACGGCCCGCGGGCCATCTGTGGCCCGCTATCACTCCTGTGGCGGCCCGCGAGGGATTTAAAAAAAAAAAAGATAAGAATCTGCAGAGGTGGGCAAACTACGGACGTTTTCATCCAGTCCGTGATGCAGTCGTTCCAATATGCAATATCAGTAAACTCCAATAGATGGCGCTGTAGCCTGTAGTGCAGTATATAACCCCTGATTTACACTGTCCCGCCGCTCCGACGCGAACACCGGAGCTGATCGCGCCCACTCCAGTCGATCCGCTGCGCGTTTCAGAAGCGGCTCTCCGCACGGCTTCACTAAAGACAGGCGCCGCGTCTATTTTTGACGGACGCCACGTTCAAGCCGCACAGCGAATACAAAATAAAAAGTCAAAATAGCTATATACACAACAAAACTGGCACAATAGTAAATAAGTTACATGTTTTAAAAATGTGAAAGTGTTCATTTGTTTTGAAAAATGCCTTGTATTGGAACCGTTTTAAAAATGCTTAAAAGAGTTTCCAGTAGCAGAACAAATGCCAGTGTTATCCTGCTGCTCACGGGTGCTGTCATTTGGGGAAAACATGGAAATAATTTGTCATTTTATCTTGCAAAGATATGATTTCTTCTTCTGTTTCCCACACACATTTTTATTCAAATGGTTATAGTACAGTTTTTTCTGGATTACAAATCGCGTTTTTTTTTTTTTTATCTGAAACGTGCTGTAATTTCCAAGGTGACTTATATAAAGCAATCAAGGTCAAGCGCAAAGCGCACTCATCAGGATTGGTGATAAATGAGAAAAGGCAAGCTAGTTTAAATTATTCCAGCAACCACGCCGCTACTTTCAGTTTCGCTTTAAATATTTAAGGCTGGGCGATTATAATATATGTTTATGGTGAATGCCACTATAATTTGTGTTTGTTTTTTACTTATATTTTCATTCTTTTTTCTATTCTGAACACTGCTAAATTTACAGGACTTTTTGTGGAGTGTAGGGAATATAAAAACATGTTTCTAATGTTTGTAAACGTTTCGTTTATTTTACATTATTTCTGAATGAAATGATAAAATGTGTCTTTAACAGACTTGTACACCAATGCATCTTATCTGTGTGTCATAAAGTGCTCATAAAAATAGGTAGAGATGGTACAAGAAAAGAACTGGCATGTATGTACAAGTATACATAGTACAGTAGTAAGTGAGTGTCAATTTAGAATAAAAAAAAAAAAAATCAAAGCTTCATTTGTCGTAAACATATTATGCGGCCCCTCACTTAATGTGGAAAATTTGATGTGGCCCTCGAGTCAAAAAGTTTGCCCACCCCTGCTCTGGAGGTTGCATCCTTTGTAGGATGGGTATACGAAGTGTACTCAACCTAGAATTAAACGAGACGGCCTTCGTAGGACGGGCGGAAAAGAAAACAGGAAGTATCACGTTGCTATGCAAACACATTTAGAGCATCGTTGCGCTCTCACACTACTTAAATGAAGGAAAATTATTTACTTGTTTATTTTGTTAAATTTTTGAAGAGCTGCAGCGTATGTACAACAGACATCTGTTAGAGGGGGAAAAAAAGGATGAGCGACGCAAAGAATTGTGGGTTATCTGTAGCAGCGAAGGATACAACTGATGCATCCTTCGAATTCCTGTGAAAGAAGGTTGCATTCAAAGGTTGCATTCGGAGTGTCCTGTTTGCTTTTCTGAAATGAGACAGCCTCGATGACGTATGCACTCTTCGAATGAGACCTCCAGCGGACGCAGCCTTCTAAATGAGACACAGTTTAAGAATGTGCAACACTAAAAAATATAGAATACCCAAGATGTGTCACTCGTATAGATTTGAATGAGGAAAAATGCAACGCTCAATATGGCCGCTCTATCGAACAAAGCCCCACCTTCTGAGTAAAAGAGCCAATTGCTAATCTGTAAAGTCAGCACGTCACTGCAGTTGACTTGCCTTAAAGCAGATTTTAGAAACACTTCACAATCTATACTTCTGATTATATTACCGTATGTAACAATTACAATATTTACAACACGTTTGTACAAACAAAATTCATATGACATTGCTAATCTGTAGTAGACCTATTTTTAATCATGCACTGAATAGACAGTGTTGCCTGGAAGTGAGATTTTGGCACTTTAGGCAAATTGGATTTTTTTCCTCAAATCACATTTTTTTTCAGGCGGACTATTAATTGCAAGTGATCAAATCAGATTTGTGTGTGTCCAGACATAATCAACTTATTTGCATGGGTTGCTTTGGTTACGACACAGGCATACCAAAATGAAGGGGGAAAAGAATGCATCTTATCTGTGTGTCATAAAGTGCTCATAAAAATAGGTAGAGATGGTACAAGAAAAGAACTGTCATGTATGTACAAGTATACATAGTACAGTAGTAAGTGAGTGTCAATTTAGAATAAAAAAAAATAAAAATCAAAGCTTCATTTGTCGTAAACATATTATGCGGCCCCTCACTTAATGTGGAAAATTTGATGTGGCCCTCGAGTCAAAAAGTTTGCCCACCCCTGCTCTGGAGGTTGCATCCTTTGTAGGATGGGTATACGAAGTGTACCCAGTGGGAAAAGAAAAAAAACATACAAGTGCCCTGACAAGTCGTGGTGCAGAGCTGTTCTGTCGCACAAGAAAAACGGGTATATATTTTGATGTTCCGTGTTGTCGTCACAGCCAGCTTCAACTTCATTTGAATACTGTAAGAATACTTCTGGCATTTCCATCACCGGTTTGGATGTGCCATTAATTAATTAAAATATAATTAATAAAATATAATTTATAATAATTTAATAATTATAATAATTTATATGTATATATACTTTTTTTAGTAGAGCATAAAAGTAAAGGGCTTATTGAGATCCTGTTACAGTTACTGTTATAAAAATATAATTTCTTTTGCATATTTTATGATGCATGAAAATGAATAATCTAAAGTATTGTACTAATTTCTCCGTTGCTGTCCATTTGTTTGACACTTTAAGCTTGTTTTGAAGTTATAGCTATAGTTCAGTTAGGTTATGCCTAACTGTTGTAAAATAGAAATATGTACATAATTGTAATGCAGGATATGTGGTGGAGAAAACACAACTCGATTGCATTAAACAGTAAAGAGCTCTGTCGACACCTGACACGGTATGCAGCTCAAATTAAGCTTTCTACGAATATAAGTCCCTTTTGAAGTTCAAGACAAATTGAGCAGTGCCATTTTTGGTCCCACTTTATATTAGGTGGCCTTAACTACTATGTACTTACATTTTAATTAATAATTTGATACAATGCACTTATTATGTACATACATGTTTTTACATTGTACTTATATTTTTAAAATACCTAAATGTAGTTACATCTGTAATTAATTTCAGTAATTACATTTATAATTACTCTGTTGACCCATCCCTTACACCTTAACCCACCCTTAAACCTACCCATACCACCAAACCTGTCTCTAAACTTACCCGTATCCCACCCCAATAGCAGCAAAAGTGTTTTGCGATACAATAAGTACATTGTACTTATTTTTTGATGTAAGTGCATAGTTGTTAAGGCCACCTAATATAAAGTGTGACCCCATTTTTATTTTGAATTGTCTTGTTATGTGGCGTGAGATTTACTTGGTAGAGTGAGAGCATGAGACAGAGTCTGAAATGCATGAGAGTTGGCAAGAGCAGCCCAGGCTCATTGGAGATATGTGATTGCCTGCATTTCTGAAATGTACCTACATTTCACTGCAGTTTCCAGATGAAATGAACACTACCGAACACTGAAGCAGGAAAACATCAACAACTTTTGTTCTTTTTCACAGAAATTATGTTTACAGAGGCAGATTTGAATAAAACCTTAATTTTGCACGTGCACCTTACACAAAATTGTTATGACCTCAAAACACTTTTACCATAGTGCATGATTTAAAAAAACCTAATAATTATTTTAGCATTTTTATCTCATGATTGCCTTTGTTAAAACAATATTAGTTAGGTTTAGGGTAGGGGTTAGTGAAGGTGGTACATTAATTTCAAAAGCGATACATACGAATTAGCCACCTCATAAAATACGTACAAGTTGCCGTGAAATAGCGTTGAACATTTCATTTCTGAACTGTTGTGATATATATAACAGCCAGTGTTTATATAGTCACGTTTTGGAGAAAATTAAACAAGCTATTTAGCTATTTACTTGACTAACTGGGGCCCAGGTCAGGAAGCAGACAGACTGGCTAAACCGACCGTCTGCTAGCCGCCTTATGTCACAGAAGTCAGTTAAATCTCAGCACATAGAGACTCTTTATGTCTGTACCCTGAACTAGAAAATACAGAAAACATCCAAACCAAAGTAAGAGTAAAAATTTTATTGATGTTCAAAAACAGATATAATACAGATAAACAAATGATAAAGCTTGGCTTATTGAATATTAGATCCCTTTCTACAAAAGCACTTTTTGTAAATGATATGATCACTGACCATAAACTAGATGTGCTTTGTTTGACAGAAACCTGGCTAAAACCAGATGACTACATTACTTTAAACGAGTCTACCCCCAAGATTACAGTTACAAACATGAACCGTGCCCAAAAGGTAAAGGGGGAGGTGTTGCCACAATTTATAGCAATATTTTCAGTATTTCTCAGAGGTCGGGTTTCAAGTATAATTCGTTTGAAGTAATGGTTATCCAAAGAAACTTCCAAAATCGATACTATTAGAGATCAAATTGTAACCATGTAGCCGTCAGCTACAGTATCGCATCAGATAGTGCACTATAGATCCCCTGAGGAACAGTTCCACTCATTCTCTACTATAGGAGAGGAAGAATTGTATAAACTTGTCAAATCAGCTAAACCAACAATCCTCTTTTGGCTATTATTAATTCGTCATTTTCATTATGATATGTCCCCAAAACCTTTAAACTGGCTGTTATTAAGCCTCTCATCGAAAAAACACAACTTGATCCCAAACATCTAGTTAATTACTGACCGATCTCGAATCTCCCTTTTCTGTCAAAGATACTAGAAAAGGTAGAATCCTCGCAATTATATTCCTTCTGTAATGAATCTGGTCCATGACCTTCCGTCTGACAGCCACAAGAGATCACTCCTCCATCACATTGACTTGCACAACACACAGACTGTTACATATTACCCTGGACTACATTCCCCAGCAGCCATTTCACTAATCACCCGCTCACACCAGAGAACCATCACACAATCACACACGCTTTATAAGCCTTAGGCTACGTCCACACGAAGACGGGTTTCTCCGTATCCAATCTTTTTTTTTGCCTCAAATTCCGTAAACACGGAGTCGTCTCAGGAAATATCTGCGTCCACACGGAATCACTGAAACCGACTGAAAACGATGTAGTACACATGCCAGACCAATATGTGGCGCTGTAATTCTGGCACAGAAATACACAAAAAAACAGAGAAGAAGACTTGGACCATGTGCGTAAACCTTGCGCGCTGAATATAAACTAACACACAAAGCAGAAGATTTTGCTTTAATAAAACTAATGAGCTCAGTAGGTTCTGCAGCACGAACACAGGCACGTAGTCATTGTTGTTGTTGTTGTCGCTGTTATGTGACGCAGCGGTGTCTGATTAGGGGCGAGACGTGGGCTGATGACGTCATCGTTTCAGAAAATATACGGATTCGCCGTCCACACGAAAACATGAAAACGGCGTTTTCAAATTTATCCACCCTGGGACCCGGTTTCAAAAATGATCGGTTTCACTCTTCGAAAACGCCGGTTTCGTGTGGACGATACGCCTATACGGTAAAAAATGTATGCGTATACAGAGAAACCCGTCTTCGTGTGGACGGGGCCTAAGACTTCCTCTTCCAGATCGCCGAGTATTGTCTGAGTTTATCGCTCTCCAAGTGATAGCATTTTACGGTGCAAGTTTATTGTCTGAGTTTTAGTCTAGTTTATCCTGTTTATTAGTCATTCTTGTCTTGATCCTAGCCTGTGTATCTCGTTTCTGTGTTATCTCCGCCTGCCCTGAAGTCTATAGCCTTCCTTGGATTGCTCTCTCGTCTTGTCGTTTGGACTCTGTTTGCCCCTACCTGGACCATTGCTCGTGTACCTGGATTACCCCTCCTGTTAAGCCCTCTGGATATTGTTCGCCGATTGAAGACCATGCCTGTTTACTTGAGTACTCATCTGTCTTGCCCTCTATATACCTGTTTGCCATTTGTTCAACCCTGCCTGTGTTTTGACCATGTCTATTAATAAAAGCTTGCATATGGATCTGCATGCCTCATATCTCATCGGCTCCGTAACACCTTCTTAGACAAAAATTATATCTGTGAGGATTTCCAGTCAGGATTTAGACCATTTCATAGTACTGAGACTGCTCTCATTAGAGTTACAAATGACCTGCTCTTATCATCTGATTGTGGTTGTATCTCTCTATTAGTGCTACTGGATCTTAGCACTGCGTTCGACACCATCGATCACAACGTTCTTTTGAATAGACTAGAAAATGTTGTTGGCATTAGTGGAAGTGCATTAGCATGGTTCAAATCGTACTTATCTGGCCGCCATCAATTCGTAGCAGTGAATGAAGAGGTATCATATCGATCACAAGTGCAGTGTTGGGCTGTTACTTTTCACACTTTACATGTTACCCTTGGGAAATATCATCAGGAAACAGGGTTTCACAACAGCTTTCACTGTTATGCTGATGATACTCAGCTCTATATTTCTTCACGGCCCGGTGAAACACACCAAACTGAGAAACATATTGAATGCATAGTCGATATAAAAAACTGGATGACCAGTAATTTCTTACTGCTAAATTCTGAAAAAACAGAGGTGTTAATTATCGGACCTAAAACCCCCACAAGTAATAACCTAGAACACTGTCTAACACTTGACGGCTGCTCTGTCGATTCTTCATCATCAGTCAGGAACCTAGGTGTGCTATTTGATCGCAATCTCTCCTTTGACAGCCACGTTTCTAGCATTTGTAAAACTGATTTTTTTCATCTTAAAAATATATCTAAACTGAGACCTATGCTCTCAGTGTCAAATGCAGAAATGTTAATTCATGCGTTTATGACCTCAAGGTTAGATTAGTGTAATGCTTTATTGGGCGGTTGTTCTGTACGCTTAATAAACAGAACAGAAAATGGGGTGGTGATGGTGCAGTGGATAAGACACATGCCTTTGGTGTGAGAGACCCGGGTTCGAATCCACTGTGAGACACCAATGTGTCCCTGAGCAAGACACTTAACCCCCTAGTTGCTCCAGAGGCATGCGACCTCTGACATATATAGCAATTGTAAGTCGCTTTGGATAAAAGCGTCAGCTAAATGAATAAATGTAAACAAACTACAAATGGTTCAAAATGCAGCAGCTAGAGTTCTTACTAGAACCAGGAAGTATGACCACATTAGCCCAGTTTTGTCAACATTGCACTGGCTCCCTATTAAACATCATATAGATTTTATATATCAAAATCAACTGCTGGTGGCAGATCCTTTTTCTATTTAGCGCCCAAATTCTGGAACAATCTACCTGGATTGTTAGGCTGCATGAATTAGGTCAACCGGAACCGGGAACACTTCCCATAACACACGATGTACTTGTTACATCGTAAGAAGATTGACATCTACGCTAATATTAGTCTGTTTCTCTCTTATTACGAGATCACCGTAGCCACCCGATCGGGTCCGTATCCAGATCAGATGGTCACTGCAGTCACCAGATCCAGTTCGTATCCAGATCAGATGGTGGATCAGCACCCAGAGACGACCTATACAGCCCTGAACGTCAGCAGAGACCAGGACACCTAGATGAGCCCCAGAGACAGATCCCCAGTGAGGACCCCGCCACTTAGACAGCCATCGGGAAAAGACCACTGGAACCAGTTGAGCCCTTACAATCTGACTTTGCTGCAGTTGGAACAAACTGCTGGTTCGTTTGGCCAGAGGAGAACTGCCCCCCCGACTGAGCCAGGTTTCTCCCAAGGTTTTTTTTTTTCATTCTGTCACCGATGGAGTTTTGGTTCCTTGCCGCTGTCGCCTCTGGCTTGCTTAGTTGGGGACACTTCATTTCCAGCGATATCGTCGACCTGATTGCAAAGACACTATTTAAACTGAACTGAGCTGGACGATGACATCACTGAATAATGGAATGCCTTTAACTGAAAGTTGCTTTGACACAATTTGAATTGTTAAAAGCGCTATATAAATAAAGGTGACTTGACTTGACTATTTAGCACCAGATACTGGACAGTACACTTTGAAACTGCCGTGAAACGTTTTACAAGCAATGTAACCGATATCCACTGGCACGTTTTTACATGATACTGTTCTGTTTAATGAACCCACATCTGCAGTGAAGAGAAAATGATATCACCGATAGTGCCTCTTGTGGACATGAAATCTGAAAATTGCAGCAAAATGTACTCTGAGCATAGTTTTTTTTTTTTTTTTTTTTTTTTTGTGTAGGCAGTTACATTTTTCATTACAAACCTGGGTTGTGCAAGAGACCTGGCAGAGTAAAAGTTATTTTAAAAGAATCACTTTGGGGTCCTATAGGTCAAGCTGACTCAACTGACGGGCCAAATTGTTTATAACAATACAAAGTATATTTATGACTTTTAAAAATAATATTTATGATGTTTTTAGTAATCTATGTGTCTTATTTTACTTCTGTACCCTTACGGAACAAAACAATATGGGAATATACTGCAAAAGATCATGCAATATATTACATAATACATTTCCTTATATTGGAAACTAGTGTTTATATTTTTTAATATACAGCAATATATGCATTGACAATATATGGCTATATATTGATACATACAAATATATTTAGAAATAAAGACAAAGATAAATCTAATATTCATAACGTTTGATCCTTTATTGTGTATATATTCCACATAGATGTTCCCATATAAATGTAAATTTATGTACACGTATATACACGCATTCCCAGAATCAGTTAAAGCAGATTTCTTATTCCCAGCTTGCTTTGCTTCTGACTCTTAAAGGTGAGTAAAAAAATGTAAAGTTTTATGTCATGTGTTTTTGATCAATATTAATATAGGGGAGATCTGTTAGTGTTTAATATTGTTGTATGAACTTGAACTTGAGACATACTGAGAATATTGCTATAAATTGTAGAAACACCTCCCCCTTTGCCTTTTGGATTAAATATGATCAAAGAGCGCTATGAAAATCAATCCGCATTGTTAATCTTTTTGATCTTTTATTTAAAAAATTCACACAAATCTAACCTTTCATTGGAGTATAAGAATTTAAAATGGGGGAAATATCATTATGAAATAAATATTTTTCTCTAATACACATTGGCCACAATTAACGGCACCCTTTTATTCAATACCAATATATAAATTTTGAAACCTTCATTTGCCAGCTCTAAATTTTCTCCTATAAAGCCTGATGAGCTTAAAAAACACCTGAGGAGATCAGATCTTTTTTAATTTTTTTTTTAAGGTTTTCTGACTCTGAGACTCAACTATTTTCTGCAATTCTCCAGCTGTGGTCCTTGGAGAGTATTTAGCCACTCAAACTCTCTTTCTCACCGTGCATTAGGACGATATAGACACACGTTATATGCGTAACATTATATGTTGATTGGAAATTCTTAATTATTGCCCTGATGGTGGAAATGGTCATTTTCTCTGCTCTAGCTCTTTTCTTAAAGCCACTTCACTAATTTGTGAACCTCAATTATCTTTTGCTGTACATCAGAAATATATTCTTTGTTTTTTCTCATTGTGATGGATGATTAAGGGAATTTGGACTTTGTTTTCCCTCCTATTTATATTTCTGTGAAACAGGCAATGACTGGATAATTTCATGTTCATAACCCCCCTGGAGTGCTCACAATTGTAAATATGAATGGGAATATACTTCAGAGATATTTTACTTATAAGAATTTCTAGGGGTACCAATTATTGTGTCCAACGTGTGTATTTGAGAAAAACATTTATTTCATAATGAGATTTTCCCCATTCTCATTGTTTTAGTTCAATTAGTAGATTTTTGTGATTTTTTTTTTTTTATAAAATATCAAAAGGATTAACAATGCAAATGTATTTTCAGAGCCTTCTTTGATCATATTTACCAAGGGTACCAACAATTCTGACCACGTGTTTATATGTTCAATATAATTTTGCACATGCAGTACCATATCTTATCACATTTGTAACATATTTTTCAGTGTATGAAAGCAGCAGTTCCTTATGTATTATTCAATATATTGTAATATATTTACACAATATATTATTCTGTATAATTTCTAATATACAATTATGTCATTTAATATATTGATCATTCATATATTAGGAAATATATTTTCTTTGCATAAGGGTAGAACCAGTCAGATTTTCTAACAATAGGAAATAACGTTAATGTAGATTGACAGGCTTAGCTGTGCATCTATAAAAAAAACAAAGAAAAACATAAATTGACCAAAATCACTGGAGGGAGAATATTATATTTGATCGCAACATCTGTTATACTACATTTTGAGTTTGTATACAGCTGGCATTCAGCTCGAGACTTAGCAGAACTTTAGAAAATTTGATGGGTTATCCTGTTCTATATGTACTGTAGATCCTTGTCGAAACAAGAACACACACACACCTATTAACAGGACAGCACATTCCTGAGGAACTCCCCTCTTTTCATTATCGGGGGCTGTAAAATTAATAAATTACCAGCCCTGCACTCAACATCCTGTTCTGCTCTCCTTAACGTCTCACGAGACCCCTAAAAACAAGGATAGATTAGTGGAGAAAATCTGGAATGTATTTAAAACAGGACTTCACGGTTGGTTCTTATCACTTAACCATAATTCAAACAGAAACAGGACCAAGACCTCGGCATTTGGACATGATCTCCTGACCATTAACACATAAATTCAATGATGCTATCAACTGGGAAGACCTTTTTATGATGAGACTCTGAGCTTGAAGTTTTACAGACACACACCCAAAAGTGACATTCTCATGACCTCCCGTTTCTCTCCAGCAGAGAAACGCACCTTTTGTTCTTATTGGCAGAACAAAGAAAATCAGACCTATATAAGTGTTCCAAAAGGACAAATAATAATTGTTGCTGCTATATTGTTACTGAAATAACTCAGCAAAGGATTTGTGCACGGAAAACTGAGCCGTGCGGGGCGGTGCTCCGCCCTACAGAAACACTTGTGATTGGATCAAACAGCAAAAGGCGCGGACTGAAATCAGCCTGATAAAGACAGACATCCAGCTTTGGCTAGTGCTGCTTGCTCGTGCGCTGACCTGCTTGAAACTTCGGCTCTTCATCTGATCGCGCTGTTAAGCGCTCTCAGCCATATACCATCTGGCGAGCAACCACTTCATCAAAGCTGCGAACAAAGAAACTTTAACATCTGAAGCCGTAAGAACTGAAACAAACTTGCTAAGCGCGTCATTACGTCACAACTGACAATTGCAAGAGGGCATCCCCAGTGACATCACGCAACGACGACTTCAGCAGCCAATCCGCACCCGGGGTTCCCTCAACCAGGAAAGGAATGAAACAACTCAGAGCAAGTACAACTATCTGCATATCTTACTGAAGCTGGCACTATTCATCTTTAAAAGTAAAGATAAAGTTCTCTGTTCGTGATTTGCCCCTGGTATGCGTTTTGAAATAGCAAATAGGGCTATTCTTTAACTGTCTTCAAATCAAAACAATTCATTGCCTGCAATGTGTGTGTTTGTGTGTGTACGTATTCTGTTTTGTGTTATTTAGCTTAGTAGTATTGTACAGTAGCAAATAAACTTTGATTTATAAAGAAATCTTTTGTCTGGTGCTATGTGATTTTCAAGTCTGAAACTATTTGCCAAAGATCGCGTTACCTATGCTCAAAGTTACCTAATCAATTCTGTATTACCGTGGCCACGGGAATATACTGAATTGTTAAGAGGTACTGGTTTCAATGCATGCTGGACAAGTCGTTAATGAGGTATCGTTAATAAGGTATAAGTTGGACATTTTGATTAATATCAATATCGAATCAATACGACTCGATTTCCATAAGCTAAATTAAAATAATAGTTCTAAAATTATTACAGTAGACAAAACCTGTTGTGGATTAAACCCAACGGCCTCAACTAAGTGAGGACATTTGCTTCTTGTTTGCGGCACCACCTGTTTGCATAAACCTTGTGCACATCAAGAGATGCATAATATGTGAGAATGCTAATGATATTAGCAGCAATAACCAAATCCTCTCATGTAATCACAGGTTGTGGCGATGAGCGCAAGCTGTGTGTGCTCAACTTTGTTGTGTGTCAGAGAGAGTTTAATCAAATCCGACAAGATTGTTTTGAAGCAGCAGCTGTTTGGGCTCATAAATATTACTTCGGCTCACACGCAAAAACCAAATCATAATTCTTATAAGTGTACGGTTTGATCAAGATGAAGAAGCTGACTGTTCTGACCTGCAGAGGCAACAATAAATAAGAGGGCATTGGGCATGCTCATGCTACTAGCCGGTCGATCTAGACGGTTAAAAGTGGAAAGAATCCAATTTACACTAGTTAACCTATCATGCTCTCCTTCTTGTGTAACGCAAATAAAGCCGTGCGTTCCTGGCGTCCCATGCCTCGAGGAGTATCTGCCTTCTGACAAATAATAAATCAAGCTTATTGCATATCGAACAGCTTACAGTAATGCCAATTTGATGCTCAATGAGATCTTCAACCTAAGGCTAGCGACAACCCCCCCCCCCCCCCCCCCCCATCTGCGCTAGACTGACACGTCGAAAAACAAATGAGAAGTGCCCGTCCCTCGCCGACTCCCTGTGCTTCACCCCTGAAACCAGCTGCTTTAGCCAGATGCACACAGCTTGTCTGCTTCCTTTGCCGCCCCAGTAATTCTCATTACAGTAATTGTTGCTTAATGTTTTCATAATCTGCTGCTTAGAGGAAACAGTTTCCCTTCCTCTAATATCATTGCCGGCTCCCTGCGGCCTCCTCCTTGATGCTGGCCTTGCATTTTCATTTCTTATTCTCGCCTCCCTGTAATGAATTAGGATCTGTCCCAGCTGGCTGACTTCCCTGATCGGGAGCTGTCTGGGCAAAGGGATGGTTGGTTTGACTGAGCCGTGGCGCTCTGTTGGCAAGGAAGGCCCAACGGGCTCCTCCTGGCTTAATGAGGCGGTCACATGTCCACACTCTGGCACACTTGGCTGGCATCTGGTACTCGAGCAACCGTGCGCGCTCACAGAGTTTACTTACAATTCACCTGCACAATTACTCAAAATGAGTTATGAGCTGCTTAAGCGGTCCCCTCAGGGTGTGATTCTACCGAAAGATGGCCATACGTACTGGAGCGTGGAGTGATGGGGTAATTACCCCGAAAACAATAAGGAGTCAGTCTGCATTTGATACACTGTCTGATTACACAACTTCCAAACTACTGCGCTGACAAGACATGTTAACGTCATTTGGTTTATGCTATAGGTTAGTGCTATGTTTGTTACTTGAAATAAAAAACTTTAACTAAAATAATATAAAATAGTTTTAAAAAATAATAAACTAATTTTATTTCCGTTACTTGCCAAGGCAACAATTTCAAATTTTCATACAGTTACTAAAATAACGAAAACTAAAACAGAAATAAAAAATAAAAATTTTTTAAAATTATAATAATATTAATGACACAAAACAAAATTCCTAAAAATTCTATTAAAATGAAAACAGAAAATATAAAAACTAATATAATAAAAAAAAATCCAAAATATTAATAAAAACAGTGTATAACAGTATCTTCATGATACAAAATTAACACTATCACACTGTGGTGTGCTAAAACTTTGTCAGTGATGTTATGTCACAGTTGTAATACACGCATTTCTATTGAAAAGGTTGTGGAGGGAGCTACAGCAGAATAAGTGCATGTTGTCTAAAGGACTTTATTAATGTTTCAAATGTCAAATGCATAGTGTTTCATGTGGATTGTCAGGTGTGTGTGCGGTTTCATGGGTTCAGAAGGTGTTTTCCCCAGTGTATATTTGATATCAAAGACTCCTGGAAAAAAAAAAAAACATTTCATGGTCTCACAAAGAAAAATGTTAAGCAAATGTTTTTCAATATTATTAATTGGTTTCTTGAGCAGCAAGTCAGCATATTAGATTGATTTTTGAAGGATCACATGACTAATAATAATGCTGAAAATTTTGCTTTGCCTTTAGAAGAAAAATTACAATTTCAAATATACTGCAAAAATAATTTTTACTTTACTTTACTTTTTACTTTTAGTCATTTAGCAGACGCTTTTATCCAAAGTGACTTACAAATAAGAAAACGTAACTAAAACTAAAAGTTAACACTCTGTAAATACTCTATACACACCCATTTAAGAAAATACAGAAATTAAATAAAATTGACAAATGCATACAAAAACATTTCAATAGTAAACATATAAAGGAAAAAAATCAATAAAAAATGTTTCTTGAGCAGCAAGTCAGCATATTAGAATGATTTTTGAAGGATCACATGACTAATAATAATGCTGAAAATTTAGCTTTGCCTTTAGAGGAAAAATTACAATTTCAAATATACTGCAAAAATTTTTTTAAAGGTGCCATAGAATGCATACAATATTTTAAATTGTTCTCTGATATCTACATAGAAGGTATGTGGCTTTGGTAAGGGCAAACATTTCACACTTAGTTTCACAGTGCGGCTCATTTCAGTAGCTCACACAGCAGGAAAGAAACACAGGGAAAATATATATTTCAATATTTTCTCTCACAGATATATTGTTGGGTAATTATAGTGTATATAAAATGCGGATATCAAGAAGCCGCTATTAATATGCATGGCATTGAAACTACTTTCAAATGCACGATCGCGTTTTACTTTCACTTTCGAGATCTGCGATCACACATGCTCTGTGTAAACTACAGCGGCAGTACTTACCACACATTTTACAAGATCAGATGCTTCAGTGGTGCTCAGGATCTGTAAATCATTCACCATCACCCTCAGCCATCTCTCCTTACTCTGTTTATATGGTAAGTGAAATCTTATGTACTGTAATGTAACAGGCTACCGCTAGCTGTTTTCCGTGCCTTTCTGAATACAGACACCAAACCATCCCTGCACATCACATCCCCTGCACAGCCTGGAACATGACATTTATTTCCATGAACTGCCATTTTCGCTATTATCCTCCCTTGTTTCTTCACAATACCTCCAGAACTTCTGATGATTAGGCTGTGCAGGTTCGGCTGGCGGCTGGCATAGAACATGGGTGGGTATATGCAAATGATCGGGGCGTAACTATTAGTGATCCCGACTGTAACGTCACAGTCAGTGTTATGTTCTAATTCACCTATTTTTCAGTGGTCTTTTGCTTGCACGAGATTTACATAAGAAGGAGGAAACAATGGTATTTGAGGCTCACGGTATGTCATTTCCACATATAGAACCGTTAATATTCAACTATGCCAAGGTAAATACAGTTTTCCATTCTATGGTACCTTTAAATTGTAATAATATTTCAAGATATTACTGTTTTACTGTATTTTGATCAAATATGATCATTTTGATTATAAATGCAGCCTTGATGACAACAAGCACAACTGCATTAAAACATCTTACTGAAACCAAACTTTTGAAAAATAAAATTAAAATTTGGTAAAATTGGTTATATTTACATGTGTATGAATTTATTTTGAATATGAAATTACTGTATGTTAGGGTTATGATATTATATTGAGATAAACTGTCTGCTTCCAAACTGTGGACATACTTTTTTTTTTTGAGATGATATGACAGATTATACATTTTATGTAACATTTGTATCTAAAAAAAGTCTTGCTGCTTAAGCAAGTGCTAGCAGTGATCTTTTCAATAGGGCTGCCATTGTCACATTTTTATTCACACATTTTCTGTTGTATCCACTGGACAGTGCCACTCTACCTTAAACTATGTTTCTATGATAGTTTTTGCTCCATCACTTTTGTTATTACTCAGTTTTCTACAAATTCTGAATTCCAAGCCTTCAGCTGCTGTTTTGCTCTGATATCTGTCATTTGTTTTATGACTTTAATCGAAGGTTCCATGGTCCAATTCCTGATGGATTCTCCCCTGAGCTGTTTTTGCTCTTTAAATTTTATCACGGCATTGATTTGAAACACACACACACACACACACACACATACATACACACACAAACACGCACACACACACACAGACGGGAGTATATGGCAAGCTTCCAGCTATGCACTGATGGCAAGAGCTCTCTGTCAGGATCCCCTGCAGGGTCAAGTAGATTGTTTTTCCTTGTCATTTCTCTGGCTGCTGCTGAACACATAATGCCAACAACCCCCCCCCCCCCCCCCCCCCCACCCATTCAAACACACATCCAAACGAATCCTCATGGAGATGTTTTACCTTATAATCTTTAAAAGACCAAACTGATATTTGCAGTGATACTTGTTGAAGTAGTGTTACATAAAGTCCACAGCGAGACTGAGTGCACCATTTGGGACAGGGCCATAGTTTCTGACTGTACTTTTCTACAGATGCTTCATAAAAGCGATTTATGTAGTTGCATTGCATTCTGATGCTCGCTAGTAGTGTAAAAGTCTACATTTACTTTGTTATTGCATTTTTATACAACAGAACACTACACGATCAGAAGTCAGAGAAAACTAAATCTGACACTATAGGTACAGTATTATAGTTAATTCAATGAGTAATGGATCAAGGCACGGTCACATTTAACAATGTTCAACATTTTTAACAGTCATTTAAACAGAAATACATGCCAGGAGTTGTGGAGAGTGAAAAAGCCCCCTATTCAGATTTTGGTCATGTTCAAGTTGGTTACATGAATTCTCCTAGTAGACCAACAGAAAGCTGCTTGGTTTGAAACTTCTGTGTGAACTGTTCTTCATACTGTACATCCATACACTGTTAACAATAGACAAAGAAGCTTTTCTTTCTGAAATTTCCCACTACTTTGCTCAATATTAAAATAAATAAATGAATCTAATTTGTGATATTAAGCACTATTCAGTTTAGATTAGATTTCTAAAACGTTAACAACCAGTAGTTATTCTACCCATAAAAAGATAAATTTGCTAAATCCAAAAAAAAATGAAGGAGCATTAGGCAGCTCAATATGAAATTTTCCTTTAGTTATTATATTTGACAAAAGGTCAATGTATGATATAATAACTTGATATAATAAAATGGCGCCGCTGATGGCAGCTATTGTGCGTTGCTCCTCAGTGTTCGTATTGCTTTTGTTTGTTTTTCCTGTTTTTTGTTTTTCAAATAAGATCAGTTTTACCAGGGATGATCTGCTGAACATTCCGCAGTACACACCACAAAATCTTCTACCGGTTTTTGATTTTTCGGACGTTTTGCTGGACATTGTAGTTGGTGGAGCCGTAGCTCTGGTCAAACGTTACAGGAGGCGCAGACAGGGAAAGAGAGCCGGCGCGCTCGTGAAACTTCGTCAGCGCGGATTTAGAACGGCGTTACCTAGCATCCATTTGTCGAATCTCCGCTCTCTACCCAACAAAACGGACGAACTCCTTCTGCTCTCCCGGACAAACAAGGACTTTTCTAACTCTGCTGCTCTGTGTTTCACGGAAACCTGGTTGAATGGCGACATACCGGACAGCGCAATTCATCTGCCTAATTACCAGCTGATCAGAGCAGATCGGGACACAGAATCAACGGGGAAATCGCGCGGCGGCGGGACATGCTTTTACATCAATGAGAGGTGGTGTACAGATGTAACTGTGTTAAAGAAGATGTGCTGCTCAGATCTAGAAACGCTCTTCATTAACTGCAAGCCGTTCTATTCGCCGCGGGAGTTCTGCTCGTTCATTCTCGTGAGTGTCTACATTCCACCGCAAGCGCACGTGAGCACAGCTTTACAGAAACTCGCTGATCTGATCACAGAGAGTGAGCAACAACACCCGGACTCTGTTTTAATCATTCTCGGGGACTTTAATAAAGCAAAATCTCTCCCGTGAACTGCCAAAATACAGACAGCACATCACATGTCCCACCAGAGACAGTAATATATTGGATCACTGTTACACAACAATAAAGGACGCATATCACTCTGTTCCACGAGCAGCTTTAGGACTCTCTGATCACTGTTTGGTTCATCTTATTCCATCCTACAGGCAGAAACTTAAGTCTGCAAAGCCTGTATTAAGATCTGTTAAAAGATGGACTAACGAAACGGAGCGGGATTTACAAGCCTGTTTCGACCTGACTGATTGGACTGTTTTTGAAGCTGCTGCAAATGATCTGGACGAGCTCACAGAGACTGTAACACCTTATATCAGTTTCTGTGAGGACATGTGCATTCCTACCAGGACTCATCTATTCTACAACAATGACAAACCATGGTTCACTGCCAAACTCAGACAGCTCCGTCAGGCCAAAGAAGATGCTCACAGAAAGGGGGATAAAGTCTTGTACAAACAGGCCAAATACACACTGGAAAAGGAGATCAGAGTGGCAAAGAGGAATTATTCTGACAAGCTCAGGAACAAATTCTCTTCCAGTGATCCTGCTTCAGTGTGGTTAGGATTGAAGGACATCACCAGCTACAAAACACCACCCCCCAGCACTCTGGAGAATCAACACCTGGCAGACGACTTAAACGAGTTCTTTTGTCGTTTTGAACGATCACCCCACACCCGCCCAGAACACTCCTCCACACAACCATTCACACCTCCAGCTACCCCTCTCTCCCCCACATCTACAATTCAAATCAGCGAAGAAGATGTGTGCCAGGTCTTCAGGAAGAACAAAAGAAGGAAAGCACCTGGTCCAGATGGTGTGTCACCAGCCTGCCTAAAAATCTGTGCTGATCAGCTAGCCCCCATCTTCACACAGATCTTCAATAGATCACTGGAGCTGTGTGAAGTCCCCTCATGCTTCAAACGCTCCACCATCATCCCCGTCCCAAAGAAACACAAAATTACTGCACTTAATGACTACAGACCTGTGGCCCTAACGTCTGTAGCCATGAAATCATTCGAAAGACTGGTTTTGGCTCATCTGAAGGACATCACTGGACCCTTACTGGACCCCCTGCAGTTTGCCTACAGAGCAAACAGGTCTGTGGATGATGCAGTCAACATGGGACTGCACTTCATCCTGCAGCATCTGGACAGACCAGGGACTTATGTGAGGATCCTGTTTGTGGACTTCAGCTCTGCTTTTAACACCATTATCCTGGAAACCCTTCAAAATAAACTAACTCAGCTCTCCGTCCCCACCTCCGTCTGCCAGTGGATCAACAGCTTCCTGACAGACAGACAGCAGTTAGTAAAGCTTGGCAAATTCACATCCAGCACTCCAACCATCAGCACTGGAGCTCCTCAGGGCTGTGTTCTCTCCCCACTGCTCTTCTCCCTCTACACCAACGACTGCACATCTAAAGACCCCTCTGTCAAGCTCCTGAAGTTTGCAGACGACACCACACTGATCGGCCTCATCCAGGACGGTGACGAGTCTGCTTACAGACAGGAGTTTAAGGAGCTCGCTGAAGTGGGATATTCACACTGACTCCATTGTCAGGAAGGCCCAGCAGAGGTTGTACTTTCTTCGCCAGCTGAGGAAGTTCAACCTGCCACAGGACTTACTGAAACAGTTCTACTCTGCCATCATTGAATCCATCCTCTGCACCTCAATAACTGTCTGGTTCAGCTCAGCTACCAAATCTGACCTCAGAAGACTACGGAGGGTAGTCCGGACTGCTGAGCGAATCATTGATACAACCCTCCCCAATCTCCAAGAACTGTACTTATCCAGAGTGAGCAAAAGGGCTGGCAAAATCACTCTGGACCCCTCACATCCAGCACACAACCTCTTTGAACTGTTACCGTCTGGTCGACGCTACAGAGCTCTGAGCACCAGAACGACCTGACACAGGAACAGTTTCTTCCCTCAGTCAATACATCTCATGAACACTCAATAATTAAACGTGGAGCACACAACTCATTCATTATCCATTCACCACACTCACTTATTTTATTTTTATTTTTCTCATTTCTAATTTGCACATATTTGACCTATACATACATAGTCGCCTATATTATATATTATATATTGTGTATTTTTTATTTTCTTTGCTGCTTTGTACATTGGTTATTGGCTATTTCTTGTTATTTTGTTTATTACCTGTGCCCTGTCCTGTTACTGTCTTTCTGTTGCACTGTGGAACTTCTGTCACTACAACAAATTCCTTGTATGTGTAAACATACTTGGCCAATAAAGCTCATTCTGATTCTGATTCTGATTCTGATGAAAGGCTCTGTGAAAAAAAATTGTTTCCCAATCACAATCATTCCTGTTCTGAATTAGAATAGCATCAGCTGAATATGAAATGAACAATAATGCCACATTTAAATATGGACATGACATTATGTAAAAATGTTTGTAGATTTGAATGAAAGTTGCTATAAATCTATAGTAAATCTATAAACATATGTGTGTGACCACGCTCTGAAGCATGTGTGAAATCAGTCCAATGGAATGGCAGGATGTCACAGGTGGAATGACATAGAGACCAGTGGCGGCTGCTGGTCTTTCAAAGAGGGGAAGCTCATTTTCGGCCTACATCATAAAAATTGTCCATTTATTTATACGTAAATTCTGCCATCGTGTGCAGTTTGCTAGCTGGCTAGTTCACCGCCTGGCCTACTGTATGAATGAATGAATGAACAAACGATCTAAAAAAACATTAAACTCGATGGAGGAAATGTGGGAATTAGGTTAAACTGAAACAAGGAATGTGGTGTATAATTGTGTGAAATGTATAATGAAAATTGGCCAGCAATTTCTCCAAGCAAATATCAAGAAATAGGTTGCAGCAGTTTGTCTTTTGACTACACTTGCAAAATCCACTATGGGACTGAGCTCGAATCAGTGTTGCCAACTTCTTTCAATGGAAAGTAGCTAAAGCCAGTTTGAAAAGTCGCTAAATGTCGCCAGATGATGTCATGCGCTAATTAGCATATCCATTACGTCATCGCGTCATATTGCCTTTTACATTTGTTTGTCTCTCTGTGCTCATACTGTATTTTAATGCAGCCAAATTCTCAATAAAACTGTTTTCCTTTATATATTTTACTGTTTATGTTGTCAGTCAACGGGATAAATATGAAATAGTGACTGAAACGCAGCCCTTTAAGAATACATAACCAGCTCTCCCTCCCAAGAAGTTAGTCTGCACAAAAATCCTAATTTGTAATCGAGCCGTCGTCTGATTAAATCAGATAAGACAATTCCTGTGCTGTGATTTCGGCTATATTTGCATGTAAAATTAGAGAAGCAACATAATATCTATTTGAACTGAACGCGCTGCTCCTCTCAGCCGCTCACTGAACAGAGAAAGAGGTGCGTGCGCGCTCACCTCGCGCCGTTGCGGTAGTACCAGCGATCACAGAGACTCGCTAAGGTTTGTCAAAGAAGTCGTTAGATTTGTCGCTAGTCACTTTTGGGGAAAAGGGTCGCTAGGGTGGTCTGAAAAGTCGCTAAGTTGGCAACACTGGCTCGAATAGCTTCAGCATCAGCGACTTCTTATAGGACACAATCGCTGTCAATCAAAAGGAGATGCAGTCTTTCGACAAACCCTCCAATCATCACGCAGAAGCCCGGAGTCCAGTCCCGCCCACTCCTCCATTCACCCCCAGAGACGCTGAGCGTCCGGGGGCGGGACATAATCACAGCATTTATCCAATGACCGTCTAGTTTTGAAGCACTGAAAAAAACTGTTCAAAGCAGCCCCATTGAAGTCAATGGACGCTGGACTTCAACAGGCAAATACACTGATGCTACGGGAATATATGAGAAGGAAATCGAGTCACCTGCTATTTGTAGCTGATTCTGAACGAACTCGTCTCTGAGATGAACGTGTTCTAACGCATTTTTAATCAATAAAATGTTAACACAATAGTACATGTTTGACCATTAATTTTTTGACATTATAGGGGAAGCTGAGCTTCCCTTGCAGTCTTAAAGAAATCCCCACTGATAGAGACCAGGAAGTTTAAAAGTGCATCCAGTAGAAACATGGTTAGCTTCTAACTACTGAAGCTAGCGCTCACAGAGATGCAGGTAGTATGGCAGGGAGACACAGCATCTCGTTCCATTAGTGGAATCATGGTTACATATTTAACCTTGAGACTTTTCCCTTCAGGGAACTTGCATTTAAGGAATGAAAATACCCACTCTGCCATGTTTACAAGTCCCTGTCTAGTGTGAAATCATATGATCACAGCTACGACAAAAAGACTGAGGAGCCAGGAGTGGAAGACCATTGCATTGCATTGCAGACATCTTGCATGGGCCTGAAGGTCGTCAACCCTCTTAAGGGAGGAGATAGGCAAGGGGTAGGCAACATAGCCAACACTGTTTTAAGTGTCAAAAAATTCTCCAGAGCCTCCTCAAAGGGTTCAAAGGGAAGTCCACAGAGAGCTTCCAGGACCACGGGACTCAGTCTCAGAGCACCATGGAGGAAACGAGTAACCAGCATGTTTCTCCCCAATGATTGACCACCCAGAGGGGCATGGTAAGGATCTATGTCTGCCACATACCCCTTCAGGGTGGAGGGGGCCAACCCTGCAGAAAACCGTTCCTGCAGGAACTCCAGCACTGATCCAACTGGGCAGTTGATTGGGTCCAACTATCAGCTGCCGCACCAAGAAGTGAAAAAGTTCCACATTAAGGAGAACAGTTTCTTTATGCAGGGAGCTCTGTACTGGAGAATGGTCTCAACAATCTCAGTTGAGAGACCGGAAGCTATGAGGTGTAGGGGTCGACCGATATGTGTTTTTCAGGGCCGATGCCATACCGATTATTACAGACCAAGTATGCCGATAACCGATATATTGAACCGATATATATGTCTGGTGTAAAAATGAAAATGAATGTCAAAATTAAGAATAACAAGGGCTCTGACAAAAACGGCCTTCCCTAGTGTTGGTTGCACTTCTTACTCTTGTCTTCCTCCATGCATCCATCTACAATAAGGGTAATATATAAAGAGAGAGTTAAAAGTGGGGCCACTGTATGCTTCATGATTAAGCCTATGAATACTAAATACTAAAGCTAAACAGCTTGGGGAGATGTAAGTATTTGGCTTCAATAATTTACATGTTAGAAATGTATGTGTAATAGCATAACCTCTCATAATTCTTCATTAATTATTTCCGGTTGACTAAATCATAACCTACAAGAGGTGACTATTCAATTCATCATCTAATGCACATCAATTGATTAATTTAAAAAGCGCAATGTATATAATACGTGTAAATAATTTAATTGTCTTCATAGCTCCATTGTAGACGTTGCGAAGAAGACCGCAACTATTTTAATGAAACTATAACACTAATAGCCTGTTATAGGCTCACTTGGTTCAATAGCCTATTGAAATGTCCCAATTTCCGTCATCCTAATCTTGGCCTATGTGACAGTAACTTAATCTTGGCCTATGTGACAGTATCTTAGTCTTGGCCTATGTGACAGTAATTTCCATTAGTTTTCATTTACAGTGCAGTGCAAATGAAGGCATAAAACATTAATTTAA
The DNA here is from genome assembly GCF_936440315.1 of Barbus barbus. NCBI lineage: Eukaryota > Metazoa > Chordata > Actinopteri > Cypriniformes > Cyprinidae > Barbus > Barbus barbus. The sequence continues at coordinate 21,939,319 of NC_136762.1, forward strand.
TTTATCTTTTAATCAAATGAGAGTTGAACTCAAATTTGGCAAACAAATGTGTTTACTATTCAAATTAAAACATGTAAGAAATAGCGTATTGTGTGATTGTTCTTTTAAACAAAAGTTGTAATAATTGTAGTAGCATTAAATAAACCGAACTTTTATTTTGACGGGTTGCCATGAGGACCTCTTAAGTTTCTGTAGCCTATTTATGATATGACGATCGTTTTACTCAAACGAAACAGTCAAATGCTCATGAAGTAACTCTCGGAGCAGTTCTGGGGATGATGTTCATGTATTTATGTCCTCATTTAGTGACATGGCAGATGCGGAAAACTCCGCGAGCGTTGCGCACTTCAGTGTGTGTGTGTGTGTGTCAAAACCGCGCGTCTGTGCCATTCACATACAGAGACACGCCGAACATGCAGAATTCATATTTAAATAGTCTTTTAGCAGCTTAATGTTTACAGATAGCCCATATTGTGAGTCGATTTAAGTGTACTGACCTACTTTTGATTAATTCATCCAAACTTTGACTAATTCCGTGACTCCGCGTTATACAGTAAATTCCATATGACTGGATTCCGCGATTCCCCCTGCGTTTCCCCCATCTCGGAAACCATAAATAGATAATATTGAGGTTTTTACAACTTCAGTGTAGTGGATTGTAATTTATTGCAACTTGAGCAACGTCTGCTGCTGCCTTTGAGAGAGAACTGATGCGTGAAGCAGCACCAGTTAGCAAGCGCTTTCGGTGTGAGAGTGCCTTTAGTCTTCCACGTTGATTGGTCGGACTCCTGACTCTCAACAAATCAGATGCGCGGTGGGCGGAGACTGCTCTAGGCCACAGAGTGGTGAGTTCCGACAGGCTGCATCAGAGCCAAATAGCGCGTTTCAAAATTAAATAATTTTATCGGCACATCAGTTTTGAAAATGACCGATGCCGATTATCATAAAAATGCTTAATATCGGTGCCAATAATCGGCCAGGTCGATAATCGGTCGACCCCTAATGAGGTGTGCCCTCTCAGAGGCCACACCCACAGTTTCTAGAACTCCCACTCTCTCCAGAACTCCCTGAGCCAGAGCAATCAGGGGAAATGTGTACAGACACTGCCTTGGCCAATCTTTACTAAAGCATCCAGTCCAAGATGCGCTGGATACGTGAGGGAGAATCAGAGTGGACACTGTGTGTGATCTCAGGGAGAAAAGTTTCACTTGGGCCCACAGAAAGATCTGTATAGGGGGCGCAAATGCGGACCCCCTAGTGGTTGATGTAAGAGACTACTGATGTGTCTATGTGAACAAGCACAGGCCTCTCACAGACCTGGCTTCTCAGGTATGGAAGAAAGTGTTTCAAGGCTCGAAACACTGCCAACATCTCCAGGGTGATGATGCACCACAAAAGATGCCGGTCCTCCCACAGACTTTGGGCTGAGCGACCACTCATTATCGCTCCCCAGCCCGTGATGCATCTGTTGTAAACGTTACATGATGACATAAAGCTCCCAACAACAAGCCCCGAGACAGGCACTTAGGCTTATCCCACACCTCTAAGGCACAAAGGCATCGCCGCGTGACCTTGATCGTGCAGAAGGGGTTGCCCCTCAGGGAGAACCCTAGGTCTTCAGCAAGGTTATTTTCGTAAAAGAAAACTAAAACTAAGACGAAAACGATTGATGAAAAAAAAAAATTGCAAACTGAAATAAAATAAAAATGTCAAAATATTTGAAAAACTAAAACAAAATGAAACTAACAACAGTTATTGAAAACTAACTGAAATAAAATAATAATTAACAAAAATAAATAATCGTTTTCGTAATCATTACGTTCTCACCCCTTGGCTAAAAAATATATGAGTTGTGTGGCGGTTTAGGGAAATGTGGGTGGTGATGGCGCAGTGGATAAGACACATGCCTTTGGTGTGAGAGACCCGGGTTCGAATCCACTGTGAGACACCAATGTGTCCCTGAGCAAGACACTTAACCCCTAGTTGCTCCAGAGGCGTGCAATTATATAGCAATTGTAAGTCGCTTTGGATAAAAGCGTCAGCTAAATGAATAAATGTAAATACCTGTAAATGGGGCATCTCTGACGGAGAGACACAAAGCAGTTTAAAGCAGAGTCCTGAACGGGTCCTGTTTGGTAAACTTGTACCAGCAGTACTTAACAGAACACCCGACCCATTATCCCACAGCAGCACTCATTAATTTCTGTAGCCTACCAGACCAGATCCTTTTGACATAAAGGCAGAGAGTTGTGACCCGGACCGCATTAATCTACAACATCAGGAAGGAAATTTTTTTTATTTTCTCATGTAGCACAAGCAATCAAACCAACATTAAGCAAGTTGGTGCTTTGAAGAAAAACAGACACGCAACATGATAATTAACAGATGGAAAAAAAGATGTGAACGCACCTTTCTGTAAACAATACAAAACTTGCCCTAGCATTGTGATCACTGCCAAACTTTCGAACAAATAAATATGCATAGGCTAAATCACATCATACACATGCTTATAATTCTTCATAAATAAAGAAAATAACATATTCAAATGTGAGCCTTTAAATAGGCCTATGATTGCCGTTATTATTGAATTTCATTAGTCCCAGTTATGATTTATGCGTGGATGTTCACGGAAAAGTGTGCAAGACAAGACAGTTACAATATCATGATTATGGTTGAATAAGAAAAAAGACATATAACCAAATTAGGCTACGTTTATTTTCATATTAAATATCTCAACACAACATTAGATATGACATTAAGCGCAACTTTATTTAGTAAAAAGGCTTGCTTCCTTTGGTGTATAATTGTATACCATCTATCAATCTCAGCATGGGTTAATTTTGTCACTAAACGTTTGCCTTACTAAGGTTAAATTATGCTAAGTCTTTCTTTGGCCTTCACTCTGGAAGTGATCTGTTGACTCTGCTAAACTTTAATTAAAACTGAAACTAAAACGGAAACTAAACTATATAAAAACTAAACAAAAATGTTTTCACAAAATAAAAACTAAACTAAAACTAACCAAAATATTAATGAAACTAATAAAAACTAAACTGAATTTCTTAGCAAATTTGAAAACGACATTAAAATAAAACGAATTTAAAAATTCAAAACTATAATAACCTTGGTCTTCAGCTACCACTGCATGGGTCTCATCTACAGCAGCCCAAAAGGTGTCACATTGGACGCAGCTGCTATCAGACTCAACAGTCTTTGAAACCGTTTGTCAATCATGTGCTCTGATTGAGCTAATATCAACCAGCCATCCATATACAGTAATTGAATATGTGGATGCCCTGGAGTCGCAAGGGAGCCAGAGCAGAATCCACACACTTGGTGAAAGTGCAGGGTGAAAATCCTAGCCTGAAATGAAGAACCCGATACTGGTACACTTTGCCCCAAAAGAAAACCTCAGGAACTTCCTGTGTTGATAAAGGATGGATACCTGGGAGTATGCATCCTTTAGGTCTATCGTGACAAACCAGTCCTCAGACCTGATTTGAATCACAATCTGTTTGATCACGATCTTGAATCTGAACCTCTTCACCGAGCAGTTCAGCTGACGAATATCTAAAGTACGATGCAACCGAGGTGAACGAGAAACGAACTGGATTCTGTAGCCTCTCTCTACAGTCTGCAGGACCCACTAAGACACATTTGGCAGATGCTTCCATGCTGCCAAATAGTCCACGAGGGGAATCAGTCTCTCAAGACTGACCTCTGGTATACCTTGAGTAGCCAGCTCAATGCCCTGAAGCAGATGACAGGCAGAGAACAACCAAACTGACTGCTCTGATAACTGTCTTGGAAGATGCAAGCTTCCCAGGGCCACTACATGTTCGGGGTGGACACTGAGAATTGCACTCACTGGAGACCACTGTGCCATGAAGCACCAGCGAATAATTAGAATAATTAGATATTAGAATAATTCATAACCTTGGGATTGAAGACGCATGCTGAAAAGAGTTTCCACCAAGTTCTCAACACCTCGGTGTGGATCGGCAAAAAATGGAAAGCCTTGGCATGGAGGTAGCGGCTTAGAACATAGGAAGCATTCATCGAACTTGCTCTTAGGGTGAACGTCCTGCTGCTGAGCGAGCCAGTCGATCTTAAGCTTGGCCTCCACACTAGTCAATATCTCCAGCAGCTCCTCATACTGTATGCATCATGCATCACTTATTTGTATGTATCAAGTAGGCCCCTGGAGGTTGCTCCACCAGAGTTTCATTGTACATGTACAATGACAATAAAGGGGGAAGTCGTGGCCTAATGGTTAGAGAGTCAGACTTGTAATCCAAAGGTTGCGGGTTCGAGTCTCCGGCCGGCAGGAATTGTAGGTGGGGGGAGTGAATGTACAGCGCTCTCTCCACCCTCAATACCACGACTGAGGTGCCCTTGAGCAAGGCACCGAACCCCCAACTGCTCCCCGGGCGCTGCAGCATAAAATGGCTGCCCACTGCTCCAGGTGTGTGTTCACGGTGTGTGTGTGTGTTCACTGCTGTGTGTGTGCACGTTGGATGGGTTAAATGCAGAGCATGAATTCTGAGTATGGGTCACCATACTTGGCTGAATGTCACTTCACAAAGTTCTTACTTACTTAAATACTGGATGGACTGAGGTGGCGAATCCACTTATTCTGGTCAGTGCCCACCATATCAACCTCCTCAGAGGAAGACGGGTGAAGCATTGAGCTCTCACTCTGGGTGGAAGAAACGTGAAGCGGGCTTTTGATCCCTGAGAGAGACTGCTGATCTGGTGGGTGGGTTCAAAGAAAGGGACCAAACCGTCGCCAACCCCTCAATCAGATCCATTTGTAATCCCCATGACTGCAGCTGCCACTCTCCCTCAGCAAGGACCACGAGCCTGGACACCGTCCTCAAAGAGTCCGGCAGGTGTGGACAAACAGCACATAGAACAACTCTCTGAGACAAACAACGTATAAATTGTGTCAATCCCCACCTGTAATGAAGCGCAGGCAGGGAGGAACACAGACTAAAATGCTGTTTGTCAGACTTATTGCTCACCAAAGTAAGAAAGAACTATACTCACACATCACAAACACACACAGAGCACTGCTGAAGAAAAAGAAGCTAACGCTGTTTACACCGGATGTGCTTCTTGGTTTCTGCATTAATCCACCTGAGATGTCTTGCCATTCCATTGGACTGATTTCACACATGCTTCAGAGTGTGGTCGTGCAGAGGCAATCCCAAAGCATTTTAACATGTAAACATTTCAACATGTAACAGGTTGTTGAATACACATTGCATGTGTTACACTTCCAACACTTGCACATAAGTAAATAAATAAAACGACCCATATATAATTATTACATTGTCATGTCCTTTAATAAACAACCATTCTGTACTGCTGTGGTCCCATCCATCCTGCTACATCTTATTCATCAAATCATATTTGAACTTATGGAATAAGTGCTAAAACCCATAAATGAGCATTTTTGCACTTCTGGTGCCATTGTCCTGTGTCAAAGGTTTTTTTTTTTTTTTTTTTTTTTTTTAGATGAGTGAAATTAGGGCTGTGGTTAACACAACTCAAGATATTTTCACATTTAATTCTATGACATAAAGCACATGTTCAAACACTTTAAAAATAAAGGTTCTTTATTGACATCTATGTTTCCATAGCCTTTAATATCCATGCAATCTTTGTAATACACAGAAGATTTTATGTAGTCGAAAAATCTTTTTTAGATTTTTTAAAATGTTCTTCACACTTCACAAAAAAAAAATGGTTCTTTTTTATTTTGGTTTATAGTTTTTTTGTATCTCAGTTATTGTCTTTTACAGTTACTCAGTTACTAATCAGCAATGGAAAGAAGTGTGAGAAAGCCAATTTACTCACATAAAGGATCAAGAACCAGACATCACAAAAAGGCATCTGGGTCATGTTTGTATTTCCGTTTGTTACTAGCCATAACTGTAACTTTTAAATCAGGATTAGGCATAAAATAATGTCTTCAGAATCCATCATACATCTGAAAACCAGCTGAGAATTGAACAAATAGTTGTAACCTGGCTCAGAGGAAGATAATGGTAAATCATCTTTTCAGTTTTTCTGCAGTTTTCTGGCCAGTGTTGAGGAAAGTTGCTTTTAAAAGTAATGCATTACACTATTGTGTTACTCCCTAAAAAGTAACTAATTTTGTTACTTAGTTACTTTTTATTATAAGTTATGTGTTACCTTACTTTTGTATTACTTTCTTCTGTCTGGTTTGAGGGGGCTTGTTACTCTCGATTTCTCTCAACATGGGGACAGAAGAGCTGTCAGTGAATAAATGGGAAAACAAAGTAACTGGTGTTACTTATTTAAAAAGTAATGCATTACTTTACCATTTACTGGGGTAAAAAGTAATCTGATTACATAACTCATGGTACTTGTAATGCTGTAATGCGTTACCCCCAACACTGTTTCTGGCACATGAGAACATGTGACATGCTTTAGCAAAACAGGCACTACTTTTGGATTCAGCACTCCAAAGTTACTAAGAAGCATGTATTGGATTTCATTCAAATTTGATGCAAGGCGGTGTTATTGGAGGTTTGAGCTTTTCATCATTATTCATTATTCTACAAGATTCTATAGTGTTTTCCATAGTTTAAATTTTTTTTTAATTACATAGAAACCAATTAACATTTTTGACCCTAGGGTCTGTTTAACCCTAACACAAATAAAGTTCCCAGATTTTGAAGTTAACATTAACACTTATGCAGTGAGTGAACAGATGAACTGACATTTTTATTAAATGCACGTTCAATATGAACAGTTGAAGGACAAAGTAAAGCATGCCCAAAAGTCAAAGTTATGAGTCTCCTGATGTCAGGTTATTGATGCTTTACCCAAACCCCATAGTGCTCGGTGCGTTATAATGAAAGTGTCTATCGACCCCACCATCTGTGGATCAGACAGCTTTTGGGCTTTTCTAATTATCCCATGCATGCATTCTTAAAGCCCTTGACTGCTGCAGAGGGCTTGAGCAGGAAGTCACAGCAAGGGTTGAGATGTCACAAGATGATGATGTTCATTTATTGGTCGGCTTTCATCAGCACATTTCTATGCCTTAAGGCCTGATTAGAATCAGACGCATTTCTGCAGGGAAATGTAATAGCCTAGCTTTGAAGGTGAACCTTTGAGGACATCATCTCTGTTTTAAATCCATTTTAAACATGGATCCCGATTCGTCCAGCACCGCCATTATCTCCCTCTCTTTATGTCCTACCACGGTCGCCATGAAGCGAGGAAGGTGCTTAAGAACTGATATGTCTGTGCTTTTTCAGAGTAATTAACACTCACGGTAATGACATGTCCTTCATACTCTTTGCTTGTACCTGAATTAATGTAGTTGTCAAGGATAATTAATCGATATGAGGGCACGTTGGAAATAAAATCTAATGAAGACCAAAATCATTTAAAAAGTAAAATGGGGTGGGGGGAACAGCATTGAGCGAGAAAACAACTCTCTTTCCCACAATGCACCTCACTCATAAAACCCACTTCAGATAGGAATTTGGTCATAACCATTGGAAATAGTTAAGACATATTACAGTATACATGTCCAATTGACTAGGTGGGGGGTGGAAGCATATCAAAGCGTTTGGATTGTGGTCTGTTGCATGATTCATGGGCAGACGGGAGCCGCTCCGTGAACTGACAGTCCCGGGACATGTGATTGATTGCATGCTGTGCTTATCATTGTGGTGTATCGGTTTTATGACAAAAGCTTGAAGGACATTGCTACTTGATATGGTTATTCCACAGCAGGCAGAAGGAGACTTCCATAGCAAAAAGAGCTTCACATTGTGAACTAAAGAATGTGTTTCCTACCCAGAGTTCCTATGAGTGACACATATGACATTCGCAGAAGCTTTGGGGACGCATCGAATGCATAAGAATAGTACATTCACCATTGTTATTCAAATTATGTTATATACTATTCAATTTATAGTCTGACTGCTCGGTTTATTGGTTTATTCTCCTTTTGTTCACCTTGCTTTGGATACAGCTTAATGATCCAAAACATTCAAAGACATGACAGCTTGAATCAAATTCATATGCATCCTTGACTGAATCTCATGAAACCTGTCAAGAACATGTTGTACACAATGTTGCATTTCACCTCAAAATAAATCAAAGCAAATCAAAATAAACCAATACATCATGTAATGTATTCATATAAATGTATATTCTGTTCTTATATTTGTATTGAATTAAATTCTGAAGATTATATTGAACCACTTTGATTATAATGAGAAATCGTGCAAAGGACTCATCTGATTCCTGTGGTCTTGTCCCGATGGCCGTCTTGGAGACAGGGTCTTCACTGGGGATAATTCACTGGGGATCAGTCTCTGGGGCTCATATAGGTGTCCTGGCTGTAGAGGTCATCTCTAGGTGCTGATCCACCATCTGATCTGGATACGGACTGGATCCGGGTGGCTGCAATGACCATCTGATCTGGATACAGTCCACTAAAGGAGGTAGAGCTTTTTCACATTTGGCTCCCAAACTCTGGAATAGCCTTCCTGATAATGTTCGGGGTTCAGACACACTCTATCTGTTTAAATCTAGATTAAAGACACATCTCTTTAGCCAAGCATTCACATAATGCATCTTATCATCTTGTACTGCAGTTATATCTGATCAAAATGTACATTATTATTATTATACTTTAGCTTGGGTTGAACAAATCATTTTTGCTTAGATGGAACAGCAGCTATGCTAATTATGTCTCTATTTGTTTCTCTGTTTCTGCCACAGGATTAACATCGTGGTAACTAGGAAGTACAGAAGCTTCAGTCTGGATCCAACCCTTAAAGGAACCAGCTGGAGTTTGTTTATTGAACGTGCAGAGCAACCACCCAATAAAGCATTACAATAATCTAGCCTCGAGGTCATGAATGCATGAATTAATGTTTCTGCATTTGGCATTGAGAGCATAGTTCGTAATTTAGATATATTTTTAAGATGGAAAAATGCAGTTTTACAAGTGCTAGAAACATGTTTTTCGAAGGTAAAATTGTTATCAAAAAGAACGCCTAGGTTCCTAGCTGATGACGAAGAATTTACAGAGCAGCCATCAAGTATTAGACAGTGATCTAGGTTATTACATGCTAAAGTTTTTGGTCCAATAATTAACACCTGTTTTTTCAGAATTTAGCAGTAAGAAATTGCTAGTCATCCAGTTTTTGATATCAACTATACATTCTGTTAGTTTTGCAAATTGGTAAGTTTCATCAGGTCGCGATGAAATATAGAGCTGGGTATCATCAGCATAACAGTGAAAGCTAACACCATGTTTCCTAATGATATCTCCCAAGGGCAACATGTAAAGCGTGAAAAGTAAGGGGCCAAGTACTGAGCCTTGAGGTACTCCATACTGCACTTGTGATTGGTATGATACCGCTTCATTTACTGCCACAAATTGATGGTGGTTAGATAAGTACGATTTGAACTATGCCAGTACACGTCCTCTAATGCAACATCATTTTCTAGTCTATTTAAAAGAATGTTGTGGTCAATGTTGGGGAAAGTTACTTTTAAAAGTAATGCATTACAATATTGCGTTACTCCCTAAAAAAGTAACTAATTACAGTACTTTGTTTTTAATACAAGAAGTTCTAATTAGAGCAAATGTAAAAGCCCTTTCACACCAAAAAATGTAATGAATAAACCTCAGGCTGAAGGAAAAGGAAAGTCACGTCTGTAAAGTAGAACGCAAGAGAAGAAGGTTCAACACTCTTCAGCAATAAAAAAACAATGAAGCACAATTGTTAGTTTATCTAAAGTCATTTTTGCTTATTAGTATGGTTTTGCTTATTAGTATGGTTGCACATTCACATTTAGTCTACAACTACAGTAACAGCATGTTCACAGCGCAATCAGTCAATAAATGGGAAAAAAGTAACTAAAGTAACATATTTTCTTGTAAATTAAAAAGTAATGCATTACTTTACTAGTTACTTGAAAAAAAGTAATATTATTACGTAACTCGCGTTACGTAATCCGTTACCCCCAACACTGGTTGTGGTCGATAGTGTCAAACATGGTGCTAAGATCCAGTAGCACTAATAGAGAGATGCAACCACGATCAGATTATAAAATCAGGTTGTTTGTAACTCTAATGAGAACAGTCTCAGTACTATGATATGGTCTAAAACCTGACTGGAAATCCTTACATATATAATTTTTCTCTAAGAAGGAACATAGTTGTGATGATACTACATTTACTAATATCGTTGACAGAAAAGGGAGATTTGAGATCAGTCTGTGATTAATTAATTATTTGGGGTCAAGTTGTGTTTTTTTAATGAGAGGCTTAATAACAGCCAGTTTGAAGGTTTTTGGGACATATCCTAATGACAATGATGAGTTAATAATATTCAGAAGAGGATCTATTACTTCTGGAAGCACCTCTTTTATGACCTTAGATGGAACAGGGTCTAAAATACAGGTTGTTTGTTTAGATGATTTAACAAGTTTATACAATTCTTCATTTCCAATGGAAGAGAATGAGTGGAATTGATCCTCAGGGGATCTATAGTGCACTGATGCGATACTGTGGCTGACAGCTGCATGGTTACAATTTTATCTCTAATAGTTTCGATCTTGGAAGTAAAGTAGTTCATAAAGTCATTACAACTGTACTGCTGGGTAATGTCTGCACCTGCTGATGTTATATTTTTTTTTATTTTAGCCACTGTATTAAATAAATACTTGGGGTTGTGTTTGTTTTCTTCTAAAAGAGACGTAAAGTAAGCAGATCTAGCAGTTTTTAATGCTTTTCTATAGGATAGGGTACTTTCCCGCCAAGCAATACGAAATACCTCTAATTTAGTTTTTCTCCAGCTGTGCTCCGTTTTCCGGGCTGCTCTCTTTAGTGTGCTCATTATACCACGGTGTTGGACTCTTTTCCTTAATCTTCTTTAAGCGTAATGGAGCAACCGTATCTAAAGTGCTAGAAAAGTGAGAGTCAATAGTTTCTGTTACATTATCAAGTTGTTCTGTGTAAAGCCTTGTCGAAAAGAGGACACACACATATAATCTCAACTCAGCACATTCCAAGGAACCTTCCCCCCACCATCTGCAAGTCGTAAAAAAAGTTAATGCATGATCGATCTGCATTTAACTGGCTGGCCGATTTCCTGCCCTCAATCTCCTTATCTCAGGAGACCTCTAAAAACCAGAAGAGATTTGAGGGAAACATCTGGATGTATTCCAGAACAGGACTTCAGTGTGGCTTTTTATCACTTAAGCATAATTCAACCAGAAAAGTACAAAGAACGTTTTATCTGGAAATGTTCCAGCGACAGACTCTCCTGACTGTTAATGCATAATTCAATGATGCTATCAACAAGGGAAGACTGTTTTACGAGAAGAAGTCTGAGTGTTGAAGCTCTGCAGATGCACGCCCAAATTAACCTCCTGACCTCCCGTTTCGACTCACATTCCAAAAAGAAACGCTTTTCTTTTCTCCTCTTTGACAGAACAAAGACTCAAACTTTTATAAAGTGTTCCAAAAGGACAAATAATAATTGCTGCTGCTATTAAAAGCAATATATACAATATATATAGACAATATATATGAAGGTTGTATTTTGCGTCATTTATAAGCTTGCTGTGTGATTGGAACCGATGGTATTTTAATTGACGTATAACTTTTCCCTGTAAACAGATCACTAATATTTAGTTTCATATGCTTGGTGTGACTATTTAGAATTTAGGATAGTTTAATCTATGCCTTAACCATGTAGTATATAAAATTACGGTATGTACTTCGTGTATGCCAAATACCTGTTGTTTGATGTTAAATGAAAGCTTGTTTCATTAGCAAAAAGTTGGTGTGGATGAAAGTTGACTTTTAGCATCATAAGGCATGATTATAACACGTATAGAAATCTGCCAGGATATTTCCTTCATGTGATAAACTGATTAGCAGATAATGTATGCACGGATAAGAAGCCATGCAGGGCGGGGCTCCTCCCTACAGGGACAATCTGATTGGGACAGTTGCCCGGTGGTGGACCCAAATCAGGCCCACCCAAATTTGTTTGCTTGCTCGCTGCTTGTAAACTTTGGCTTCGTCCCTGATCGCGCTGCGAAGCGCTCACCCACTAACACCCAGCTGATCACCCAGACTCAAACCACTTTGTCAAAACTTTTTACCAAAGAAGCTAGTAGAACCTGAAGCCGCAAGAACTCTAAAGAACTTCAAAGCGTCACCACTCTTGTATCACCAGGAAACCAACCACTCACAGGAGGGTTTCCCCAGTGGCATCACGCAACGACTTCAGCAGCCAATCAGCAGCCCGGAGGTTTCCCTAACCACGTGAGGAAAACAACAGATTAGCGATCGACTCAACTTGAAAAGCAAGTAACAAACTATATCCATATCTGGCTGGTTTAATTAATCTTTAAAAGTAAAAATAGTAAAGTTCCCTGCTTATGACTTCCTCAGGTTGAATTTAGAGAATTCTTGGAAAACGAGCATTAGAACCTTAAACTTTCTTCAAACCACAATAACCTCTGAACTGTGTATGTGTGTATGTGTTTAAATAAGTTTAGTTCATGTATTATCGTAGAATAACAGTTAGCAAATAAATCTTGTTTCATTTATAAAGAATTGTGTCTTGTGCTGTGTGATTTTCAAGTCTAAAACTATTTGCCAAAGATCGCGTTGCTCAAATTGGATAAAGTACTCTTTTGTTTGTCTTATCGTGACCACATAGTCAGATAAACAAAATTGTTAAGATATACTGATTTTAACATTCGCTGGACGAGTCATTAATAATGTATAAATTACAAGTTTTGGATTAATATCAATTCAATCAAATCACCCGAGTCTTAAGACTTGATTCCATAAAAAGGCTGAAATAATAGCTTTAATTAAAATAAGACTAAATGCATTACATCTGAGCTATTGGATATGCTGAGGAATTGAGATAAATCAGGAAGATTATTTACAAAGTAGTCTTTTGTGGTAGAAGGAATGGTTCTACCATATTTGTAACAAGGAGTTACAGCTTTAGCTATATGGAATACACAGGAAACTAGATAATGCTCTGAGATATCATCGCTCTGCTGCAATATTTCAATGCCACTGACATCAATTCCATATGACAGTATTAAATCTAGAGTATGATTTTGAAAATTAGTAAGTCCTGAAACGTGTTTTTTAACACCAATGGAGTTTAGAATGTCTATAAATGCTGATCCCAACTAATCTCTTTCATTATCAACATGGATATTAAAATCACCAGCAATTAGGATCTGCAGCCAGCACTACCTCAGATAGAAAATCAGCAAGTTCTTTAATAAAGTCTGTATGGTGCCCTGGTGGCAATTATACAGTAGCCAGTACAAACATCACTGGGGATTTATCATTAACACTTGTTTCTTTGGATAACGTTATATGAAGCAAAATTAATTCGAACGAATTATACTTGAAACCCGACCTCTGAAAAATACTGAAAATATTGCTATAAATTGTAGCAACACCTCCCCCTTTACCTTTTAGACATGGTTCATGGACGTAACTGTAATCTTGGGGGGTAGACTTGTTTAAAATTATATAGTCATCTGGTTTTAGCTAGGTTTCTGTCAAACAAAGCACATCTAGTTTATGGTCAGTGATCATATCATTTACAAAAAGTGCTTTTGTATAAAGGGATCTAATATTCAATAAACCAAGCTTTATCATTTGTTTATCTGTATTATATCTGTTTTTTATTGGTTGAACTTCAATTAAATTGTTACACTTACTTTGGTTTGGATGTTTTCTGTATTTTCTAGTTCGGGGAACAGACATATTCTCTATAGTGTGATATCTAGGTGAAAGAGTCTCTATGTGCTGAGAATTAACTGACTTCTGTGACGTGAGGCGGCTAGCAGACAGTCGGTTTAGCCAGTCTGTCTGCTTCCTAACCTGGGCCCCAGTTAGTCAAGTACGAACTCTAAGACTATGTGCCATATTTCTAGAGAGAAGAGCGGCACCACCCCAGGTGGGATGAAGACCATCTCTTTTCAACAGGTCAGGTCTACCCCAAAGATTCTTTCAATTCTCTATGAAAAATATGTTATTCTGCGGGCACCTCTTAGACATCCAGCCACTGAGTGACGACAGTCTGCTTTGAATCTCATCACCACGGTAAGCAAGGAGTGGACCTGAGCATATTACAATGTCTGACATCGTGTTTGCAAGTTCACACACCTCTTTAACATTATATTTAGTGATCTCCGACTTGCAATGTTGAACATCATTAGCACCAACGTGAATAACAATCTTACTGAATTTACATTTAACCTTAGCCCCACTTTTAAATTTGCCAAGATGTCAGGCGCTCTGGCTACCGGTAAACATTGGCCTATGGTGGCTGGTGTCTCTATTTTCACGTTCCATACAATAGAATCGTTAATAACTAGAGTATTTTCATCAGCTTTCTCAGTGGGTGCGTCACCTGTTTGATGTTTTGATCGGAACGGAAGAGTGGTGTTTTGACCCGCGACTAGGCCGCCTCACAGTCACCCAGTTGCCCTACTGCACGGGCTCTACCGGAACCAAACAATGTACAGGACTCCCTGAGCTAGTCCTATCCAAAGCAGTATCTACAGCCCTCACATTTTTACTGTCCTCAACTAAAGTTTGGATGCGTGTCTCCAATTCTGAAATCTTCTCTGTCAGCATAACTATTTCCCTGCATTTATCACATGTGAATCCCTCGTCGTCGACAGAGAGAGATAAGCTTTTTTTGCAGAGGCCTCCCGAATCCCTGAATCCGCCATGGCCGCTCGAGCTCCCAGCTCCGCCATGGGTCCCAAAAAGCACCCCCCCCGTTAGATGTTGCAACATGTACTTCCGGGAGGGGGGAGTAACTGTCAGTCTTGTGTCCCCATGTCCTGTGTTTCCCACCCTCTCATTTCCATACTGTATATGGTTTTTCCTGTTTTCCCCGTTCCCATTAGGTTCTTCGATTATGATTCCTCCCAGCTGTGTTTGATTTCTACCCCACCTGTTTCTGTTCTCCTTGATTGATTTCCCAGTATTCTTAAGCCTTGGTTTTCCCCGTGTCTGATGTCCGGTATTGTTTGTCTAACCCCCATGATCCATGTTCCCTGTGTTGGCTTCAATTAAAAGGATTATTGAATATTATCCTCGTCTCCTTGCTCCTTGCTCCCAGAGATTTGTGACAGGTGAGGAGTACAAAGACGAGTGTGTCTTGCCTACAATCAAGCATGGTGGTGGGAGTGTCATGGTCCAGGGCTGCATGAGTGCTGCTGGCACTGGGGAGCTACAGTTCATTGAGGGAACCATGAATGCCAACATGTTCTGTGACATACTGAAGCAGAGACTGGGCCGCAGGGCAGTATTCCAACATGATAACGACCCCAAACACACCTCCAAGACGACCACTACCTTGCTAAAGAAGCTGAGGGTAAAGGTGATGGACTGGCCAAGCATGTCTCCAGACCTAAACCCTATTGAGCATCTGTGGGGCATCCTCAAATGGAAGGTGGAGGAGCGCAAGGTCTCTAACATCCACCAGCTCCGTGATGTCGTCATGGAGGAGTGGAAGAGGAGTCCAGTGGCAACCTGTGAAGCTCTGGTGAACGCCATGCCCAAGAGGGTTAAGGCAGTGCTGGAAAATAATGGTGGCCACACAAAATATTGACACTTTGGGCCCAATTTGGACATTTTCACTTAGGGGTGTACTCACTTTTGTGGCCAGCAGTTTAGACATTAATGGTTGTGTGTTGAGTTATTTTGAGGGGACAGCAAATTTACACTGTTATACAAGCTGTACACTCACTACTTTACATTGTAGCAAAGTGTCATTTCTTCAGTGTTGTCACATGAAAATATATAATAAAATATTTACAAAAATGTGAGGAGTGTACTCACTTCTGTGAGATACTGTACGTACATACATACATACATAAATACATACATACGTACTGTGACGAGTCGGCTGCCTCCCCCCTTATTATCACCACCCCGTCCCGTATTCGCTGCCCTTCACCAGGCTCCCGACGAGAGTGGGTGTGTGAGAGAGGAGGGGCTCTGAATCAGCCAGGGCTGGCAGCGTGTGATGAGGCGCACCTGATCAGAATAGAGCCTTATCACTGCCGCTGTTTAAATGCAGAGCGCGCCTCTCCTCAGGAGACCGGTCTCTTTCCCGTGCATGCACGTTGGTGTACTCGTGGGTCCCGGAAGGGCGCGTCGAGAATGGATCGAGGTCCGCACCCACGAGACGACTGACGGGCCAGGATGCCGGGCCGTACTATCCCCTGGAAGCAGCGCGGGCCGAAGAAGGACGAAGCCGCTAGAAGAAGCCGCCGCCCGGTCCCGAGAGGGGAGCGCGTGCGCCCGCCGGACTCCGCCCCTTACCTGAACCCTTCCTTCCAGAACACTGCCCTCCTTCACAAACCCCGCAGCACGACGAGGACACCAGACCCCCCTGTTTATTTTTGGACACTTTAACCCCCTTTGGACACTTTATTTTATTATTTTGTTTAATAAAAGCCTCTACGAGGCCTGACGCCACACCCACTGTGTCTGTCGTTTGCTCCTCCCGCCACAGTACATAATACATACATACATAAATCAATCAACCAACCAATCAATTTTAGTAGTCCTAAAACAAGCTTTTGCTCTTGCAAAATATAATTTTGGGTTTTCTTTTCATTTCAATCTGAAATATGACCCAAACATGATTTTTGTTCTTTGATTTAACCAGTGCTTTCATCTAAAAATCAAATTAATTTTTAAACAGATGCTGAAAACTATAATATCCAAATAAAAACTTGATAAATGGCTCCAACTTTTATAAGTTTAAAAACTGAAAACAATGACCAAGTAATCATGGCAAACTCCACGGCCCAAATGAAATACTGCATCCATTATTAAAGTAGAAGGCAGCTTTGTGTGCCAACTGTCCCAGTGATTCATTTCCTGTGTTTGGAGCGCAGCCAGACGCTAAGTTAGCCATCAACAACCATAATGCAGCAAGGACAAAGCTATAACTTCAAAAGAAAAAGAAGAGCAAGTCTCTATTTCAGCATTTATGGAGTATGCGTATCAGAGCAGATCTTCACATGGTGCCACCTATTTTGTTGTTGTGGGTGCGGCAGCCTTTGACAGAAGCCATTCTGGGTTTAAAGCATGGGCTGTACGCCTAAGCTGTGCCCTGAATCAATGCAATCGCTTTTCTAACAGGCTTCAATATGTAACCATGGTGAAGGGGAATATGTTGTCATAGCACAGCGCCCTGAGAGCCAGCTGAGACGCAGTGGAGCATGAAAGCTAAGCAGCCGAGCGTGTTTCCTACCTGCATTATAATGCAATGGGAGATATCATGTGTGAAAGGCTATTTGGGAAGCTCCTCGCTTGCTGGCTTCCATTGCTGTCATAACTCTCTGTGGTGAATACTCTTCACAGCAGAATTAGAATGAATGCATTTCTCCCTACTTCTACTAAAATCATTTATATTTGCATTGCCTTGCTATTGCATACTCGTACAATATAGCACCCTGCTACAGGAACAGTAAAGACATTTTTGTTACTTGAATGAAAAAAATTAATAAAATTACAGTTAGTTGCTAAAGCATTTTTACAAAACATTTTTTTTTTCATTTTAATTTAGTTTAATTAATGTACTTAATTCAAAATAAAACTGGAATAAAATGACAAAAAAACTATACAAAATATACATATAAAAATAAAAAACAGCCCCCACTTTATATTAGGTGTCTTTATCTACTATTAAAATAAAATAAAATAAAATGTACCCAACATTGGCTAGGTTAGCTAGATTTAAGTGTTGGTTATGACGAGTTCACACTGCATGATTTTCAAAATCATCGGATCATCAAAATATATGAAAATTAAGTACAACGTAAAACATGTATGCAGGAAGTGCATTGAATTAAATTATTAATTTAAATTAACTTAAATGTAAGTACATAGTAGTTAGAGACACTTAATGTAAAGTGGGTCCATAAAACAAATTTAACCTATTAATAAAACTAGGGTAACACTTTATGGTGTCATTGTTACACGTTACACGTACTTACTATTAATTAATAACACTAAATTATGCATAATTACATGCAATTAACTCTAAGCCAAACCCTAATCCTTACTCAAACCATATATTAAGTACATGTAGTTAATTAATATTACTCAGTACTGAAATGTATAATTACACCGTAACAAGGACACCTTAAAAAAGTGCAACTAAAACTAGTATCTAAATTATACTAAAATAACACTGATCAGATCAACAGTAATACATTTTTTTTTTTTTATATTTACAGTGTTATTATGATATTATTGGAAGTACCATATAAAAACAATATTAGATGAATTTCAGTAGTACAGTAATACTAAATTAAACTAACAAAGTACTTTGGAGTTACATACCTTTTTGTATGATGTTCTTGGAAGTACCTGTCACACACTGTGTCAGAGGGAACGACAGAGACATGGATCAAAGGAACAGTATTTATTAGAATCCAACACACAGGGTAATCCACACTTGGAATGGCAAACGACAAATGACGTATTAGACGATGTAGATCCGACAAAGACAGACAGCACAGACTGGGACTTAAATACATGAAGTAACGAGGGTAATTACAAGACACACCTGGATGACATGAACACAATCAAGCAAGGGAGAAACTGGGTCACGGCGCACATGAGGAGGGAAAACACAACAAAACAGGTCCATATTCCTGATATATCTACCCCTCCCGGAACGCGCGTCCTCTCGCCGTAGGAACAACAGAGGGAGGGATGGGTGAGTGGGAACGTGGTAGGAGGCTCGGAAGGAGGACCGGCACCCATGAGGGGGCCGGCAGACACAGTCATAGGTGGAGACGATGGAGGGAGGAGACAGTGGCCTGAGCCAGAGCAACAGAGGACCGAGGAGCAGCTGAAGGGAAGGAGGATCCTGACGGAGCTGGAGGGACGAGGCACAGCTGGAGGAGTAGAGTCCCGAGGAGACAGATGGACAAAGACAGACCAAGGCGGAGCCGGAGGGACAAGGGAGCCTGGCAGAGACAGTGGACTGACGGGCCATGGCGGAGAGGAGGGAGCTAGGAGCCATGGTGTAGCCGCTGGGTCGACGGTCCAAGGAGGAGTCCGGGACTCAGAGGTTAGAGGCGGAAGCAAGGGGTTCTCCAGCCACGCCGACGATGTAGACTGGCAGACTCGTGGTGTTCACACCGAACTGGTTGTGGGCTGAGGAAGAGCAGAGGGGCTGCCAGACGACAGCGGTGTATTTTTGAGCCTCCGGGCTCTCAGGGCTGCAATCAGGAGCAAAATCCCTCCCTGGGCCGAACTCAGTAACAGAAGCCCTCCCTGGCCCGATCTTGTGAACGGAAACCCTTTCTTGACTGAACTTGGGAACAGCAGCCCTCTCTGCTATAAACTCAGGAACAAGAAGACCTCTCTGGGGCGAACTTGGGAACGAAAGCCCTCTCTGTGTTGGACTTGGGGACACAAGCCCTCTCGGGGCTGGACTCGGGAACGGGGGCCCTCTCTGGGCCAAACTCAGGAACAGGAGCCCTCTCTGAGCCTAATTCAGGAACAGGAGCCCTCTTTGGGCTAAACTCGGGAACAGAAGTCCTCTCTGGGCGGATCTTGGGAACGGAAGCCCTCTCTGTGTTGAACTCGGGGACACGAGCCCTCTCGGGGCTGGACTCGGGAACAGGAGCCCTCTCTGGGCTAAACTCGGGAACAGAAGCCCTCTTAGGGCCGATCTTGGGAACGGAAGCCCTTTCTGGTCCCAACTTGGGAACAGAAGCCCTCTCTGGGCCAAACTCTGGAACAGGAGCCCTCTCTGTGCCTAAGTCAGGAACAGGAGCCTTCTCCGGGCTGGACTCAGGAAAATAATCTCTTTCTGGGCTCAACGGTGAAACAAGAGCCCTCTCTGGGCTGGACGGGGAAATTGGAGCCCTCTCTGGGTTTGATTAGGGATCTGTGGCACTCCCTGGGCCAGATATGGGAATGGCAGCCCTCTCTGGGCTTGACGTGGGGACAGGACTGACAGTGGGCTCCGACAAAGGAGGGAGGAGAGGGGACAGGTCGGCCCATAAATCCAATTCGGGATCCCTTTCGGCGTTCCACAGTTCCAAATCCACAATAAGCTGACCTTCAGCCATGGTCTCTCACCCCCTTTCTGACGTCATAAACAGCTCCGGCTCCACAGCGATCCTCAGCTCTATCGCTCCAAACAGCGATGGCTCGTTGGTCGCAGCGGTCTCGGGCTCTTCGTCAACGGTGGGCTCGGGTTTGTGCTTCACACAGCGGGGTGATGGTGGGCTGGACTGTGGGTCCTGAGTGGAACAGACAGTGAACGGAGATCCATTTCTCGCCAGTATCCACTCCACAAAGGCGGTGAAATCCGCTCGAGGGCCATCTTCGGGCGACGGCGTGTCGTCCGGGTAGCTGGTGAGATGAGCGATGTCCAGAAACAGTCTGGTATGGCCCTCGAGTGATCTTTCCCCCTGTTTCAGCAGGAGGAGGAGGTATCCGGGACGGGATAAGGGGTCGAAGAGATCCATGAGGGGAAAACAGGGGGAAAAAACACTTAAATCACAGAAACAAAAACGGAAGGGAAACACGCAGTTTTACTTCTTTTGTAGGTCGGGTCTTCTGTCACACACTGTGTCAGAGGGAACAACAGAGACGTGGATCAAAGGAACAGTATTTATTAGAATCCAGCACACAGGGAAATGACACTTGGAATGACAAATGAAGTGACACACATTTAAGAAAATGTAGACCCGACAAAAGACAGACAGCACAGACTGGGACTTAAATACATGGGGTAACGAGGGTAATTTCAAGACACACCTGGATGACATGAACACAATCAAGCAAGGGAGAAACTGGGTCACAGAACACATGGGGAGGGAAAACACAACAAAACCGGTCCATATTCCTGACAGTACCAAATAAGAGAGAGATTTAAAACCACAGTTTTGGACGTTACCATGTATTACACATTATGAATTGTTTAAAGTGCCTTGGTGTATTACAAAAACACAATGGTATATGAATTACAGTACTAGGTAGAATAGTATCATCCATTAAACTGATGAAAAGTGACAGACATTTAAAAAAAAAAGTTTTAAAAAGTTATTTAGAATTTTGTATGCATCAAAGAATCTTAAAAAAAAAAAAAAATCCCAAAAACATTAAGCAGAACAACTGTTTTTAACACTGACAATAAAATAACTGTTTCCTGAGCACCAAATCAACCTTTTATTTCTGAAGGATAATGTGATCCTGAAGACTGGGGTAAAAATTCAGCTTTTCATCACAGGAATAAATTACATTTTGAAATATATTAAAACAGAAAACAGTTATTTTACTTTGTAATAATATTACTGTCACGACAAATGAGGAGGAAGCAAAGATGCAAGTGAATAAATGTTTATTTGAAAGAGGACACAAACTGAGCAAAGTCTCTCGGGTGGGTTGGTGACGCAGGGACTAGATGGACAGCGTGCTGGTGACGAGTGGTGATGGTGAATCCAGTGCAGGTGAACATCCAGGCGATACGAAAACCACGAAGACTCCAGACAGACGAGGACCAGGAACACTGTAGCAGACGGCACACGATGAACAACACGGAGGACATCAAACAATGATCTGACAAGGAGAGGAGAGTGCGTGAGACTTTATAGGTGAGTAGATTGGCAGCAGCTGGTGTGGGAATTGAGATCAGCTGGCGCGCTGATGACTGGAGTGAGCGGTCACGCCCACTCACACACACACACAGAGAACAACAATACACGAGACATGAAGAAACCAGTGAATTCATGAACCGTGACAGTACCCTCCCTCCTAGGAACGCCTCCTGGTGTTCCCAGACTCCCTTACCTGTCGATTGTAATCATCAATAAGGGAGTGATCCAGAATGTCTCTAGCAGGCACCCAACTTCTCTCCTCCGGACCGTAACCTTCCCAGTCCACCAAGTACTGAAATCCGCGTCCCCTCCGCCTTGAGTCCAGAATACGATTAACCGAATAAGCAGGTTCCCCTTCTACGAGTCGTGGCGGTGGGGGAACCGGAGCTGGCGGATTAATACGGGCATAAAAGACGGGTTTGATTTTGGATACATGGAAAACGGGATGAATTCTCCTGTACACTGGAGGAAGATTGAGGCGGACTGCCACCGGACTAATGATCTTGGTGACAGAGAACGGGCCAATGAATTTAGGAGCAAGCTTATTCGACACGGAGCGTAGAGGAATGTTCTTGGTAGAAAGCCACACTTTGGAACCGACGACGTATACGGGGGGTCTAGACCGGTGGCGATCGGCCTTGGCCTTGGTGCGCGCTCCCACTTGGAGTAGAGTCTCGCGGGCTCTAGTCTAAGTGCAATGACACCTCTGGACAAAATCGTGAGCGGAGGGGACCGCGACTTCGGATTCTAGACTAGGAAAAATTGGTGGCTGGTAACCTATACTACGTTCAAACGGAGATAGGCCCGTAGATGACACTGGTAACGAATTGTGGGCGTACTCCACCATTGACACTTGTTGGCTCCATGAGGAAGGATTCTTGGAGACCAGACATCGCAACGTTCTCTCCAAATCCTGGTTGGCTCTCTCAGTTTGACCATTGCTCTGGGGATGAAACCCTGAGGACAGACTAACAGTCGCCCCCAGTAATCTACAAAACTCTTGCCAAAATTTGGACACAGATTGAGGTCCTCTGTCGGAAACCACGTCCGTCGGGAGGCCATGTAACCGAAAGACGTGGTTAACGACTGTTAATGCTGTCTCCTTGGCTGAGGGTAATTTGGGCAAGGGAATAAAGTGGACCGCCTTCGAGAACCGGTCCACCACGGTTAAAACTACCGTGTTACCCTAAGAGGGTGGGAGGGCGGTGACAAAATCTAGAGCGATATGGGACCAGGGTCTCGAAGGGATCGGCAGCGGTTGGAGGAGCCCATCAGGGGTCTATTAGAAGTCTTACCAGTGGCACAAACTGAGCAAGCCAAAACAAAACTGTGGACATTGCGAGCCATGAGTGGCCACCAAAATCGTTGCTTGACTAAAGATGTAGTGCGACTGACTCATGGATGACAAGCCACATTGGAACAATGTCCCCACTAAATGACGTCGGACCGTAATCCCTCTGGCACAAATAACCGGTTCGGTGGGCAGCCGACCGGAGGCGTTACCCCTTGTAAGGCCGTCTTGACCTTCGATTCGACCTCCCATGTGAGTGTGGAGACAATTAGGGTCTCCGGCAAAATGCACTTGGGAGTAGACGGGCGATTGGAACGGTCAAAAATACGTGATAAAGAAGTGAAGTGAAGTGAAGTGACATTCAGCCAAGTATGGTGACCCATACTCGGAATTCGTGCTCTGCATTTAACCCATCCAACGTACACACACACAGCAGTGAACATACACCCGGAGCAGTGGGCAGCCATTTTATGCTGCAGCGCCCGGGGAGCAGTTGGGGGTTCGGTGCCTTGCTCAAGGGCACCTCAGTCGTGGTATTGAGGGTGGAGAGAGCGCTGGACATTTACTCCCCCCACCTACAATTCCTGCCGGCCGGAGACTCGAACCCGCAACTTTCGGATTACATGTCCGACTCTCTAACCATTAGGCCACGACTTCCCTAAAGAATCGGGTTTGATGTTTTTGGAACCCGGGCGATACGAGAGAGTAAAGTCAAAACGTCCGAAAAAAAGTGCCCACCGAGCCTGCCTGGAGTTCAATCTTTTAGCAGTTCTAATGTATTCCAAATTCTTATGATCGGTCCACACGATAAAAGGTACCCCCGACCCTTCTAACCAGTGACGCCATTCCTCCAATGCTAACTTGACTGCCAACAACTCTCGGTTACCAATGTCATAATTACTTTCGGCAGGGGACAAACGGTGGGATAAAAACGCGCACGGATGCATCCTGTCGTCTGCAGGAGAACGCTGGGATAGCACTGCACCTACCACCACCTCTGACGCATCGACCTCCACCACGAACTGACGTGAAGGATCAGGGGTAACTAGGATGGGGGCTGAAACGAAGCGGCCTTTCAGTTTGGCAAACGCAGCCTCAGCTGCGCTAGACCACCTGAACGTGGTTCTGGGGGAGGTCAAGGCGGTCAGAGGCGAGGCTAGTTGGCTGAAATTGCGAATGAACCCCCGGTAGAAATTGGCGAACCCCAGAAACCTCTGTAGGGCCTTACGGGAATCTGGACTTGGCCAATCCACCACAGCCTTAACCTTCTCAGGATCCATACGCACTCCCTCAGACGACACAATGTACCCTAAGAAAGGAACAGACTGTGCGTGAAAAGCGCATTTCTCCGCCTTGACAAAAAGCCCATTCTCTAACAGCCTCTGAAGCACTCGTCGAACGTGCTCCTGGAGAGAAGAAGAAAAAAATCAATATGTCATTCAGGTAAACATATGAATTGATCGACCATATCTCGCAGCACGTCGTTGACGAGTACCTGGAAGACTGCCGGGGAGTTGGACAGACCGAAAGGCATGACCAAGTAATCAAAGTGCCCCCTGGGGGTGTTAAAAGCAGTCTTCCATTCACCCCCCCCCCCCCCCACCCCCCCAATGCGGACCAAATGATAAACGTTACGTAAGTCCAGTTTAGTGGAGATTGACGCTCCCTGCAACCTCTCGAAGGCTGAGGACATCAGCGGCAAAGGATATGTATTCTTTACCGTGATGTTGTTCAGCCCCCGGTAGTCAATACAAGGTCGCAGGGATCCGTCCTTCTTCCCCACAAAAAAGAACCCCGCCCCCGCTGGAGAAGAGGAGGGACAGATGAACCCCGCTGCTAGAGAATCAGAAATATATTTCTCCATAGCCTCTCTCTCTGGAACAGAAAGTGAATATAACTTGCCCTTAGGCGGAGACGTACCTGGCAGTAACTCTATAGCACAGTCATAGGGACGATGCGGAGGGAGAGAAGCAGCACGAGACTTACTGAACACCTCCGTCGTGATACTCCGTGGGCACGTTTGACCAATCCACTGCCTCCTCCTGAAATGTAGAAACAGAAACAGACGGACAAGCAGACACAAGACAAGACTCATAACATTTACTGCTCCACTCCGATACTGATTTCTGCTGCCAATCGATCCTTGGGTTGTGTTTGGTGAGCCAAGGGTGACCTAAAACAATAGGTGCGAGGGGGGAGTCCAGAATGTAGAAGGAGATGGTTTCAGAGTGGTTGCCAGATACAATGAGTGTGACGGGTCCAGTGGTGAAGGAAATGATGGGAAGAGCTTGGCCATTGAGAGCGTGAACTGCGATGGTCTGAGTGAGGGGTAGAAGGGGAGCTTGAATACTGAGTGCAAATGTGTGGTCCATGAAATTACCCTCGACCCCCCAGTCCAGTAGTGCTTGACAGTCGTGAGTGTGGGCTGACCATCGTAGTCTTACCGGGAGGAGGGTAGATGTTGATGAGGTCTTCTCAGCGGAGATCCCACCCGACAGTAGCCTCAAATTTACTGCCGGGCCTGCCCCTTTTACCGGGCAGTTGTAAGCAAAATGTCCTGCCACGCCACAGTAAAGGCAAAGGCCCTGGGACCTCTGCCTCTCCTTCTCCTCCCGGGAAAGCTGAGCTCGCCCGACCTGCATGGGCTCGTGATCGTAAACGGAACTGACCGCGTCCCTGCCGCTGGCTAGTAACTCCGGTGTGGCTGCAGGAGCCCGAGCGGATAACAGCCGGCATTCCATTCGGGAATCCACCCGAATAGCCAGCTCGATCAAACCATTGAGAGTAGTGGGTAAATCCAAGGCATAAATCTCTCTCTGGACGCGGTCAGCCAGTCCATTCAGGAACATATCCCACTGTGCCTCCTCGTTCCACTGACACTCTGCTGCCAAAGTCCGAAACTCTATGGAGTAATCTGACACAGATCCTTCTTGTTTGAGATCCGCGAGGATCCGAGCCGCTTCTCTTCCCGCGACCGCGCGGTCAAAAACTCTCTTCATCTCGGTGGAGAGTGTCTGGAACGAGGCACAGCATGGATCTTGGTTCTCCCACACCGCTGTTCCCCATAGCGTCGCTCTCCCTGTCAGAAGCGTGAGCACAAATGCCACTCTGCTCTGTTCACTGGCAAAGGTCCTGGGCTGCAGAGAGAAGTGCATCGAACAGCGAGTTAGAAATGCTCTGCAAAAGTTCGGCTCACCGTTGTATAGCTCGGGAGTGGGTAGGCGGGGCTCTGACAGGGAGACGTTCTCTGATGGTACGAGGAGAGTTGGCGGTGTGGGTGGCGCAGTGGGAACTTGCAGATGTTGTAATTGCTGGGTGAGCTCGGACACCTGCGCCACAAGAGCTTGAATAGCCCGACCCGAGTCCTTCATGTTCCTCTCCTGAGTCTCCATCCGAGAAACACTGGACTTGAAGAAATCCTCCAGAGAGGGAGAGGAACCGCTTGCTGCTTCCATAGCGTGGTCAGATCGTTCTGTCACGACAAATGAGGAGGAAGCAAAGATGCAAGTGAATAAATGTTTATTTGTCAGAGGACACAAACTGAGCAAAGTCTCCCGGGGGGGGTGGTGACGCAGGGACTAGATGGACAGCGTGCTGGTGACGAGTGGTGATGGTGAATCCAGTGCAGGTGAACATCCAGACGAGACGAAAACCACGAAGACTCCAGACAGACGAGGACCAGGAACACTGTAGTAGACGGCACACGATGAACAACACGGAGGACATCAAACAACGATCTGACAAGGAGAGGAGAGTGCGGTGAGACTTTATAGGTGAGTAGATTGGCAGCAGCTGGTGCGGGAATTGAGATCAGCTGGCGCGCTGATGACTGGAGTGAGCGGTCACGCCCACTCACACACACACACACAGAGAACAACAATACACGAGACATGAAGAAACCAGTGAATTCATGAACCGTGACAATTACTCCCAAATTAGTGTAATACCACGGTGTACAGAATATGAAACTACCTCTTTTTTATTTCACTGTAACATGCTGCTGCCACAGTAAGATTTGTAAGACTACAGGAAAGGAAGCAGCAAACTGCATCATGTAGTGGATGCCTAATGGTAAGCTGTATTCTGAGAGGGTATTCAGAATATGCAGCATTATATGCATCTGTGTAAAGAGTAGTAAAGCAGAAGTCAGCCATCATTCTCTGTTATCTGAAAGATAAAACACTGAATTTTGAGTGCTCCTCATGTTCAATTGCACGGTCATTATAGCAATCAGCAGAAGAGCAGGAGTCTTTCTATCTTGCATTAATATCTCTCTATGTGCTCCTGCCATTCTGCACTCTATAAGCTATAGAAGGGTCGCAATCATACTCAGCAAACATGCATTTCCATTTTAGACAAAGTTATAGAATCTGGGCATACTGGAAGTATCTTTGGTAACACTTTATGTTAATGTGTCCTTGTTACATGCCACATGTATTTACTACAATAACAGTAAATTATGCACAATTACAAGTAAATACTGTAAAACTACACCAAACCAACAATTTAACCACTTTAGGCTATTTCAGATGTAGATGAGTTTGTTTGTTTATCAGAACAGGTCTAGAGAAATTTAGCATTACATCACTTACTCACCAGTAGATCATCTGCAGTGAATAGGTGCCATCAGAATTATAGTGTTACGTGTTGAGCTGAACAAAGCCACAAATTCAAAAGGCAGGAACTTATAAAGGGCAGATAATGAGGACCGGCAGGTGAAGACAATGACTAATTAGACAGAACGGGGAAAACTAGGTCGCAAGCGAAAACACAGACATGTTACAGTTCGTCCCCTCCCGGAAAGGCGCGACCTTGCGCCGTAATAATCCAACTGAGGAGGGAGAGTGGGGGCTCTGGAGGAGGGAGTGGAGCAGGAGAACAGACAAACCAAAAACAGAACAAAATTAAAGTCCATGGAGGAGTGGAGGGTGGAAGGAGCCAAGGGGAAACCAGGAGCAGAAGGAGCCAGATGAAGACCCAGGCCACAGTCACGATGGCGGAGCCAGAGGGACGAGGGAGCCCGGTGGAGCTGGTGAACAGACGGGCTCTGGTGGAGACGAGGGAGCTGGAAGCCAAGGTGGAGCCGCTGGGTCGCAGGACCGAGGCAGAGTCTGGGTCTCGGAGGCTGAGGGCGGAGTCGAGGGATCCTCCAGACTCAACGCAAATGGAACTGGAGATCGGCAGACCAGCGACGAGCCCAAGCCACAGATGGTGAGCTGAGGGTCAGCAGAGAGGCTGACGAAATCCAGCGATGAAGGTGTTGAAACAGGGACCAGATCAATAAGAGGAGGTGGAAGAGGGAGGTTGGGTGGGATATATTCCCAGGCATATAACTCAGGAGATGGCTGAAGGATGAGTGTGTCAGAGTGGAAATCTATGAGGTCTCCCATGTCCAGTTCGTGCTCACCCCCAGCGGTGGCACCCCTGCGATCTCCACAGCTGCATCCACCGTCGCTTGAACTGTCAGCTCTCGCACCTGGTCAGACACTTGGGGCTCGGGCTCCGGGACGATCGGCAGCTCTGTCGCTCCTGATGGCGATGGCTCAACGGTCATGGCAGGCTCTGGCTCTCCGTCTGTGGTGGGCTCGGGCAGCTCCACGCTGCGGGGTGGTAGATGACTGGGCACTGCATCCCGAGTGGGGCTGGTGTCATTATCCACAATGTCCACGGTGAGTTTCGATTTGCAGGACACCAGCACCCACTCGATGAATGCGGCGAGGCTCTCTCGAGGACTGTCCCCGGACAACTGCGCTCGTGTGGAGGTGTTCAGTCCAGCTTGATAAAACGAGCAGAGGCAGCTGTCCGGGTAGCTCGTGTAATTCGCCAGGAACACGAAATCCTCAGTGTGGTCCTCAAGAGAGCGGTCCCCCTGCTCCAGCAGGAGGACGAGGACAGCAGGATCACACATGACTAAAAATAAAAACTGACAAAGAAATAAAACGAGGGAAAAACACGCCGCTATACTTCTCTGTTTCGGTCGGTTATTCTGTTACGTGCTGTGCTGAACAAAGCGCATGACGAGGAAGAACAATTAAACAGTCTTTTAATATACAATCCAAGAAGAAGATACAAGGAGTCTCAGTAGTCAAACAGCACAAACAAGTATACATGAAATAATAACCGACAAACTCAAATTCAAAGGCAGGAATTTATAAAGGGCAGATAATGAGGACCGACAGGTGAAGACAATGACTAATTAGACAGAATGGGGAAAACTAGGTCGCAAGGGAAAACACAGACATGTTACAGATAGTCCAAACAGCTCCAGTTCAACAATTAATTTATTGTGAAACAAAAAGCTGACGAGTCCTCTATCTATAATATTGATAATATTAATAAAGTCATTTAATCTGAATCAGGTGAGAAAAATGCCCAGATTAAGTACAGTTTACTAAAAAAAATTAAGTCACAAAAAAGTTTTGTAGCAACTGATCATTGAAAAACTATCTGCCAGTATGAATGATGTAATTTATACATACATAAACATTTTGTTACCTTAAAGGGATAGTTCATCCAAAAACGAAAATTCTGTCAATAATTACTCACCCTCATGTTGTTCCAAATCTGTAAGAACTTCGTTCATTTTCAGAACACAAATTAAGATATTTTTGATGAATTACGAGAGCTCTCTGGCCCTCCCATAGACAGCAAGGATCCAAGAATCCATGTGACATCAGTGGTCCAACTGTAATTTTAGCTATGAGAATACTTGTAGTGCGCAAAAAAAACTTTATTCAAAAATTTCTCTCCTCCATGTCACCCTATAGCGCCTATAGAGTAAATACACCCAATAGAGTATCACATATGTAAACAACGCATGCTGTTCTGTGTCAGCTGCTCCACGCGGATACATTGTTTACTTTGTAAACACTTTGATCTGAACGTAACTGTTAAACATCCTTGCTACATTTCTGAGCTTTGATCATGTTAGGATCCTTGCTGTCTATGCAAGGGTCAGAGAGCTCTCGTAATTAATCAAAAATATCTTAATTTATAGTCCGATGACAGAATTTTAATTTTTGGGTGAACTATCTCTTTAAAAGGATAGTTCACCTTCAGTTGCTGGTCCTCATTGACTTCCATAGTATATAATAAAAACACTATGTAAGTCAATCAGGACCAAGTGAAGGTGAACTATCCCTTTAACTGTTTGATCAAAAGGTAGTTATAATTTTCTTTTCACCTTTTTGGACATCCTTATTTGTCATTCTGCGGAATTAAAAAGATTTATTATACTAAATGTAGTAATATAGTATAAGTGGATGTAGTTGTCTCGTGTCAGACTCAGATTCCACATCAGGTGTCACATGTAAATCACTCTCACAATGGCTCATTATAGCTTTCATGAACAACAACATCTAGATTAAACCCTAATTTCGATTAAACCAATGCACACACACAAAAACAAGCTGAAACAATCCCTTAATTAAAGCCTTAATTTAACATTCATGTGCAGAATCGAGTTGTTAATTATATCAACATGGTTAATTAAGTGGAGATCAGGTATTATGTTAATTACAGGTCTAAAGCACAGATAGGACTTATCTTACTGCCATGAAGTTGTTATTTGCTCTTTAGATTTTATATGCATGATTAAATGTCAACATAATCCCCAGTCCTGAAGCAGAACACTTCAAACAGTCATCTTGCTTAAGGGACACACTTTGGTTATAAAAGAAAATAGTTTATGTAATACATCTGATCACTGAAGGTAATTTTGGACAGTCAGATATTTCATATACTTTCAATATACAGTAATCCTGGCATTTTCCAAGTAGGAGAGAGGAAATGTCCTGTATTTTATTAAAAATAGTCTTGGTGATGACCAATCTTTTATCAAGCAAAGTTGTTAAAATCTTTTTCTAATTATCTCTTCACTTTTTCCATTAAAACTGAATGCAGTAAAACAGTAAATAGCTGGCTTATATGATGAAACACTTAGAATGATCTCTGTTAGTGCACACTAACAGCTTTCTTAGCATACTGGAATGTGGAATTCAGTATCTAGAGATGAAATGCTGTCTAATTTAAACATTATCAATTCAAACTTTGAGTGCTTAAAAGTCAGTGAATTTAATTTCTACCATGGGTGAAGTGTTACTTATCAGTGGTGCAACAAATGTGTATCTACCGTATGCGATTATGTATTTTATAATTATGAGATTTATGTATTTATTTTGAACGTTTTTTCATCTGTCCTATCACATCTAATCTAAATAATTTTGAAAAAAATATAGAAAAGAATTTACTTCAGTTTGAAGTTTAATCTATTCCACATTTAACATAAGGTAAATAGTTAAATAATTAATTGCTAATTATTAATTGCTGGTTATTAGTGGTTTCCTGAATTCTAATTATATAGTTGTGTGTCCTCTTGAAGACATTTATAAAGTAATAAATGCAATAAAAATAATAGTAATAATTATTGCAAGCACAATTATTATTCTAATGAAAAAAACTATAATAACGTCTTTAGAATTATGTTTCTGTTTTGACCTATAATTAGACAAATTCTTGTCTGTCACTTCAACAAAAATTATGGCACATTTAAATGTTTTTCAAACTTTATATAAGCCACGTGTAAATATAAATTTACACAACTATGCATTAAGCATTGTTAACATTTTGAAATCAGTGTTTATCTTGGACGTCAAAACTAGACATTTTAACAGTGACTGATCTCAATGACTGATTTTTGTATGAATTATTTATCTATGTCTGAGGGAATAACAGCTAGTAAATTTGTTTTTGATTCATCCCAATGACTCAATTATTTTGGTCCTTTTCAATAAAAATATTCATTCACTGATTTGCCCTGTTTTTTACCTCATTACATCAGTATGCAGCATCTACACAGTCTTTTTGAGTGAGTCATTGTACCATTCACACTACAGATTAATTCACATACAAATCAAGTCTTATAGTTTATAAAATTAATATTTAATCCAATAATTTACTCATCCACAGGCCATCCAAGACGTAGATGAGTCTATTTCTTCATCAGAACAGACTTAGAGAAATTTAGCATTACATCACTTGCTCACCATTAGATCCTCAGCAGTGAATGGGTGCCATCAGAATGAGAGTCTAAACAGCTGATAAAAACATCACAATAATCCACAAGTAATCCGCACCACTCCAGTCCATCGATTAACATATTTTGAAGTCAAGTCACCTTTTTTTATATAGCGCTTTTAACAATGTAAATTGTGTCAAAGCAACTGCACAATATCAAAAAAGGAAAATACTGTGTCAATAATGTAAAATGAAAAAAAAAGATTTTCAGTTAAAGGCATTTCATTATTGAATTCAGTGATGTCATCATCCAGCTCAGTTCAGTTTAAATAGTGTCTTTGCAATCAGGTCGACGATATCGCTGGAAATGAAGTGTCCCCAACTAAGCAAGCCAGAGGCGACAGCGGCAAGGAACCAAAACTCCATCGGTGACAGAATGGAGAAAAAAACCTTGGGAGAAACCAGGCTCAGTCGGGGTGCCAGTTCTCCTCTGGCCAAACGAACCAGCAGTTCAATTCCAACTGCAGCAAAGTCAGATTGTAAGGGCTACGGTGACTGGGGATATGTCCCTGGGGCTCATCCTGGTGTCCGGTCTCCACTGACGATCAGGGCCACATACATCATCTCCCGGCGCCGATCCACCATCTGATCCGAATTTGAATAATAGAAGTGTATTAGTGTGTTATGTGTAAACCAGGTTAAAGAAATGTGTCTTTAATCTAGATTTAAACTGAGTGTTTACAGCCTCCTGAACAGTATTAGGTAGATTGTTCCAGAGTTTGGGTGCTAAATAGGAAAAGGATCTGCCGCCCGCAGTCGATTTTGATATTCTAGGTATTATCAAATGGCCAGAGTTTTGAGAACGCAGCAGACGTGGAGGACTATAATGTGATAAGAGCTCGCTCAAGTACTGAGGAGCTAAGCCATTCAGGGTTTTATAAGTAATTAACAAGATTTTAAAATCTATACAATGTTTGATAGGGAGCCAATGCAGTGTTGACAGAACCGGGCTAATATGGTCATGCTTCCTGGTTCGAGTAAGGACTCCATCTGCTGCATTTTGGACCAACTGTAATTTGTTGATCAAGCGTGCAGAACAACCACCCAATAAAGCAATACAATAGTCTAACCTTGAGGTCATAAACACATGAATTAGTATTTCTGCATTTGATGTTAAGAGTATAGGTCGCAATTTAGATATGTTTTTGAGATGGAAAAACGCAGTTTTACAGATGCTAGAAACATGGCTTTCAAATTAAAGATTGCTATCAAACAGCACCTAGGTTCCTAACTGATGAAGAAGAATTGACAGAGCAACCGTCAAGTGTTAGATAGTGTTCTAGGTTATTACATGTGGGGTTTTTAGGTCTGATAATGAACACCTCTGTTTTTTCAGAATTTAGCAGTAAGAAGTTACTCGTCATCCAGTTTTTTTATATTGACTATGCATTCCATTAGTTTCTCAATTTGGTGTGTTTCACTGGGCCGTGAAGAACTATAGAGCTGAGTATCATCAGCATAACAGTGAAAGCTAACACCATGTCTCCTGATAATATCTCCCAAGGGTAACGTGTAAAGCGTGAAAAGTAACGGCCCTAGTACTGAGCCTTGAGGTACTCCGTACTGCACTTGTGATCGATATGATACCTCTTCATTCACTGCTACGAACTGATGGCGTTCAGATAAGTACGATTTGAACCATGCTAATGCACTTCCACTAATGCCAACAAAGTGTTCTAGTCTATTTAAAAGAATGTTGTGGTCAATAGTGTCGAACGCAGCGTTAAGATCCAGTAGAACTAATAAAGAGATACAACCACGATCAGATGATAGAAGCAGGTCATTTGTAACTCTAATGAGAGCAGTCTCAGTAATATGATACGGTCTAAATCCTGACTGGAATTCCTCACAAATACTATTTTTCTCCAAGAATTAATATAATTGCGAGGATACTACCTTTTCTAGTATCTTTGACAGAAAAGGGAGATTTGAGATCGGTCTGTAATTAACTAGATCTTTGGGGTCAAGTTGTGTTTTTTTAATGAGAGGCTTAATAACAGCCAATTTGAAGGTTTTGGGGACATATCCTAATGACAGTGATGAATTAATAATAGCCAAAAGAGGATCTATGACTTCTGGAAGCAGCTCTTTTAGTAGTTTAGATGGAATAGGGTCTAACATACATGTTGTTGATTTAGATGATTTAACAAATTTATAAAATTCTTCCTCTCCTATAGTATAGAATGAGTGGAATCGTTCCTCAGGGGATCTATAGTGCAGCTACAGTATCGCATCAGATCTATATCTGATGCGATACTGTAGCTGACGACTGCATGGTTACAATTTTATCTCTGACAGAATCGATCTTGGAAGTAAAGTAGTTCATAAAGTCATTACTGCTGTGCTTTTGGGAAATGCCAAATTTAATAATTTAGTTAATTTTAGTTCATTTAGTGACTGTATTGAATAAATACCAGGGGTTATGTTTGTTTTCTTCTAGAAGAGACGAAAAGTAATCAGATCTAGCAGTTTTTAATGCTTTTCTGTAGGATAGGGTATTTACCCCCCAGGCTATACAAAATACCTCTAGTTTTGTTTTCCTCCATCTGCGCTCCATTTTCCGAGCTGCTCTCTTTAAGGTGCGAGTGTGCTCATTATACCATGGAGTCGGACTGTTGTCTTTGATCTTCCTTAAGTGTAAAGGAGCAACTGTATCTAAAGTGCTAGAAAAGAGAGAGTCCATAGTTTCTGTTACATCAAGTTTTTCTGCACTGTTGGATATGCTGAGGAATTGAGATAAATCAGGAAGATTACTTACAAAGCAGTCTTTTGTGGTAGAGGTGATGGTTCTACCATACTTTTAACAAGCAGTAGAATTTACAGTTTTAGCTATATGGAGTTTACACAAGACTAGATAATGATCTGAGATATCATCGCTTTGCTGCAGAATTTCAACACCACTGACATCAATTCCATGTGACAGTATTAAATCCAGAGTATGATTTTGACAATGAGTAGGTCCGGAAACGTGTTGTCTAACCCCTATGAATGCTGATCCTAATGCATCTTTTTCATTTTCAACATGGATATTAAAATTGCCAACAATTAAGACTTTATCTGCAGCCAGTACTAACTCAGATAGAAAATCAGCAAATTCTTTAATAAAGTCTGTGTGGTGCCCTGGTGGCCTGTATACAGTAGCCAGTACAAACATCACAGGGGATTTATCAATAACACGTGTTTCTCTAGATAATGTTATACACAGCACCATAACTTCAAACGAGTTATACTTAAAGCCTGCCCTTCGAGAAATACTGAGAATATTGCTATAAATTATAGACAATTTAGCCAGTCTGTCTGCTTCCTGACCTGGGCCCCAGTTAGTCAAGTACGAACTCTAAGACTATGTGCCATATTTCTAGAGAGAAGAACGGCACCACCCCAGGAGCGATGAACACCATCTCTTTTCAACAGGTCAGGTCTGACCCAAAAACTTGTCCAATTGTCTATAAAGTCTATGTTATTCTGCGGGCACCACTTAGACATCCAGCCATTGAGTGACGACAGTCTGCTATGAAGCTCA
This sequence comes from Barbus barbus, assembly GCF_936440315.1. Taxonomy (NCBI): domain Eukaryota; kingdom Metazoa; phylum Chordata; class Actinopteri; order Cypriniformes; family Cyprinidae; genus Barbus; species Barbus barbus. The sequence continues at coordinate 21,974,919 of NC_136762.1, forward strand.
TCGCCACGGTAAGCAGGGAGCGGACCAGAGCATATTACAGTGTCTGACATCGTACTTGCAAGTTCACACACCTCTTTAACATTATTTTTAGTGATCTCCGACTGGCGAAGTCGAACATTATTAGCGCCGACGTGGATAACATTCTTACTGAATTTACGTTTAGCATTAGCCAGCACTTTTAAATTTGCCAAGATGTCAGGCACTCTGGCTCCCGGTAAACACTGGACTATGGTGGCTGGTATGGTGGCTATTTTCACGTTCCGTACAATAGAATCACCAATAACTAGAGCACTTTCATTAGGTTTCTCAGTGGGTGCGTCACTGAGTGGGGAGAACCTGTTTGATGTTCTGATCGGAATGGAAGAGCGGTGTTTTGACCCGCGACTAGGCCGCCTTACAGTCACCCAGCTGTCCTGCTGCACGGGCTCAACCGAAACCGAACAATGTACAGGACACCCTGAGCTAGTCGCATCCAAAGCAGTATCTACTATCCTTAACTAAAGTTTGGATGCGTGTCTCTAATTCTGAAACCTTCTCTGTCAGCCTAACTATTTCCCTGCATTTATCACATGTGAATCCCTTGTCGCCGACAGAGAGAGATAAACTATACATGTGACATGCAAACAACAATAGCAGGAGAAGAAGCCATTACTCACCGTGGCTGATGAATGATAACCAACTTAACTTACTACTTACCACTGTTGTTTGATGAACTCGTGAAAAACGGAGCGAGAGCTAAATGAAAACGGAGCGAGAAAAAAGAAAAAATAATAGGCGCGAATAGAAACGTGAATGGAACTGCAAGTGACAAGCTAACCAGCTGATGCGCTGCACTCACGGTTTTAAAAAGCGAATGATCAAATTAGTTAGATTAGTTTGATAGCTAATACCAGAAATATGGTGGGAATTAAGTTATATATTATCACTTTAAACAACAGAGAGTGAAAGTAAGGTAAAGATTCAATAAAAAAGCGGAGCTACAAATGCAAACCTCTCAGCAGCACAACAGACAGGGACAGACTGAAGTCAAAAACTGCGTTTGTAAGAAACAAATATATCAAGGGCTTTAACTTTAAACTGTCTCTGTTGACCAAAATACAAGCCTATAATCCATAATAACGCTTCCTTAAAAAGGTTGATAAAAATAAAAGTTTTTATCAGATGTTTGGACTCTAATTCCGACAGAACCCATTCACTGCAGAGGATCCATTGGTGAGCAGGTGATGTAATGCTAAATTTCTCAAAATCTGTCTAGATGACAGGCCAATTTTAAACTATTCCTTTGGAAATACCTATTTTTTTTTTTTCCTACATTTGTCCACAGCTGGGCTTGACTTTTATTAAGTTATTTTCGAAAGTCAACAGTCTAATTCAGAGTTAATCAATTAGTGATCAATGGGTCTATACTGGCCAATCATTCCTTTTTATTCAGCCCTCTCATTAATTGAGATAAAATCACTACCTGTGATTTCAGAGTGCCATATAATACATCAGAGTGCAAAACTGAACAATGAGTTCAAAAGCACTTAGCGGCATACAATTAGCACTCAGTGATCCATTCCTGTCCAGCCGAACAGGTTGCATGTTTAAGCACTTTCTAGACACAACTCAGCTTTCCTTGTTTCCCAAACATTACTCAGAACCATATTTAATCAAGGGTTATAGGATGTCTTTAACAGTGTTGGAAAATCTGTTTAACTGCTGTGTTATAATTAACAGTACAAATTAAAAAAAGCATAAACAGAAACCGTTCCATCACCATCACTCCTTCAACCACCAGTAGTAAAAAAACAAATATGCATGTCTAATTGAAACACAGCCAACACAGCAACCTGCTACTTCAAAATATCCTCGCCTAATTACAGAGAATCTGTCGAGTGATTTGACATTTATCTAGAACAGTCGTGTCATGAAATGCCTCGGAAGAAGCTTTTCACACTGGTTTGTTGACAACAGATCAGCATATGCGTTCATTAGTTACAGAAGTAACCAGTCATACTTTTGTACAATGAATATTAATAGCTTAGGAGTGCACTGCAAAGGGTTAGTTAATGTGATTGTCAATTAAACATCTCATATTAGCCTCCCTGATAATTTTCCAGAATATTCCAGTACTGTCTGTTTATATGTATCATACTGAATAACAGGTAGCTTGTTTCATGTAGGGGTGACTAGGGACTGTCACTCCTTATGCTGTAACATTCATAACTCACTCAAAACAAATTTAAGCTGTTTTGAAATCATCTCCTTGTTCCTAAAATATGTAAATTAGTCTCAAGTACAAAGAGTACTACAACCTACTCCCAATTTCAATTTAAATTTGGTCTATCAATATATTTAAACTTTTTTTATTGAAAATTAGAAATGTGCTAATATCTAATATGAATTGATGAAGTATTTGAAGTAATCGTTATTTTATTATTCCAACACAACATTTGCAAAATTATAAATATTATAATAATGATCATTTAGCTTTTTCCTTGCTGAGGTTTAACACTGTCAAATCAACACAGCCATCAAATTCCATGTGTTAACTATGTTAACTAACAATGAGCAATACATTGTTACAGTATTTATTAGTCTTTGTTAATGCTACTTAATAAAAATAAAACTGTTCATTGTTAGTCCATGTTAACTCAGGTCCATTAAATAAATAACATTAATAGATACAACTATTGAACTAAATGTTTTAGGAGTATTTTCTATTATTAGTTTATGTTAACAAGTTAACTAATGTAAACAAATGGAACCTAATGTAATGAGTCCACTGAAGCCGAGCGTAGTGAGAACCCAAGTGCAGCTTTATTTAACTCCAAAAAGTGACTTGATTTGACTTGACTTGACATGGCGTAAACAAAAACAAGAACTCACCAACAGAGGTTACAGGGACAACACTCAACAAAAGACAATGGCAACATGAGGGCTATAAATACTAAACAATAAGGGTAACATGACATAAACCAACCAATGAGCAAACAGAACTGAGAACCACATGACAGGACAATAACCAATGAGAACAAGACACATGAACAAGATTACAAATCAGAAGAAGCTGAGGTGGAACAGGGAGAGGGATGGAGGGCCAGGCCCATGAAGGGGAACAGGACCTGGATCATGGCTTGGATTGTGGAGCAGTGGGCAAGACCATGGGCCATGGAGCAGTGGTGGATCTGGATCCTGGAGCCAGGGCAGGTCTAGACTGGAGCAGAGGTGGGCCAGGACCATGAAGCACTGGTAGACCTGGGCTGTGGAGCAGTGGCAGACCGTGGAGAGGTGGGTAGTAGACATGATGTGAGCAGGCTCTGGTGTAGCAGACATGACGTGAGCAGATCCTGGAGTAGCAGACATGATGTGAGCTGACCCTGGAGTAGAAAGCATGATGTTAGCAGGTCCTGGCGTAGCAGACATGATGTGAGCAGACTTGGCGTAAACAAAAACAAGAACTCACCTACAGAGGTTACAGGGACAACACTCGACAAGAGACAATGGCAACATGAGGGCTATAAAACATAAGGGTCACATGACATAAACCAATCAATGATCAAACAGCCATGTCTGTCCTGTCTGTCCTGTCTCTGTTTAATGTTTCCTTGTTTGTGTTGTGTGTGAGCACATGGCTTTGTCTTTGTTTGTATTTGCCACGTGGTCCTCTCATCCTGCCTCCTTGTTTCCCGTTACCACGCCCCCTTGTTTAGTCCTCGTCTGTCTGAGTGTTGTCACCTGTCCCTCTCGTTCTCCACTCCTTTATATTGTGCTCCCTTTCTCTCGTGTGTTGTCGGTTCGTTGTCCTATCTTGCGTGTTTGCTAGTGCTTCTAGTCATCATGTTACTGAGTTCTCCATGTCAGTTAATTTGTAGAGTGTGGTTAGTTCCCCTGTCTGTCTCCAGTCCTGTCCTGTTATGCAGGCTGAGCTACCGGTCTTCTCCTTGGATCTGCCATGCAGCTAGGCCTGTGCAGTGCCTAAGAGACCACGAGTAGGGAGTGGCCGAGCTTTGTGTTTCTGTCAGGCCACGACTGCCAACCTTCGGTCTCCATCTGCGCAGCCTCTTCTCCTCACTGGCCTTCAATCATCCAGGCCTGGACCCAACGGCCTTGCCCTCAGCCTGCCTGTCTACAAGTCTTATCCCTGCCTAGTGTTTGTACTGTTTTCACTACTCCCCTCACCATATCTTGTCCTGTAAGCCATTTTGTTAATAAACTGTCATCACTTATTCTGCATTTGAGTCCTCTCTCATAGAATCCCTGACAGAAAGACCTGACCAGCACTGGACTCAGCAGAATGAGCATTGGAATCCTGCCACCCATCAATGTCCAGGAGAGACTGGCTCGCCAGCGGTGGCTCGCAGAACTTCGCCAGGAGGGGCTGGATGTAAGTGCCTTCGCCCAGTTTTTCTGGACCATGTCTGTGGGGCTTGATTATAATGACGCTACCCTCAAGGACATCTTTAATGACTGCTTGGATGATCCCCTGCCTAAGTGGGAGATGGATGGTCTCAAGATTTTAAGTTTCTAGGACTTCTCCAGGTATCTTGGTCATCGCATCCAGTGGAGAATGCCTCCTCCACCTAAGCCAGCATGCAGCAACCACTCCGCTCCACTTTCTTTGTCAAGTCAAGACCAATATCCTCTTCTGACTCCTACTCAGAACGTAGGGCAAGGGGGAAGAGGGCTCTTCAGTTTGCTGCATCCATTTATGATTCTGACACCTTCCCCGTCACCCCTGAGTCTACTGAGATCGCTCATGTTTCCCCTGAGCCAGTCAAGTTGACTGATGTCATCTCCCAGACTTACAAGTCAGTCCCAGTTATTTCAGAGTCTGTTGAATCATCCTCAGCTTTCCCAGAGATGGTCAAGAGCACTGCTGACCTTTTTTATTCCTGTCAAACCCGCTCCAGTCACTCCAGATCGAGTCAAGCCTGCTCCAGTCACTCTGGAGCCAGTCAAGCCCATTCCAGACACTCCAGATCCAGTCAAGCTAGCTTCAGTCACTCCAGAGCCAGTCAAACCTGTTCCTGTCACTCCTGAGCCAGGTCAAGTCCGCTCCAGTCATTCCCGAGACAGTCAACCCAGCCCCAGTCATTTCCAAGATTACCAAATTGGCAGCACTCCAGTCAGTTCCGGTCATTTCAAAGCCAGAGTCAACTTCTGTCATTCCTGTTTCAGTCACCTTCACTACCGTTGTCCAGGAGCAAGTTTTGCCAACCAAAGTCATCACTCAGTCAGTGACGTTTGCACCAGGCATTTCTGAGTCTGCCAAGTCAACCTCTGTCTTCCCTGAATCAACTGAGTGCACTCCCATTATTCAAGAATCAGTCAAGTCAAATGTTTTCCCCCAATCTATAAGGTCTGCTCCTGACTTGTCACTATCTGCCGGGCCAATTCCTGTCTCTGCTGAGACGACCAAGATGACTGCCTCTCCACCTGTGTTGACTGAGTTAGCTGCAGATACTACAGAGACGGTCAAGCACACAGCTTCGATCCATCGGAAGAGAACGTCCAGTGCAGTCTAATGCCCTTCCTGTTATGTCCACTGAAGCCATTGCTTATGAGTCCTGTCTTGTCTACAGAATATATTCCTGCCTGTCATGTCCACGGAGACTCTTCCCAAGCTGGCTGCATCTCCTGTCATGGCCACGGAGGCCGATGTAAAAGGCTTTCATCTTGCCTGTTCCGGCCACGGAGGCCAATTCCAAACCGCCTGCTTTCCCAGTTGCATCCACGGATGCCATTCCAGCCAGTCATGTCAAGTCTAAGAATACTCCTGTCAGTCACAGAGGCCGTTCCAGAACAGCCCATGCTCACTATGTTGGCCACGAAGGCTATTCCTGAAGGCCCCGATATACTTCAAACGAAGTTCATTTTCGTTCTTCATTTGGGGGCAAAAAGAAGTTTGAAAAGGCGGTGTAACGGTATACTGTTTATTCGAACATTCCAACACCCTGGAATGCGCTGCTGGAGGCGGGGTGTAAATTACTGTAAACGTGTCGCGACGCTCACGCGAATGCCCTAAACACAACAACGGTGCAATGATGGTGTATCTAGGTCTTTTATTAAACTGGATAAATTATCACATTTTTATATTTTATGTTGTCATAATTTGATGAAAACACAGGTTTAATTTTGTATGTTCTTTTAGCATTTCATTTATTGTATACCTTTTTTAAATTTGCTTATTGAAAGAACAAAAGCAGCAGTATGGTGTAACATTTATTTGAAACATGTATTTGGTACTTGCTACCTTTTTATCTTTACTCTTTCCTTTCATTCTTTTCATGGCTTTGGAAAACTTGTATCTGATGTTTCTCCACGTCGCTTTTTACATAACTCTGGGTCGTTGACACCAAGCTTCGTTGCAATTGCTTTCTAGGAATTAAATGCTTTCTCTGAATCTTTAAAGTCTCATACAGATCATACATATCCGCATATATTTGTGGCAGCTCAGCTATTCGACTATTATTTATGTTGCTAATGACTTGTAGATGTTGTTGTTCTCTCCTGCCTGACCTTTGTTGAATGAGAAACGAACCCGGGAAAAAAATCGTGCATCAAAGAAGGTGGAGCTCCAGAAGACACCCACCGATTGCGCAATCGTCACAGACCAATGGTACCTCAAAGGTGTTTAGGAGCCAAAACGAACTCCCCCAGAAAGTTCGCTTCGGTGAGCTGTTTCGAACTGCCGAAAATAACTCAAAACAAACTTAGTTTTGGCCTAATTTTGTTCAAAATTACATCATATCATTTCTTTCTTCGATTTCGTTTGAAGTATCTCTGGGCCTTGAGGCTCTCATTCAGCCTGTTATGAAGTGAAGTGACATACTGCCAAGGTTTATTTATTTTTTTTATTTAGGCCAAATAAAATGCTTCCTAGAATAATAATAACTTATAAGCAATTTCATGGGTCTTCAACGAGAGGTATCATTTTCACTTTACTCTTTTCATTCCAAGTTACTTAAAATTATCCAATGATATTACCATGCTATTTGTACAAACGCATGGTACTGTCATGTTACTAGAGGTCAACCAATAACTAAATTGCACTGAGGAATGAATGAATGAATGAATGAATGAATGGTGTAGGTGTATGGTGTATTACTGTACCTTACTTAGTACTTAATTTGAGTAAGGTAATCCTAAATAATCTGAGTAATATGAAGTAACTACATGTACAGTTGCATGCGAAAGTTTGGGAAACCCTTGCAGAATCTGTGAAAATGTGAATAATTTTAACAAAATAAGAGAGATCATACAAAATGCATGTTATTTTTATTTAGTGCTGTCCTGAGTAAGATATTTTCCATAAAAGATGTTTACATATAGTCCACAAGACAAAATAAAATAGCTGAAATTATTAAAATAACCACATTCAAAAGTTTGGGAACCCTTGGTTCTTAATACTGTGTGTGGTTACCTGGATGATCTACGACTGTTTTTTGGTTTTGTGATGGTTGTTCATGAGTCCCTTTTTTGTTCTGAACAGTTAAACTGAGCACTTTTCTTCAGAAAAATCCTCCAGGTCCTGCAGAATCTTCAGTTTTCCAGCATCTTTTGCATATTTGAACCCTTTCCAGCAGTAACTGTATGATTTTGAGATCCACCTTTTCACACTGAGGATGATTGAAGGACTCAAACACAACAATTAAAAAAGGTTCAAACATCCACTGATGCTCCAGAAGGAAACACGATGCATTAAGAGCCGGGGGTGAAAACTTTTTGAATTTGAAGATCAAGGTAAATTGTACTTAATTTGTCTTCCAGGAAACAAGCAAGTAGCTTCTGTTGCTTCTGAAGGGCAGAACTAAATGGAATTTGGACAAGAATTTGGACATCTTCATTCTGTTCAAAAGTTTTCACACCCGGCTCTTAATGCATCGTGTTTCCTTCTGGAGCATCAGTGAATGTTTGAACCTTTTTTAATTGTTGTGTTTAAGTCCCTCAATCGTCCTCAGTGTGAAAAGGTGGATCTCAAAATCATACAGTCACTGCTGGAAAGGGTTCAAATATGCAAAAGATGCTGGAAAACTGAAGATTCTGCAGGACCTGGAGGATTTTTCTGAAGAACAGTGTTCAGTTTAACTGTTCAGAACAAACAAGGGACTCATGAACAACCATCACATAACATCGTAGATCATCCAGGTAACCACACACAGTATTAAGAACCAAGGTTTCCCAACCTTTTGAATGGGGTTATTTTAATAATTTCAGCAATTTTTTTGTCTTGTGGACTATATGTAAATATCTTTTATTGAAAATATCTTACTCAGGACAGTACTAAATAAAAAATAACATGCATTTTTTATGATCTCTCTTATTTTGTTAAAATTATTCACATTTTCACAGATTCTGCAAGGGTTTCCCAAACTTTCGCATGCAACTGTACATACTCGATGGTTAGATTTAGGATTAGGGTTTGGCTTAGGGTTACTTGCATGTAATTATGCATAATTTATTGTTATTATAATAATAATAAGTACATGTAGTGTGTAACAAGGACACCTTAAAATAAAGTGTTATCATTATTTTATTATTAAAATAATAATTAAATAAATTAAACATAAAACAACTATGCTTCATTACGACTCACATTCTAACAGTTTCTATTTGAATTAAACAAATTCTATATACTTTATATATATATATATATGAGAGAGTATACAAATCAACAATATTATTCCAAAAACCAAAAATATATATATCTGTTGGCCTAGTTTAAGAAGAAGAAAAAAAACTTTTTCTGTATATCAAACAAAATAAACTCACTTTGTTGGTGACCTTTTTTCTTTCTTGTTCAAATGGGCTGTTAGCTGAATATAGGTACTCTGTGAATCTGCAGCTGTGATAAATTGTATTGTAAGTTCTCCCTGAGGTGGAGGACTCTGCACAGTTCAACCTTGGTACATTTCCTCTGATCCTTGTCGATGCGATAAGGTCAGGTAATAAGGGGTCAGGGCAGGCCTCAGTGTTTCTTGAACAGAATTCAAATTCATCTTGCTGGCCTTAAAATCTATATTATCATAGCAGTAGCCTTACTGCAGCCTCTTATACACAGCTGTTGCAGTTAAGATGTTTTAGCAGCCTTGAGAAATCCCACTGAAATCAATTAATGGGGTCAGAAGCAACTTCTTTTGGAGTTTGGTGTGGCCTGACTGGAATAAAGTGTCTGCAAAGGTAAGTGGGAGGTCAAATCTTCGGCTGTTCTGCAGTGGAGCTATTAGCATAGATTAATGCATTTTAGGCCAGTGTCTACTTTAGCTCCTCTGTTCCCGCAGCAGTAACGTCCTTGCTGCTGACTTATTAGAATGCAGACTGCGGAAACAAGCGAGGGTAACAGTGAGTTCAGCCAGAGGTTTTGTACAAATTCTGCCCTGTGTTTGTACAATCAGTGTCAGCAATTTGGTATCAAAAGTTTTGGAGGTAATAAAAAACTCCACATGCTTGCCCTTGAGCCAATGACCTGTGAGTGCCATCACCGTTTTTCTGCATAAAATGAAATTCAAAACAACCTTGTATTGTTACCTATTTTGACAACTGAATCCCTGCTTCAACACTGCTTTGCGATGTTCACATATAGCTTCCTTTTTGCATAATAGAGCTTTAGTTGGCATCTTCAGGTGGCATGGTGGATTGTGTTTACTGACAGTGGTTTCTAGAAGTATTCCTGGGCCCATTTAGTAATGTGAAGTGAAGTGAAGTGAAGTGAAGTGACATACGGCCAAGTATGGTGACCCATACTCGGAATTCGTGCTCTGCATTTAACCCATCCAACGTGCACACACACAGCAGTGAACACACACACACCGTGAACACACACCCGGAGCAGTGGGCAGCCATTTATGCTGCGGCGCCCGGGGAGCAGTTGGCGTTTCAGTCGTGGTATTGAGGGTGGAGAGAGCGCTGGACATTCACTCCCCCCACCTACAATCCCTGCCGGCCCGAGACTCGAACCCGCAACCTTTGGATTACAAGTCCGACTCTCTAACCATTAGGCCACGACTTCCACTGCAATTTGACATTGAGGAGAGCCTCTGCCCATCTTTACTTCTGAGAGACTCTCCCTCTCTTAGACATCCCTTTTATAGCTAATCATGTTACAGACCAGATGTCAATTAACTTAATTAGTTTCTAGATGTTCTTCCAGCTGAATCTTTTCAAAATTACTTGCTTTCTCAGCCCTTTGTTGCCCCCGTGCCAACTTTTTTGAGACCTGTAGCAGGCATCAAATTTGAAATGAGCTCATTTAGTGGATAAAAGTGTAAAATTTATCTGTTTAAACATGTTATGTTCTCTACTATTCTGGAATTCGGGTTGTACTTACTAACATAATAACAATTAATTATGCATAATTACATGCAAGTAACCCTAAACCAAACCCTAATCCTAAACTTAACCATATAGCAAGTACATGTAGTTAATTAATATTGCTCAGTTCTTAAATGCATAATTACACTGTCACAAGGACACCTTAAAGCTGCAGCCCGTAAGTTTTGCCTCTTTGTCGACATCTCTGTTTGAAAACCTGGAATTGCAGCTCTGTGTGGAATTATCTTCCGTGCGTGGGGTTGTTCTCCAGCACAGCTCCAGCGCAGATGAATCTAATGTTTTGAGGAGTATGTGTGTTAGTCTGTCAGTCACCGCGCCGGTGTAGATACTGTACTTAGGAATCACAGATTCTAGCCTACATCTTAGAATATATGACCTAAATAAGAATTATATATATATATATATATATATATATATATATATATATATTGTCATGCATATGTATATTTCCATTTGAACAAGTAAGTAACAAGTCTGACAAATTTGTTCTGACCAACTGAGGAAAAAAGCATTACTATAAATCGCGCTACCATTGGTACCAAAATTCTAAAATTGCTAAATTCTGAAAAAACAGAGGTGTTAATTATCTGACCTAAAACCCCCTCACGTAATAATCCAGAGCACTGTCTAACAATTGATGGCTGCTCTGTCAATTGTTCGTCATCAGTCAGGAACCTAGGTGTGCTATTTGATAGCATCTCTTCTTTGACAGCCACGTTTCTAGCATTTGTAAAACTGCATTTTTTTCATCTTAAAAATATATCTAAACTGAGACCTATGCTCTAAATGTCAAATGTAGAAATGTTAATTAATGCGTTTATGACCTCACGGTTAGATTATTGTAATGCTTTGTTGGGAGGTTTCTCTGCACGCTTAATAAACAAACTCCAGCTGGTTCAAAATGCAGCAGCTAGAGTTCTTACTAGAACCAGGAAGTATGACCACATTAGCCCGGTTCTGTCAACACTGCTCTGGCTCCCTATTAAACATCGGATAGATTTTAAAATCTTGTTAATTACTTATAAAGCCCTGAATGTTTTAGCTCCTCAGTACTTGAGCAAGCTCTTATCACATTATATTCCTCCACATCTGCTACGTTCTGTCACGAATGCACTGTGGAGCTTTGTCACTACAACAAATTCCTTGTATGTGTAAACATACTTGGCCAATAAAGCTCATTCTGATTCTGATTCTGATTCTGAATCCTATCCATCAGTGGCGTAACTTTGCTTTGAAAAGTGGTGGGGACATCGCACAAAACGTTTTGCTATTTGTTTATTTAATAACCAAATTTACTTGGGGACTGAGTTCAGAGTTGGAAATGCACTTAATTTTCACTTTGATGTACACATGCATCACATTCACAAATATGTCTATAAACATCCGAATAAGCAAAATGTAACATTCACAATGTGAATGTTACGTTTAGCTTATCACAACACATCCAGGGTAGCTAATATCAATCAAAATACGCAAGATAAATATGGTGAAGCTGCAGCGTATTCATTCTACTTTGAATTACTTGCATATGTTCTCTTAATACCAGCCGGACAACTTGCTAAAAGCAGGTGTGATCGATGCACGCGCTGAACATGGAAGAATCAACATTACGTCAAGAGTCAAGACAAGCCCACAAAATTTTCCTCATCCAATCAAATAATTTAACAAATCCTGAACTATGCAAAACCTTGTGTAAAACATGAGTGAGAGTTAATTTGTGTTTAAAATGGTTAAACTACCTTTATTAATTAAATAAATTAAATTGTTTTGACAAATCTTTTTTTTTTATTACGTTTTTATAAAAGCTCTATTTTTTTCCTCCCCCACGCCACATGTAAAGGCTATAGTTAACGGTAAATGTTGCTACCTATAGCATAAATGTTAAAACATCAACAAAATGTCCAAAAGAAAGTGTGGAAGTGATATAAGAAGCTTTGTAGTGAAGCAGCCACGCACAGTAAGTTACTTTGCTTAACACGAAAACATATTATATTTAACTTGCGTGAATATAGACATACTGTCGCTAATCATGTTTTCTGGCGGCCACTGGAACGCGCTGTGATTTAATACAAAACTGAATTAAAGGACTATGAACTAAAGACTTGTATACTTTTTGTTTTAATTGTGAAAATTCCAGTCATAACATAGAATTGTCCTTTTGCCTAAAAGTGCTTTAACTATTATTCAGCCTTCAATGATGGACAAATGCCAATATATTGCTTATGATTGCAAATGTAAACATTTAGATCCCAAAATGAATTATTTACTTCTTACATAACTTAATTTTTCATATAACACTTAATCATGACTTGTAATAATAACCGTGACTTGTGACTTTTTAACAATGCCTCAAGTGAACTCACCTCGCTGCGTGGTTGAAGAAGAACCATTGTCCACCTTCTAGTCATCACTTGATCACTTGATGACTACAGTGAGTGATGATTTGACTTGTGGGCCAGAGATATTGTCCAATTAATCTTCTCAAAAATCTCAAATAAAATATTTCAACCTTGAAACAGTATCCAAACAATACGAACATTGTAAAAAGAAGGATCTGTAGACTAATTATAGGGAAAGGAAACTACATATCCCATGACGCATATCGCGTATCTCGCGATAGTTTCACAACGAGACTTAATATTCATCTTTGAGGACGTTGAAAAGCTTCTGACCGGCGGGAAAAAATGTGTTAAATGAATGAATTAGATTATGAAGAGTGACGATTTGTAGATGGTGCTTTTCATTTAATATATACCTTACGCAATCTATTTTTCAGTTACTTTTTAAAAGTGGTGGGGACAATATCGAGCCTGGTAAAAAGTGGTGGGGACATGTCCCACCCGTAAATTACGCCTATGCTGTCCATGCACTTCCGTTTGCTCACCCCCAGATGTCGTCTTCTCTTTACATTGCCTCTCACACCACACAGACTTTTACATGTCACTCCAGACTACAATTCCCATTATCCATTCCACTGATTGCACACACACAGCTGAATGCACTGATTACACATACACAGCTGAAGCCATATCTTTATAAGCCTTGGACTTCCTCTTTCAGATTGCCGAGTATTGTCTAGCGTATATCACTCTTCTAGCGATAGCTACACCACAGAGCCATTTCACGTTTCCAGTCCCAGTTTAAGTCTAGTCATTTCGTGTTGCCTTGTTATTTACTGTTTCCTGATCTCCTGCCTGTGTATCTTGGATTAACCCTTTGCCTGCTGTTTCAGACTCTGTTTGCACCTCGCTTGGACTGTGTACCTGGATTATCTCATTGCCTTGCCCTGCTGGATATTGTTTGCTGATCAAAGACCCACGCTTGTCCTAGGATTACTCTTTGTCTTGCCTGTGTTGTACCTGTTTGCCATTATTGAATCCATGCCTGTTTCATGATCATGTCTCTTAATGAAGCTTTGCACATGGATCTGTACGTCTCACGTCTCGTCGGCTCCGTAACACGTTCTCAAAACTCTGGTCATTTGATAACACCTAGAATATAAAAATTAACTGCAGGCGGCAGATCCTTTTCCTATTTAGCGCCCAAACTCTGGAACAATCTACCTAACACTGCTCAGGAGGCAGAAACATTCTGTCAGTTTAAATCTAGATTAAAGACCCATCTCTTTAACCTGGCGTACACATAACACACTAATACGCTTCTAATATTCAAATCCGTTAAAGGATTGCTAGGCTGCATTAATTAGATCAACCAGAACCGGGAACACTTCCCATAACACATGATGTACTTGCTACATCGTAAGAAGAATGGCATCTACACTAATATTAGTCTGTTTCTTTCTTATTCCGAGATCACCGTCCGCATCCAGATCAGATGGTCACTGCAGTCATGCGGATCCAGTCCTTTTCCAGATCAAATGGTGGATCAGCACCTAGAGATGACCTCTACAGCCCTGAATGTCAGCGGAGACCAGGACACCTAGATGAGCCCCAGAGACAGATCCCCAGTGAAGACCTTGTCACCTAGACGGCCATCGGGACAAGACCCTGACTTTGCTGCAGTTGGAACAAACTGCTGGTTCATCTGGCCGGAGGAGAACTGGCCCCCCGACTGAGCCTGGTTTCTCCCAAGGTTTTTTTCTCGATTCTGTCACCGATGGAGTTTTGGTTCCTTGCCGCTGTCGCCTCTGGCTTGCTTAGCTGGGGACACTTAATTTCAAGCGATATTGTCGAATTGATTTGCACATATACTATTTAAACTGAACTCTGCTGGACGATGACATTGAATAATGAAATGCCTTTAACTGAAAATTGAGTGTTTAATCTTGTCATTTTATATTATTGACACACTATTTTCCTATTTTGATACTGGAAAGTTGCTTTGACACAATCTTTATTGTTAAAAGCGTTATATAAATAAAGGTGACTTGACTTGATTTGATTGGTTAGCTCATATCACATCTAACCATGCAAATTATTATTATTGTTATACTTTATTCTCAAACTATTAATGTTAACAACATCATTATGTGACAATGAGTATAGTGTGTATTAGTGTGCATATTTAAATTTCTGTACAGTCTAATCTATTTGACATGCCTTTTCGAATTTCATATTAAATTAGTTTAACCCAAAAAGCAAACTATGCTCCCTTCGAACTGGTTATCTTTAAAATACAAATCTTGCATAATCCCAGACTATCTGTAATCAGAAGCACATTTAAAACTGGAATATAATGTGATTTCATTCGCATGTGTTTCATAAACACATAATCCTTTCTGGATTACAATCCACCATCAAAATGATACATTTAATTAGCTACTGTGAGAAAAGGCTATAAACATTCCGCCACCTGCAGGATCCTCACATAGTGAAGTGACATACATACTGCCAAGTATGGTGACCCATACTCGGAATTCGTGCTCTGCATTTAACCCATCCAACGTGCACACACACAGCAGTGAACACACACACACCGTGAACACACACCCGGAGCAGTGGGCAGCCATTTATGCTGCAGCGCCCGGGGAGCAGTTGGGGGTTCGGTGCCTTGCTCAAGGGCACCTCAGTTGTGGTATTGAGGGTGGAGAGAGCGCTGGACATTCACTCCCCCCACCTACAATCCCTGCCGGCCCGAGACTCGAACCCGGATTACGAGTCCGACTCTCTAACCATTAGGCCACGACTTCCCCCATAGCCAAGTAGCCGGGACAACTTATTTATGTTTACAGACGTGACGTAATGACGCAGCAGCATGCTCAAATTTCCCGCGAAAACCTACCCTTACCACTCAAATTAGAAAACATTATTATAAGATAACCGTTGTGAATCGGGCAATAGTAAGGTGATAGTTTTGAACACTGGCTGGTTATGTACTTGCTCAAATATTGATTTCGGATCATTTTTAACCCAAAAAAGTTACGGACTGCATCTTAAAATAAAGTGTAAGCTACATTTGCATTTAGTTGCAATTAACATGCAATTAACATTAGACGCAATTTGCAAAAAAAAAAAGTATCGAATTTTTCAAAGTTTTTATAAGTACTATTTTTATAAGTACCGAATACTAAAATGTACTTCTTTTCACAAGGAGTTTCATTTTTTTTATAAAATGATGACATTTTATGATGAATGGTGAATGATGACAAAATTGTAATTTTCGGGTGAACTGTACAGCTATTTCTTCACAGCAAAAGTGTGAAATTTCTGCACCACAAGAGCTAGATAGAATAATAATACCCTATAATAAGCAATGACATTAATGACAATATGATATTATACGTACATGATATGAATATTATATTGAAAATAATGGTCAGAGTAACAGAGAGATATTTTATTTTAGATATGTTTTACTGGAAAACAAAACAAAACAAAAAAGACCAGGTCAATCAAAAGGTAAAGATTTGTTGCAGCATGTGTGTTGTCAGTAAACAGCTATGGCGTGACATTCAAGGAGACTTCCTGGTCACTGGCAGAAAGTCTTGTGACTCTTGACACAAAAGATGCTTCAAAGCTCGACATCTCACAGCCCAGTGCCTCCAAGACTAAATGACCTGTCAGCTCTACAATCTGTGGCACTGCGACATCTCAATTCCACCTTACATTCAATGCAGCTCAGGATAAAACACATGGGAGGATTCACTGAAAATGGATTGCATTCACTGATGGCACTGTTTATCTGCATGCACTGTCTGCATTGCTTTAGTACCTGATACACTACAGGAATTATGCAAATCAGGCAACACTGCAAACACGCATAAAATCTGTGCTGAATGCAATGCTTAGCACTTTTTTTGCATGCCATAGTTCTATTTATATAAAGCCTGCCATTTATGTATTGTAACTATTACAATCTGATATTTTACTGGGATATTTAAATATACTGCAGAAAAAATTACACTAAAATAGGCTTTTAAATGAACTTTTTAAAGTGTGCCTATTTGCAGGATGCAACAAATTCTATGCACAAAAATGTAATCACAGGCTTTGAATTATTTTATGGCCGTTTTTCAAAAGACATACACTGTGTTTCATTCATAAACGGTTCATTTTACACCAGTGGCCAAACAAAACATTGTAAATCACTACAATTTGAATACACAGAAGTCTATTTCAGCATAGTCATAAAAGGCTTTTTATGGAAAAAAAATGCATGGAATTATATCGCATAGGTTGATTTTGAAGAGGCTGATGATGAATGTAATATATGTATATCCACAACTATGAGCCTGATTGTAGTGACCGAGTAGGCCTACTTGTTTGTTTTAGCTAATGGTACATTTAGTACAAGATTATTGATTCAACAGTATTCACTTCATTATAAATGTAAATATATGGGCATACCAAACAAAGCTGCCTTTGTGCAAAGTAAATAGCTATAGTGCTAATCAATAATTCATCACACACTGATCAGTAGTTATGAACTATATTTCATCATGTTCCTCTAATCCCGGCCACAAAAGCAGGATGACACTGATAATATCAAGAGACACTTTTCAATTCAGTAAATATTTCCCAGGGTGTGGTTATTTATTAAACTGGATTTCTGCATAAACCCATGCCTTAAAGTCTTTACAACAAAAATCTGTTGAACCACATCTATAGAGAGGAGATTCAGTTGTGAACCCTTTCTTTTTGGGGTATGTTGTCACAGTGGGAACCTGTTTTATTTACACTGATTCTAGACTGATTTTTTATAGAACTTTGCATGATGTACAATGTTATGGTAATAACAGCATTAAATTGTATACATGTAGACTTCACCAAAAAGATGCAATACCGCATAGTCCATCTGAAGCTTCTCGGTTGAGTAGCATAACCACAGCCTGGGACTAACTCAGCGATGAACTTAAGAAACAGGTTACTTTTTTTTTTCTTCGAGAGGTGCATGGGACTGCAGAGGGGGAAACCAGCTGTTAGCCATTTGTCTTCATATGGTCAATGAACCAGTATTCAACATAGAGCTGCTCCAGAGGATCTCACTTATTAAGCACATCTGTTGTTGTGCTGCAGAACGTGGCTGGCTTAATTTTCTTCTAAAGATGAAAAATTTAAACTTTTTAAACATTTTCTGTAAATAACCACTGTATAGAAAAACTATGTAACTACAATGTAATTATAATGTAATTACATTGTTATAATATATGCAGCTATAGCATCATATTATATCATATATATAACTGATATTCTGTAATAGTCAAGTTCTCATATACTGTATGACCCGTTTTCAATGTTAGTATAAGGGCCCTTTTTATGTCTAACATACGAAAATTGGGATTTTTCAATGTTTAGTAAAGTAATAGTACACCTTACCTCTTTCCATCATTCATATCCATAGCACAAGCAGCAATAATGGTGCAATGGCAAAAAAAAAAAACTGCAACTGCAAAGTTTTTAACATTTCAAGGGCTGGTGCTGAGAACTCTTTTCTCTCCAGATACATTATGACAGATACATAATGAATTGAACGCCGCTCACCTTCCCTTTGTCCTTGCCCCACTCTCGGCCACACTATGGGGTCTACGGAGCTTGAGCGCTCCACTTGCTGTCCGTCTCCCATTGTGCCGGATCTGAACGGATGGATTTATCTCTATTTGATTAATACGCTTCCCTCTGCATTGTCAATATTGTTTCTCTCTGCATGTTATCTCTGGTCCAGAATGTGCATATCGCCAGGCATAGTGAATATGATGAAATACATTCAGAGGATTTGCTGTGTACTGGTGCATATTGGTTTGAGATTCTTTTGAGGGCAAATAGATCCAGCCTTGATTGATTTTACAAGCAAAACAATTCAGATGGTGTTCTTGCCTTTGCTTTATGGAAAGTAAAAAGTCTCTGTCTTTATGAGCAATGTGAGAGTGTATTGTTTTGTTACAATAAAGGATGAATTTTAGCACAGACTTTATGCCGCAAATGCATAACATGTTTGTTTTTCTGCTTTAAACATAATCTATAATTAACATTAAATTTACCATTATGTATGCGGGCATATCCTCAAAGATGAAGATGCAAATGTATGGAGAATTTCCATAAATTTGCATCTTTGAAAAACTATCAAGGACATGAAAAGGTATTGTGTTCACCACAGCAATGTATTTCAGTTTAATCACTTGAGGAGTAGAAATTACCCTCAGTGTGATGAAAGTCTTGGTCTTTGACATTTATATATGAACATATGATATCAAGTAAAAATGAAATAATTACATAATAATTACATGAAATACATCATAAAGTGATCTTTTTCATAATAAAATATTTTGAAATATTTAAAATATTATTTCACAATATTTCAGTGAAAGTCAATTCATGAAACAGCAAAAATTAATAAATGGAAAAGCAAAAGATAACACTAACATAACATTATAAAACCATAGTTTACATTAGATAAACTGCAATTAATGAATTATGTAAAGTTACTTTATATAAAACATAACTTGAGCCAATTTTACATCTATAAAAAAATAAACCGTTTTTAAAAATCTGTTAAAAGCGTTACACAAGCCTATACACACACAACCCTCAATTTATGATTTTATGAAGATTTTGCACTAGTTGTTTGAAATCAACATATAAAATGATTTTGTGACTGGACTTTTGACGATCTGATACTGAGATGTAACAGCTTCCCCCGTGTAACAACTAGCACCAGTCTTCTCTGTGTTTAATATGCAATTTAAGGACAGATATTGCTTGTACCAAAGACTAATCATGTTGTCAGTGTTAAGCTAGTTACCATGCATGACTGTGCCAGTCGACGGCTGTGTATTTCCTCCCAGTTTCTATGCAGCTGTGTCTTGTAACTGTCCTCAAAAACAGAGTTTACAAGATGAGGTCACTTTGTTATAAAGTTTTACCACCTTCATTTACACTCGGCTTTAGTTTACAAGCCTCTGTGGTGTCTAACCTGATTAGAATGAAATCTAAATGCCAATCTGAGATCATTTTCCACTTCAGTGTAGCTCTTCCCACGAGAATAAATCTCCCTTTAATGTCACTGCTTATTAAATTGGACTATTTATAATTTCCAAGTTATTAAGAAATTACGCACCTACTGTCAAGTGGGTATAGACATGACTGGTATTTCTCCAGTTGTTGCACTGAGGACATATCTACAATAAGCTTTTTTATCAAATAACATATATCTTGTTAAATAGACATTTTTTGTTAGTATAATATTGTCAAGTCTTTTTGAACTTTTGTGATAAGTTTATATGTTCAGAATTAAAACTTAGTCCACAGAACTTTAATTACAGTGTGTTATTTTGCATAATGAAATTTATTAATGTTTCTGTTCCCTAAGAAACAAGAACAGCAAGTTCACAAGAGTCTAGATTGATTATGCAGATGATGAGACAAGCGTACAATGAGCTAATCTTTGCTGTCTAGTTCACCTTTTAGAAAAAAAGTAGGTCTTTTCATTTCAGAAATTAACAAATTTGGTACTTGCAGTCTCAGAGAAGATATCAAACTTCTAGAAATATTATTTTTTTTATTCAACACTATGCTAAAAGGTCATCACTATGGAAAAAGCTTTAAATTAGGTTATTTTTTGTACCAAAGATGTCTGTAGCTGCTGTCCTATTCTCTTTCTGATTCAGTAAGTCAGGGAGTTGCTGATTTGAAAATAGACTGAAAAAGTGTTTCAAATTGGACATCACTACTTTCTATTATTGTCAATCCCACAAATCCATTTCTGGCCAACTCACCCACCTGAGGTGACTAATCATTTGCAATGTCATGGTTAAACCTGCTGCAATGTCTCGTTATTCATAGGCATCTTTCCATAGTTCATTAGAAAAAAGGCATAGCAATGCATGTGCTAATGAGGAAGGATTACACTATTCAGTATCAACGTCTTGGAAGGATTACCTTGAGCAGACAAAACGACATCCAGAGGTTGCACCCGGGGAAATTAATCTGTTTCAGATGATTGCACACATAAAGTGCCAGAGTATTATAAAAAAAAAAAAAAAATCCATTGCAGTCAGTGACATTCTTTCCTTAAATATGAATACTGGCTAAATATCTGAGGCAGATGATGGCAGCCATATGATATGTGCCAGCTGAGAATCTGTGTCTTTGAATTAGAGCTTTCCTGTACCTCAATAGTAGAGCATGGCGCTAGCAACACCAAGGCCATGGGTTCAATTCCCAGGGAAAGCAAGAGCTGATAAAAAAAAAAATGCAAAAACTGTAACTTGAATGCAATGTAAGTCGCTGCTAAATGCATAAATGTAAATGAATTAAGGAAGGCTCACACAGGTTTAAAGAAACAGTTCACCCAAAAGTGAAAATTCTGTCATTTTCTCATCTCAATGCCGTTCCAAACTTGTATGCAGTTTTTTGTATTCAGTGAAATTTTGTATCCAGTGTATTCTTGTATTCAGTGAAAGTTCATAATGAGAATTATGAAAATTCATAATTAATTTTAATATATAATTTTAATAAGATTAAGAGCATAGGAACTGATAATTCTTTACTATTTTTAGAATACAGTTTTTGTTATACTTGTTTTATATATTTAAAATATGTATTATATAATTTATAATAGTATATTTTAAATATGTATTTGGGCTCAAGACCAATTTTCTTTATTAGGTCAATAAAGTATCAGTAACACTTTTCTTTTTATTTACTGTAGTAAATATAGAAATATAGGATAAGATGTACAATTTACTCTATTTATACTAATACTAATATATGCATTAAAAATCTGCTTTCTTCCTTTAATTGGCATTGAAACAAAATTCGGGGAATAGAAATAAACAAATGAATAGAAATATACAGAAATGCTTCAAAGATCTCAAATTCAATAAAAAAAACATTGCTGTTATGATTAATAATTACCTTAAAGACTGATGTATCAAATATGATAAAGATTTTTAATAGACATATTTTGTCTAAAGATTCAATAAACAGTTTAATTTAATAAAATTAGATTTTCTCCATTTTCTGCTGAATTAGATTTTTATTAATTTTATTTTATTAAAAAATTTTATCAGAAAATTTGATTTTACAAGGTTAAAGTTATGTGACTACATACAGCCACTGGAAAAATTGTTTCCACAATATGTCAAAACACAGGTGTCATCAGCTGGCAGGAGATCCAAACATTTAGTGAAGAAAAGCTGGCAACATCTCCAAGGGTTTTAAATATTTAGCTGAAAAGTCATCAAAGATATCCGATTCATCACATATTTCATCTTGGTTTCAGGATTCTCACTGTTTCTGTTTATGTTCACGATTACAAGAAACCTGGAATGAAACAAAGCAGGCAGCTTTCAGCTTTCTCTGTCAGCTTTCAGCAAACATCAAAAGCGATGTGCAATAAGGCGCGCTTGGTAAACAATTCATTAAAAGTGGAGGTTACCCCCAATCTACAAACACGAGGTGGTTCAATACCCCCGACAGGAAATGCAGAAATAATGCCACAAACAGGCACTCCCACCTAATAGATACCATTCTTTTGAACATCAGTTCGATCAAGCAGAGTGATGTGAAAAATGCAGCAAATTTATGCTTTAAAGTTTGAGATTCATAGCACTTTCTCATGAATAACTAAAACATAGCTTTTTCAGCCATTTAATACAATGTTTTATGGTGCAGCAATAGAGAACGTAAGAGCATGAGCTGTGATAAACACATATTAAATTTTACAATTTCAAATAAACTTCAACTAGATCAATTACACAACCTATTGAGGAGACGTGCAGTTGTGCAAACAATTATGGTTTATAGCTATAATAACCTGATTCATAATAAAGAAAGAGAGACAGAGATGGTGACTGAGCTCTCTTTACTTAAATTATTAAAGGGGTCATGACATTGATTTTTTATATGATCCTTGAGGTTTAATTATAATGTTAATAAAGTTTTTTGCACAAAAAAACAAACAAATAATAGACCCTCATTCCGAACCTGTGGCTGAAACATCCTGGTTTTAAGGGGCGGGTCCTTTAAGGCTTGTCAGCAATCGGCCACTGTCATGATTGGCTAACGTCATTGCATATTAAACAGTATCAACACTATTTTGAGTGTATTGTGAGTGTTTTGACCACATAATCAAAATAAAACGGTCATTTCCAGACAAAGCATTCTAAGCTCATTTTTACGGATTGTGATGCAGCTGCAGTCGGATCTAGTACCGCTTCACCTTTCAACAAATGTTTCTTTGTGAACTCTTGCATGAACTCTCCACTGTGCCTCGTTTACAAAACAAAATCCTCCGAACAATCCTCTGACATGTTCCGGAGTGCCATTAAAAATAACTATCCACTTATTCTTTACGCTGGAATCCTTCTGAATTTGCTGTTTAAACCAAATACATCAAAGCGAAAGTTCTTTTATTCGATTTGTCCTAATTAACGACTGACTCGAATGCATGGACTGTCAGACAGTGAACGCACATCTGTGTACTGCATCCAGTGTAGACAAGATAGCGGCAGTGATTGTAATTTCTATTTGCTTTGACGCGTTGCAACACTCGCATTCAGTGTGATCAAGTGTCAAGCTGTTAGCAGGTGAACGCCAGTGGGCGGAGCCTATGTCAATGTGTTGCTCTGGAGGCAGTGTTTATGCAAACGACTGTGATGTCAACTTGTCACTCGGTTCCAAAATGAGCCGCTTTACATAAATGCTTTTTTATTGATGATGAGAACATTTTAAGTTATGAAACTTTCAGGATGTATTAAGCATACAAAGACTTCTTCTGTTTCAAATGATCAAGAGAAATTTGGTTTCTCGTGTCATGACCCCTTTAAGCGACCACCCACAAAACACTAGTAACATCCTAAAAATCCTTTGAAACAACTTAGCAACCACATATCATTGCCATAGCATCCACAGATTTTCATAATGAAATCAATTCAAATCAATTCAATTTATCATTCTGATAAATTGCAATGAACTTTACTTCACAATCATGTCCTCTGATCCATTTACTCACACATTATTAAAGACCAAACATAAGTTGTTATTTAATTATCTTTAACTGCTTGCTGCTGCCATTTTGGTTGTGTTTACATCATGTTGCAGCGGTCAAGTACAGGTTATGTTCAATGACTTCAAACATGATATATCCAGTCATATTACAGAGCCAGAAACAAATTTATTCTTATAATTAAAAATTAACTATGACTGTGAGAAGTGAGAGGTGAAGTAATAATTAATGAACTGCCAGACCATTGCTACTTTTCAAATTATATATTTTTATTTTCTATCAAGTTGCCCTTTTAATCATCTTTTTAGTTTAGTGTTCTGCAGTGGATACTGCTTGCTAAAATGGACAGAATTAATCCAATTAGTCATTAAAGATTATTAATACACACAGAATGACCATAAAATAGTCTAGCTGAAACTTAACTGGCCCACATCGTGGAGTGTTCAGAAGAGAGCGTCCTTCACCTTTTAGAAGGGGCAGATCTGGTAATTACGAAGGAGACGTCTACGATGGGGAATGGGATTGTCTGCACTTTTATAAGATCTTACTCCTCTCTAAGGACTCTTCAGGGTTATTAAAGCCCCTTTTTTAGAGGAGATCAGGACATCGTTTGCAGTTTCAGATTGGATCTCGCTTTCAGTATGTAGCCCAACTGCAAGGAGGATATGGACACTATGTGACACATAAGAAAAACTAAAAGTCAATGTGAATCTCTGTTCGCAACTGATTTTACTTCTTTAATGTGACATTTTCAAGCGAAGCAGGACTTTCATTGAGAATATATTAAGAATTTATGGATGGTAAAAGTGGATTCATTAGCAAAATGGAGACATAACGCATATTTGGCTAAAACCATATATTATGCATAATATTGATTACCACAAAAATAGATGTTGTCTTTTTTTAAGAAAGCAAAAATTGGAATTACAGTGAGGCACAATAGAAATGAGAATAGAACTGACATTCACAAACATTAAATACTCATTGTATAAATTGTATAGTCCCCCACGTCTGCTGCGATCTCAAAACTCTGGCCATTTGATAATACCTAGAATATCAAAATCGACTGCGGGCGGCAGATCCTTTTCTATTTAGCGCCCAAACTCTGGAACAATCTACCTAACACGGTTCGGGAGGCAGACACACTCTGTCAGTTTAAATCTAGATTAAAGACACATCTCTTTAACCTGGCATACACATAACACACTAATACGCTTCTAATATTCAAATCCGTTAGGCTGCATAAATTAGGTCAACCGGAACCGGGAACACTTCCCATAACACACAATGTACTCGTTACATCATAAGAAGATTGACATCTACGCTAATATTAGTCTATTTCTCTCTTATTACGAGATCACCGTAGCCACCCGATCCGGTCGGTATCCAGCCCAGATGGTCACTGCAGTCACCAGATCCAGTTCGTATCCAGATCAGATGGTGGATCAGCACCCAGAGACGACCTCTACAGCCCTGAACATCAGCGGAGACCAGGACACCTAGATGAGCGCCAGAGACAGATCCCCACTGAGGACCCCGCCACTTAGACAGCCATCGGGAAAAGACCACTGGAACCAGTTGAGCCCTTACAATCTGACTTTGCTGCAGTTGTAATTGAACTGCTGGCTTGTTTGGCCAGAGGAGAACTGGCCCCCCGACTGAGCCTGGTTTCTCCCAAGGTTTTTTTCTCCATTCTGTCACCGATGGAGTTTTGGTTCCTTGCCGCTGTCGCCTCTGGCTTGCTTAGTTGGGGACACTTCATTTCCAGCGATATCGTCGACCTGATTGCAAAGACACTATTTAAACTGAACTGAGCTGGATGATGACATCACTGAATTCAATAATGAAATGCCTTTAACTGAAAATTGAGTGTTTAATCTTGTCATTTTACATTATTCACACACTATTTTCCTATGTTGATATTGTGCAGTTGCTTTGACACAATTTGTATTGTTAAAAGCGCTATATAAATAAAGGTGACTTGACTTGAATATAAATAGTTTAACCACAAGACATAAACAATATATGTGTTAAATTTATACATTAATAATTTGCTGGTAGTTAAATAAAATTTTACAGCTTCATCGACATTACAACACAACAGCTAAAACCCCAAAATGATTGTAAAACTGACAAGAACAACAGTATAGCTCAACTAATATACATGCATTCTACCTATATGAAGAATTAATGCAAGTGCTTTTAGAAAAGTATTAGCTTCACATATTTACCTCGTCACTTCCGTTGTAAATGCCTCACTGTAACCTTGATTTAGTTTTTTTTTTTTTTTTTGTAGTAATCACCGTAATGCAATACAGTAAATGTTCAAATCTATCAAACTTGCAATGAACCTGGAATATTACTTTAAGTGATTTCAACAGAAAGTTCTTTCAGAGGAAGAGCAAGTTATTACATTTTGATAACAAAAAGATTACGAAATGATTTGGAATATTTGGAAATATGGATTATTTGGAATGAACATGCACAGAATTACTTAAAGTTATACCAGGTATATGTATTCAAATGGTTTACTAAGCTTTACTTTGCAAAGTTATATCCTGTTTTGCAACTTTGTTGCCATTACAACACAGCAGCTAAAACTACAAGAACAACTTTACAGCTCAACTAACAAATTTTAATAGAAGAATTTATGCAAGTGCTTTTATAAAATAAGCTTCACAATTCTGCTTTTAAATATTCCAAAAATTGCCACT
The DNA here is from genome assembly GCF_936440315.1 of Barbus barbus. Taxonomy (NCBI): domain Eukaryota; kingdom Metazoa; phylum Chordata; class Actinopteri; order Cypriniformes; family Cyprinidae; genus Barbus; species Barbus barbus. Next base: position 22,001,354 of record NC_136762.1, read on the forward strand.
TTGCTTATTAATGCCTCAACATAAGTCAAACTTTTATGGTAATCAACATTATACCTTAAATCTCTTTTACTTGAGCTTGTATTGAAACCAGACTACTCCTTTAAGTGATGTCAATAAAGTAAGACAGAAAGTCATTTCAGAGGAAGAGCAAGTTATGGATTAATTTGGATTAAAGATTACAAAGATATTTTGCAATAGTGGGTGATTGGATACTTGGAATAATGTGCACCGAATTGTTCACAATTAGACCAGGAATATGCATTATTTCATTATTTCATGTTGAACTTCAAATGTGAACTTTCAAGATGCACATGCAATGTTCTCCCATTTCAGTGTAAATAATCCCTCAGATTTATTTCCTAACATTGTTAGGAAACGTAATTCCTAACATTTTTCTACTCTACAGTGATACTGTGATACAGGCAGTATATGATGATTTGAAGCACAAACTCTCTAATTTATAAACACACTGGAGAAATACGTTTCTCTTTTCTGCTGCTCTCATATAATGATATCCTTGACATTTATCTTACAACGTGACCTTCCAGCATCGGGGCAGAAATTCGGCGTTCATTAAAGGTGTCATCTGAATCCACTGCCAGTCGTTAACAGCAAACAGGCAGCTTGTTACAATTACTTTCACTCCTCTGCAAACAAGACAGAAATACATATGCATAATTTATCATTGCACAACAATGCAGAGAACTCTAAATAGAATTGGGAGACAATGCATGGGTTTTCTACAGTCTTAAAAATCCGATCCAACCACGTAGGAACATATTTTTGTGAAATTTTAGCGGTCCAATGATGAATGAGAGGGCTCCAAATGGTTTGAATGCAGAAGACTATTTCACTATAAGACCAAATCTCTCACAGAGCAGTGTTATGCATGGGTAAGAATGAAACAGAGTTTCCTCTATCTATCTTGTCTTATTTCTTTATGCTTTAGGGTAAGAAAAGAAATCTAGCAGCTAGACAGGAAGACGTATTTAGAGAAAGATTTATTAGTGTGATTTAGCCTGGAGGTTTGTGCCAGTCAGTTTAAAGGGGATTTGCAATTCCTGCTGTTTAGCAATATTTTACTTTGATTGAGACCAAATTGTGACAGTAACAAAGACTAAAATTGTCACACCATGTAAAAATGCAATCCTGCACCGTTGCAATCAAAGCCTTATTAGTGCTGGTTGCTAACTTGCTAGTGATGTTAGACTGTTGCTCATACTTAAGGATATATTAGAAAGTATTAGCATTACACTTTGGTGTGTACTATGCAATTTTTTGGACATAAACAATATTTCAAGTCACACTTGTTGAGAAAAGATGTTATTAAGCAATCAGACTTTTCACCTGGCAGACGGTAAAACGGGCAAAATGGTCCTATAGACTTGCATTGAAGGAGGGACCAAAAATATATCTAGAAAAATGTACTAGCAACAACATAGAATTCCTAAAAACATCTTAGCAATGCTTTAAGTACGATCCAGATCAGTGCAGCAACTGAAAAAAAAACACATCTAAGTGAGCATCTGAAGAAAATTAGCTAAGCCCAAGCAACCAATCGGAAAATCCTATCAACAACACTATGAACACCCTAACAACCACTTAGCAGTACTTAGTAGTGACCATCTTTAATACTTTAGCAAATGCCTAGTAATCACACAGAACCTTAGTAACAACCTAGAAGGCCTAACAACGGTTGAAACAACATCACCTAGAAACAACATAATATTCATAGCAAAATGACTTAGCAATTTTTTAACAACTACCTACAACACTTCAGTACAGATCCCCTAAAGGCACATGAGGGGAGTTTTTGAGGAGAAATGCAAAAGTTTGCAAGAGAACGCAAAAGCATTGAAATATGTTTTTCTTCTCATCTCGTATTTTTTCCCACTTTGTCCCCATAGAGGCTCCATACTTTCTGAACTGCCTAAAAATCAAAATCACCTAAAATCAAAACCTAAAATCACTACCAAATAATATGCCACTGATAAAAACATGTTTACAGTATATATATATATATATATATATATACACACACTCTAAAAATGCTGGGTTAAATACAACCCAGTGCTCGGTAAATATTGGACAGAACACTTGCTGGGCTGTTTTCAACCAACAGTTGGCTTAAATGTTTAACCCAACCACTGGGTCTAAACAACCGAATTGATGGGTTCGTCCATATTTTACCCAGCGCTGGTTTGTATTTAATCCAGCATTTTTTAGAGTGTGTATATATATATCTAGATATCAATTCCTGATTCCAATATGCTGAATAATGTTTGTCGGAATAGAGAACCATAGGCAATGTAAATGCGAGCTGGCAAGCGAAAAACCTATGGATTTCATGCTGCAAGACACATTACAGTTTCAGCGAACCACAAAATACAAACACCACGGATCAAGAGAAGGTGAAGCGTGAAGATTTTCACTATAACTGTCACTTATCAGTAGAAAAGTATTGATATCAGAATAGACTGTGGTGTTAAACAGCTCACCTGTGGATGTTTATGCAATTGTCTTTTCTCTCAGGGGAAATATCTGAAGAACAGCATCAAGTTTCTGTCATGTTTATATGATAAACATTTCCACGGATGGCAGAGTGAAATGAATACTTGTGTGAAATGAACATGTGTAGATGGCTTTTTTATTCATTGGATTTTTTGTTGAATCTTCCTCCACTGTATACTTTGTCGATCAAAATTGATTTTGATCGACTGTTTACTGTTTATATATATTTTCAAAATTCGAATAGTTGTCTACACGTGCATTGCTCTAAACTAGTGCTGTCAAATGATTAATCGCGATAAATCGCATGCAAAATTAAAGTTTTTTTACATAATACATAATATACTGTATGTATGTGTACTGTGTTGATTTATTATGTATATAAAAATACACACACATACAGTATATATTTTGGAAATATTTACATGTATATACATTTATATTATTAGGCCTATGTTTTATATTGTATATAGATCTATTTAATATATAAACATAACATGTTTTTTGTTAAATATATGCATGCATGTTTTGGTATTTATATATACATAATAAATATACACAGTACACACTCATATATTATGCAAACTAATTTATTCTTCATTTTCTTCTAAAGACGCGAAATATCTCCCTTCTTGTATATTCTTTAGGGCAAATACTCTTTATCCAAGAAGCAAGGATGAGATACTTGAATGCATTTGGTGAGAAAACTGTACTCCATCTATTAAACATGAGAAGGCACAACAGGTGGGCCTCTGCCGGTGAAACAGATGCTGTTAAATTGCAATTATATGACCAATAAACCAATCACATAGTTATTTGTAAAACTATAAGATAATCAGTAGGTAGCAGCCCGTTCTCATAACAATCAGAATTATAGAAAGAAAGAAAAAAATGTAGGCCATTACCTGTTCTTTGAATTTAGTCAAATGTTTTGTATATCGTTCCTTCATATATCCAACACTTTATTCATTTCCTCTCATGTGAAATAAAGATATGAAACATCAGAGGGATGAAAGAAAAAAAAAATCTTATTTTAAATATACTGTAGATATCAATATGTCCTGCTGCTGTAGAAGGATGTGCTCAAAGCAACAATACTGCCATCTTGTGTAAATGAGAGAAACAACGACTAATTGTGCAACATAGTCATGTGATGCATGTGTGAGGTGTGCATGATGTTGTAAAGCATTTCACACCATGATTTAAGTTATGCAGGTGTTAAATCATACTAATATCTTAAACCTGAGGTGAGAGACATATTAAACATTAGCCTACTGTTTTACACATATTAAACATTATTTTTTTAATGGACCTAATGGGTGGAATATATAGCCTATTGCATTAGAATACGTTCTTACAATACCACGTGGACTGGAATATGCGGAGATTGCTTTGCGGGATCAATTAAGGGTTTTAGCAAATACACTGAAAAAAATATTCATTTAAATTAGTAATTGTTATTTATTTATTTATTTTAAGGTAAGTGGTTGCAATCAATTTAATTTAAAAAATAAACCTTATAAAGTTGCATAGTAAAAATAAAACATGCACCTATATAAAATCTATAAAATCTGTAAAGTTTTTTATTAATTGCAGCACTAATGATTTAACCTGACATTTTAAAATGCAGTTGGTTATATTTATTTCTTAAATATACTATAGCGTTGAGTGAGTGTGCGTGCGTGCGTGCGTGCGCGCCCATGTGTGTGTGCAAACAGAGTGTTAAAACCTACAATTCCTTTGTTATTTTTAATCTGAAAGATCTAGAGCAGAGTTTCTCAACCAGGGGTTCATAATGGAACATTTTTGCACATCATTACCATGTACTATTATTATTATTATGTATTATAATTTATTATTACTATTACTTATTCTAGTTTGATTAATCAAAGCTATATTAATATTTTAGTGACATATGGGACCATTTTTCTGTTCAGTATTAAAATGCATTACATTGTATCAATAGTTGAAGAGTTGCCAGAAGAACAGATTCTACATTGTGCTTTACTGATGTGATCAAAACCATTTAATCATTAAATCAGTTTGATCATGATGGGAATTAAATTTGAATTAAAAAAAAAAGTTTACCATACACTTCCAACATGCAAATGTGTACTTAATAACTAGTTGTAGTTCATTTCGGAAACACAATGATTCTGTCCTGCTGAAAAAACAAAACAAAAAAAAACAGCTAAAACCAGCCTAAACTGGCTGGCTGGTTTTAGCTGCTCAAATCTGGTCAGCAGACTGATTTTAGAGGGGTTTTGGCCACTTCCCAGCTAGCCAGGCTGGTCTTAGCTGTTTTTTTCAGCAGGGTGAGCTCGTCAAATGAGCATGAAGACCTCTTTTGGCCAACAGAGGGTGCCATAACTTGAGAAGTGTTACATCCTTTTGTTTGCCATTTAAAAACCTTACAAATTCGAATGAAATGTGCATACCTGAACTTAATGATAAACCTGTGTTTTTATTGTTTTGAGTTTAATCAACACACCTTTATGTTTGCTATGATAAAAAAAAAATAAACAAAGAGAGTGTTTCTTTAATAGACATAAAGACCAGCTTTATTTTGTCCCATTCCTCTATGACCTAAGAAAACTTCCATCCAGTGCCCCTGTAAGTTCATAGATTTAGGTGTGCAACTCATTACTAGTCAACACACATTTCTTGAAAATGTAAATGTCAGACAAACTGAGTGCTTTTTGATTCTGTTCTGCAAACAATTCGAAGAGTATAAGCACTAGTTTCCGCATAATAAATTACAAACATGATTTTTTACTCTTGGCTGATGCTTCCCATATAAAATTAATTTAAAACTACAACTAAATAAAAAATAATTCATTAGCATTATGTTTTTTTTAACGGCTGATTCCCAGTGCAATTGGAAATGTCTGATTCCTAACTGAATTCTAATCATAAACCAATAGTGTTACAAAACAATGTTGTGTTGTGCCTTCTTTTTGATGAACATGATTATTGGTGTATTGCAAATATAACACATTATTACCAATTCATATTATAGCTTACACAATTTTACCTCAACCTTCTCTGTACAGCCTTGTTTTACACACTCACAGTTTTCCATTTCTTTCAGAATACCAAGAAACTCCAAAATCCAGACCTAGAACTTTTTCTGTTATGTATATCTAAAGAATGAATTCAGACGTTTACCTTCAGGGAACTGCGAGTCATTGTTTTAGATGTGCAAACATGTTATGCAGTCAACAAACAATAAGCTATGGATTAACAGTGATAAAAATTAAAATGTAGACAGATTGTCTTGATTGCCACTATTACATGTTTTTGTAGTGTTTTTTTTTTTTTTTTTTGCACTTAAAAGACACTTAAAATATATAAGTGTCATGGTATTAATTACAGAATATCAGTCCAAGTTGCTCTTATTTTAAGGAAGATTGCGCGCACACAATACATTTGACCAAAAAAACAAAAAAAAGTTTGTTTGGTTTTGAATTATAAAACGGCCGATTTACTGTTTAAAGTGAAGACTTTAAACATGGTTGTTAAATCATAGTGGATCGTCTTTATAGATGAACTACACCTGTTACTCTGTTAGGACTGCTCTGTGATTAGAATTGACTGCAAAAATGACCAGAGTGAAGTTATCTATGAGAGGGGGGAGGGGGTGGGTGGGGTGAAGTGCATTTTTTTCCCCCAGACACCAATTGATTTGATATTTTTGTTATCTCATGGAAATAAACTCATACATCTTAAGTGTGGCTTAAGCATTATTGGGGTCACTCTATATGTGTGACAATTTAGTCTGTGATAAACAAATATGCAGAACGCCCTGAGATCAGCTCTGTAACAAATTGTTGCTTCAAATTCGTAATTTTATAAATCAAACAATGCATGATAAAGGATACGAGGTCCAAAGTGTTTATGTTGTTTTATTTACAGGGAACGATAAAATAAATTTCTGAAGCATAGTTTTGTTAATTTATGATTAGAAATGTGTAAAATGCATTTTGTTGTCATTAAATAATTGGAGAAAAGTTCCTACTTAGATGTAAAGGCCATCTTAAGATTGCAAACCTTTTACAGGTTGCTACTGTATACATGTTATCCCATCAAGCAAGAAACCCTTAGCTGGTTTTGAGTCAAATGTTTTTGGATAAAAGCGTAATTACATGTAGGTAGCGTCCTTTGTCAATGCCGTACTGAAAGTGTTTTTGTTCCAATGTAAAATCTCTGGCTTAAAGAGAAGAAAAGCACCCTCTGTTGTATCCGTTCACCAGATCGTAGGAGGCTGGAGGTGCGGAGCAGTCTGTGAAGAAGTTTGAAAAGGTAAGTGCACATGGCGAGCTCTGTTCCACAGGCACGCTGCCAGAAAGGTCTGTGTGGGTATAAAGATTTGGCTGTACCGGTACTGTCCTCATGTCTCCTGACTTTTTGGAGGTGCCGCTACAAGTGCCCCAAGGTTCAGTGTACAAGAACCCACCACTTACAAAATGGTGGGAGTCATATGGCTCGGGGCCCACGGTCACCTCCTGTTGAATCCTGATAGGTGCGGTGTGGAATAGTTCCTGCTCCGAGACCATGTTGCTGTAGTCGGGTCCAAGAAGCTCCAAGAACTCTGCTGCTTCCGGAGTCCCTCGCTCCAGGTCTTTGAGCGACATGCCAGAAGTAGATGTAATTCTGGAGCTGTTGGCCGGCTCCGTGAAAAAGGAAGGAGGAAGGTTTCGATGCCGCAGCGGGGGCTTCTTGGCCCTCTCTCCTCGTACATCCTTCGCTGAGTTGAAGAGGGCAGCCAGACTCTTGCTTTGCAGGCTGGCCTGCATCCCATCCTTCTTGGGTGGCGTTTTGCTGGAGAGGTTGCTTGTTGGGGTTTGGGGCGAGCCTTGCCTCTTACATGGCTCCGGAACCGGTGTGGTCCCTGGCGAGATGATTCCCGTGCACCTTTTAATCTGCTTCTGCAGGTACTTTCGGTGGTTGACTTTCCTCTTGGACTTGACAGGTTTGTCCAGTGCAAGTTTGATGTTGCTGGAAGCAGAGTCGATGAAGCTAAGCAGGTCTCTAGTGGTCTCCTTGAAGTCACCCCCGCAGTCCACCTCATCCAGGAGACCCCCTGCCAGACCCTTTTCCACCTCATAATCCATGACCGAGCCAGGAAAACAGAAGTTTAAGAACTGCGAGTTCATGATGGCAGCCTGAACAGCCATCTCTCTCTGCCACAAGCGCAACACCTTTGCGGTGAATATATGCAATTGTCTTCGAGAGACCCTAAAGCATGTTTCTTATCTGCATTTCCAGGGTGGTTTGCTAACCCTTGGTCCTGTGCAGGACACCCTTACAGTTCCTCTGCACTCTGCTGAAAGCTTGAATTTGGGGGAAGGGAGGATTATTTTAGGGGGCAGGGCCAATGATGTCAGGACATCAAAGGGGAGGGGCTGAGGGATTCGAGGACTTAACTGTTTGCTCACGCCTGACCACCTGCAACTAAGAGGGATTTGTCTGAGGCATCCCACAGAGTAAAAAGACAATAGCCTTGGGTTCATCTGTCCTGGTCAAGTCTTCTTGTATGTGTGTATATAGAATTGTTTTGCTATGAAATCTGAATTGCTTGTTAAATAAAAGATAAAGTTGTACTTATATTACTGTTATGTTATATTTGTTTAATTAAACATTTGACTCAAAATGTTAAAACATGAAGAAATAACAAATGTTTCCAGACACAACATTGTAATTTATACATTGTTCATGGTTAGCCTAAAGAGTGTATTCTACAAATACTTTAAGTAACTCAGAACCACCTGTGGAGATCTTTAAATGAAATATTATCTGGCATTAAACTTGATGGAAGTATTAAAAATATTTAGTTTTAAGCTGGATTGAATTATACTGGGCATTAGGCATTGTGTTATTTTATTCCCCTGAAGAATTCAAGTTTCATTGCAGTGTGATCTACATTTTAAATACTTGTCCACATGTCTCAAAAAAAAATCCACCTCTTGAATTTGTATGCATATATTGTACAAACTTGACCAAACCTTCACAACATGTGCATTAGGTCCTGAATTAAGGTGAATGCTTAATTGGAGATACATCCTTTGGGACAGGTTTTTCTACATGTTCTTCTAACTTCCTACAACTATCCCAATCTGTTCGCAGTGGAAGTTGATTTCTCGTGCATTCCCGCACCAGTGGGAATTTTAGCCTCTGCCTGACAACTATTATAGGCTGCCTTTGACATACAGCCCTACATGGTCTAAATAGCTTCTATTCTTCCTTGGGCAGTGAAAGGGATCTTTGTGCCAGAGATTCATTAAACTGCACCTCACAGCCCCTTCGTAAAATGAGGCTCAATAATGAACAGACGATTTAACTAGAAAAGCTGCCGGAGCTGTTAAATTAAAGGGGAATAAAGTGCAGTTCAAGCCCAGTGTGCCAGAAGAAATGTTGACCTTAAGAAATCCTGGGTATGAGCGAAATAGCCGCTGTAAACAAATTCAGCATTTGCAGGAAGTTTCTTGGCCAGCAGTGAATACTGAGGAGGGATCCAAGACTGGGACTTTCGTAGGGGTCCGATCGGATCCTGATTTCAGTGAAAGCGCTTAAAGGATATGGCTCTGGTTTGGAGCATGGTGAGCTTAAAAGAAAACACTTGAGGATGGAGGGAGTGTTTGAATATGGAGAGATTTCCATCATTTCAGTATAACAAGGATAATGCTTGATTTTGTGTTTATCTCAATACAACAGCCCAGAAACAAGGATTTTTGTTCATTTATAAAGAAAATGTTTGGCCCAAAGCTTTGAAATTTAAAAAAAATGATGAAACTATTCCATGTCAAAACCCCATGTATAGATTTTTCCTTATCTTTCTTTTGAGAGCTCACTAAGCAGACTAATGTTAAGTCAGTTAAGATGTCCTTAATCTGATCCGATTCCAATTCAGTCCACTAAACTGTACTTTCCCAGACATTAAACAGGTTTATAGCGGCCCTAACAATATTTCTTTTTTTATCACATTCATTGCACTTTGCATGTTGTGAAATCACGTGCCAATGGACAGTTTCTACCATAGCCTCTTTCACTCTGAAAGGTTTTCCCAGGGATTTTTTTTATTCCCACCCCATAAGTGCATTTTAAGGTGAGGCAGTGAATCATTTGGATGTTGGAAAGGGGAAAAAAGAAAAAGTCTAAGCGCTTTTGAGAGAGGGGGGCCATCGAGAGTGTTATTATCATGTAAATTGTGATGAAGAAAAGAGACAGTGAAACTGATAGCAGTGATCTAATTATCTGTAGCCCGGCTCAAGCCCTAGTCCTGAATGGGGGTCCCAGAGAAGCTGCCATGCTCTCACAATAAACTGGTCTACCACAATAGAAAAATAGCAACAGTGTAAAAACAGGCTTTTTTTTTTACAGGATTCCCCTCCATGTTTCCACAGTTAAGGCAATTTTAAATCACACTGATGTACATTTCCCTCAGCATAAAAGTGGCCAATATGATATTATTAATTAGAATTAGCATTAGCACAAAAAGACAGAGACCACATGTTGATGACCTGCTGTCATTGTTATGCTGAAAACATTATGAAAATTAAAAGCTATCACTTTTGTTATGAATATAAAATTTTGAAAAATGCTAAATAGCTGTATTTTTAACAATCATATATTTCCTAGACATGATTTCATAATGAGATTTCATTATTATTATTATTTACATTTTTATAAGCTTAAAACTTTAGTTAAAAACTAGTCCAGCTAGGAAGTCAGGTACCTGGGATAATATATTATAGGGTTTTTCTCTAGCAGACTGCCACTTTGAGCAGTCAGAATCAAGTACTCCAGAGAACTGAATTATTTCCACTTTATTAAGTTAAAACAAAGTCAGTCTGTACTTTGTACTAAAAAAAAAAGCAATATCTTCAGGACATAACATTAAACATCAAGTCCCTGGGGTATATACTCGGCCCTTTCATTTTCTTTTTCAACAAGCACCACCTCCCCTCTTTCTTCTGGAGCCTAATTTTGGCACAGTGACATCACCAGACTAATGGCTGATATTTTCTTCTCTTCCCGCACAGAGCTTTTGTACATGCTAGTCATTCACGTTTAAGGGCTTGACGCACTAATTCCGGAAACAAGTTTCTATGGCCACATAATGGCTGAGGGGATCAAAGAGGGTGAGGAGTAGAATACTGACACCAAAAAAAGAAAAAAGAATTGCGTGACATTAAAGAAAACAGACTGGGGGATTCCTAAACACTTGCAAAAGTGTAAGTTGAAAGTATATTTTAACACTTTATTTTTGCACATGAAATTATAAAAGGAGATTGCCAGTATCGGTGTAATCCAGAATATGTAGTAAATGTTTTTTTTGTATCATTTATACCTTGTGCTAGTACTGGTTTATCCAAACTATCCAAGATATGTGCATATAAATTAAGATTTTTTTAGTTAAGATTATGTAAATTAAGATATGTACATGTAGCCAAGATATAAGGAAAATATAATCCAGCTTTCTTGATCATTACACCAACTAATTTTTTTTACATTATTAAATGAAAGTCTTTGCTGAAATGGTATCAAAACTTTCTTTTTTTTTTAATCAACAAGGAAAAATATATTACATTAAACAATATCTAATTTAAATGAGATTTTAAAAATAGTTTTTCTTTTTATCATCTTAGACAACTTTAATTTGTCATTGTCTCCAAATACATATTTGCCTACAGCGTAAGATGATTTGGTCCTTGCATGAGTAGAAATTTAAATTTCCAGGAGAAAACACTTGTGGAAAACAAATTATAAAGAAGAAAAAGCAATCAACAAGGTCAAACTAAGTTGAACAAACTCAGCAGGGGGAAGAACAAATGAGATGGCCGAGGGAACATCATTCATCTTTCCGCTTTCGATTCACGTCCATGGAAAGCTGCTTAAGCAAACGTACCATTGAAAGTGAGTATTGTTTGGTTAGCGTTACACACAGAGCACCCCGCCCTCCACCCAGGGAATTTACAAACTCAGCACCCATGCTTTTTTATACCCCATTTTCCTTGGACTCCCTGCCCCCCAGAGACCCTTTCCATGCTCTCCGGAACAGCAATGGGTTACACACACACACACACACACACACACATCTTTTCCCATTGGTGTGTGGTCCCAGTGTAACCATCAACACATGCAGCACTAAAGACTCTCAGTCAGCGAAATACTACTAACATATTTGATTGATGAAACTGTCAGGTGAGAAGAAAGGATGTTAAATTAATGGCAACAACATGGTCCTGAGAAATGTCCAATAGTGTTGAAACCCCCCACCAATTACCCTTGATGTCTGTCTGCATTTGTACGTTGGAATTAATCAGAAGCTATTCAGAATGGAAACTAAAGATGTTGTTTCAACGTTGAGAAAACTTGTAATTGTATGAATGCAGCAATTGTAATCTATATAAGCATTTACTGGGACTGAGGTTACTTTTCCTGAAACATACTAAGTACTCAGCCAATGCATCGCAAGCACAAATACTCACGTTGCTTTCCAAACTAATCCATAGATGGGAAAATTTAGTTGAAATATTCCACTTTTGACAAAGTATCCAGTCAGCTTGGGACACTTTTCACTTTACATGTCAGATGTCCAAACCCTTGTGTTATGGACCTTATTCGTAAATCACAAACACAAGGAAAACCGTATTTTTGTGTTACTGTGGCAATAACAAACATCAGTACTCAAGGGGGTCAGACAACATGTATACACTAGAGTACTGTGTTGCAGAGCTGGTACAAATGTATTTGCACCTCTATAATCGCTTGCGTGCATGCTTTAGATAGAGTCAACATGAAATCAAAATTGAGAATTATATATTTTATGTAATATTGTAGTACTTATTATAAATTCATTTATAATTCATGCATAATCATTAATTATGAGGGAGAGATAATGACCCAATCAATTCCTGATGGTCAAAATCAAGTCCTGCCCCAAGATGTTTTCTTGTTTGAGAAATCATTTCACTTGGATATAACTCATAATATAGAGAGAGAGCGAGAGAGCGAGAGAGAGAGAGAGAGAGAGAGAGAGAGCGAGAGAGAGAGAGAGAAACATTTGGCTGCAATTTCTGGTTAATGATAACTTTAAAAGTTCAGAAATGGCTTTGAATTCCTGTTACTGAGATAATCACATCACATATTAAACATATTACACCCATGTAAACGCAATTGTAATGTTCAAAATCAGTATACTGTTGCTAAGCTAACTTCTTTTTGTCCATAAACGAAGAATTAATTACTTTGTGCTGTTAGTATATCAAGGCCTTAATAGATTCAGGATTAAAATTCTTTCTCCTAACTCAGCATAATATAACAATACAACAAGCCGTAGAATCCCCCAAAAAGTGTAAATACTGGCTTTGTAGCACTATCAAAACTTTGGTAACACTTTAGAATAGGGAACACTTATTCACTATTAATGACTTTTCCCTCAATAAATAATAATAAATAAACAATAAATAAATCCCTAATTTGCTGCTTATTAATGACAGTGGTTCAGTCAATGGTGTAAGTTTGGGGCAGGACTATCTATTTAACTGACCAATGGCAGATGAGAGGAGTTTTCGAGAAATATGTTTGAAAACAATCACTCTTTTTGCAAATTCTTTTCTATAACAATAGCAGCACAGAAATAATACACTTTACCTTTAAAGATACTTTCAGACTACATGGAAAATAACCAGAAAACAGGAAATGAACACAAAACACTGAAATGATCATATTTCAGGGAACAACAAAGTGAAAATCATCATCCATCATCTCACACTCATCTATTCCTCCTCCTGACCTTCCCCAACCCCGCAAAACAACCTGCTCTGCAGTCTGGCTGTGATATTAATAATAATATTAGCAGGAGGCAGCTCAGCGCAGAGCAGATGATGTCTACGTACCGCAATTTGGAGAAGCAGGAGCTGCCAGTAAGTGAATGCAGGCCTGGTGAAGTCCTGCAGGTCCCCGCATGGGGCACAATCTCTGTGTTTTACACCATGTGCCTCCGGCTAGCTACTTTATTGCTCGTTGTCTGTCTTTAGGTTTTCATTAAATCACACTGGAACAGCAATGGAGGAGTAACAGGAAATGGGACATGTACAGTTAACTTCCATTCATGTGCATTTATTCTGTTATTCATGCATCATTTCCATTTAAAAAAAATAGTGCAAAATGAAGAAAATAAAAATAGTACGACCAGAAGTGTGCACAGTTTGTTCAGAAAACAGAAGACTTGCAGTGATTATGTATAGACAATGAAAATAAGACTAATCACTGATAGTAGATCCAGCTAATTTCAGGGGACTATTTCAAAATGGTTGAGTTCTAAATAGTAGAAATTATTACTAAAATGTGTTTCAATTGAATAAAAGGAATAGTAAAAAAAAAAAAATCTACTTTGAAAAAAACTGAAAACATTTCAAAACAATAAATTTGCTTTCACCGCTTTGCTGTGGTTTTCAAATGCTAAGTTTGGTTCTTGCACGTCTAGTAACAAATCACAACACATAACATTAGAAAAATGCAGAACTGCAAATATGGTACATGAGTCATATGGACTTTTTTCATGGAAAAAAAAATAATAATAAGAGTTTAAAAGGAAATTAGGATAAATAAATGAGAGAATTTAAATTCCTGGTGAAATATCCAATTGAAATAGTTAAAAACCACAGCTGTGAACGTTTGATTTGTATAGCTAAAATTAAACATTGAGACTTTGGCAAAGGACACTTCCCCTGAGTGGTTTTGCATTTGATGTTTTCTGACACTTTCAGTTCCTCAATTTTCTCCGAAAAACCTACTATACATTCTTGTTTTGCAGCAAAAAAAAAAATCAACAACATTATGATCAACCATGACCCCAAAAAGAACTTCCCATCCACTCACCAATAAAAACTATTTTTTCAGTTAAGTACCAAGGAAGAAACTACTAACTTTAGCACAAAGCAAACAGAAATATCCATGTTGTGTTTCTTACTGTCTTTCTTTCATTTCAGTGATCTTGATTCCATATCACTGGGTAGTTGCTGCCTGTTTGATCCACTGCTTGAAGTAGCGTACTTCTAGCGCCCGTGTTTTGATAACCGACTCTGGGTCAAACTCGCTGTTGTAGCGCAGATCGAGGTGGTGAGCACCTCCATCGATCATAATGGCAACCAGAGATTCTGAAAGACTTCTGGTCACTCCACCGCTCATCCATGGATCAAGATTTCCATTACTGAAAAAAGAAGACATCTTTAGGTCTCATAGTATCACCAAATATAGCATATATACCCCAACTAGAATATATCAATGAAATGTTTCAATTATAGTATAAAAATCTTTGTTAGCTCTGTTCTAAAACCTAGTCAGCTGAAAGCTCTAAAATACCTTCTGATGCACAACTTTTGGGGCAGCATCTCATGTAGGCTTTAATGAGAAGGCCATGCCAGAATGTGTATTGCAGCAAGATACAAAAACAAGTTTTATATAAAAACAAGAGGTCCTACCTGAAGATGATGTTGCTGTGAGCACTTATGTTTCTCCCACCGTACACAATTTCTGCCCAGTCTTCCCGTGGCCGCACTCCAAACTGATTGTAGCACTCGTCGGAGAAGGCCTGGAAGTTCCATGGCTGTGGCTCAAACATGTCAGCGACACCGTCTGTGCACATTGGCATTAGCATCTCTGTACAGCTCTGCAAATATTACACCACATCATAAGGTGTTCAACAACATGATAGCAATACCCACAAAGTAGTTTTTTAGCCTTCTAACATAAATAATAATACACAGAATATGACATAAAAGCACCACAAAGGTATCATAAAGTTGTCCTACAATAGCTTTGTGAGAAAAACAGACCAAGTGTGACCTAACAGACCAAAGACCTTCAAGCAATTTTCTGTCAATAACAATTTCAATTTTGGTCTGTTCTTAATTCATAGCTACGGTGGCCCAGTAGTGCACAACACAACAAAATCTCCATAACACAACAGAAGCAAGCCGCGACAATGCACAAAACAACAAAATTAGCACAACACAATGAAATTAGTCCTATGCGTTGTGTTGTGGAGATTTCGTTGTGTCGTGCACTACTGGGCCAATTTGACAGTTTGGAATACAGCGCAAAAAAACTTTCATAGTGCTTTTTGTCATTTTTGGAGTTCCACTGCTTCCTTCCATAATTAATTTCAATGTATGGAAAAGAACAACATCACAATTCTTCAACATCATGTAAATATAAAACAGAATGCAATGACCAATGTTAATAAATGTGGCCATACTGTACCAAGTCAAGTCATTTTACCTGGTAGAACCAACCAAGGAAACCCAGATTCCCAGTAGCGGTTTGTGAGGTGTTGAGACAGACTGCATCTCCCGTGTAATTGTAGTACACCCTTACGGCTTGAGAGATACCATTCAACAGCTGTTTGTCTGATACACCGGTATTAAAATTAAGATTTTTGCAGACCACCTGAGAATCAGAAAAACACATGTAAATCACAGAGCAAACAGCTGGCTTTATGTTCAGAGAGATGACAACTGCTTTATTGCATAACAAAGGCACAAATTACGATTTCGATCTGCAAACAAGCAAAGCTTTATCTGTATAAAGATGTTCCATATGTTCCAGTTCTTTCAATACAATCTTGCTGTGAAAATCCCCCATGCAGCTTTTTTTTGTAGAATCGTCTGATTTGCATGTGAAATTGAGTGGAATGGAATTCTGCTGGAGTAGAATTTATCACCGTCAAGTTGGAACAAAGAATGTTTCAAAGACAAAGAAAGAAACCTTGACAAACATATCAAGCTATGCAGTTATCTATGGAAAATGGCTCCACATAAATTGGATTGGACATCAGTCATACAGTAATGCAAGTATTTGTTGCAATGTCGGTACTGCCACAAGGGGCACTGTAGAGAGAATTAATGTTGGCATGGAATGAAATTTATCTAATTGGTAATTACACGTCACAGAAAATTTTCTAGTTTGAAAACCGTTCACATTCATTTTTGAGTGCAACGCCAACACCTCAAAATCCAATCAAACAATGGATAGAACCAAATCACCGAACCTACATTTTTTCTTCTTTTTCAACAATCCATTACACTCAGATGTTCGTCACAATACAAAATAAAAGATTTGTCGCTACTTTCGTTTCATCGGGACTTCAAAGCAAACTGTCTCAACTACTGAGATGGTAAATAATTTTTATGTTTGCTAAATTATATAATTAAGATAGCTTGTTGGCTTAAACCTTCTAAGGTAACTCGCCAAATGAAGTACTGTTCGCTAATTGTTCACGTCTGCATTTCCATAATTGCACGTAAAAAAAAATTCGGTCACATTTTATTTTAAGGTTGTAATGATGGCGCTGAGGCAGAGTTAGAATCCATTAAAAGAAGTTTATTAAAAGGGGTTTCAACAAACAGAAACGTGAAGTCAGGTAAGAGGTCTATACCAGTATCACAGTTGAGTCCGTTGATACACACAGGGGCAAGCAAAGAGTTCGTACACAAACATCAGTCCAAACGAGCAAACAAGGCAGAGGGGCAAATCCAGGAAATCAGAGTCAAGGTCAACAGGCAGAGTTATACACAGCAAGGCAATGAGAAGGACAATGGTAAACGCTTGGTAAGGCAGGTAAACTGGCAATACTTCGCAGTTTGACATGTGCTCAGTCTCTGGATTATAAAGCAACAAACAGGAAGTGGCAGTAGAGGAAGCAGAGGGAGTGGCAAGCAGTCAGTACTCGGGTGAGAGCTCCCTCTGCTGGTTTGGTGTTACAAAGGTCCAATTCTCACTATTAACAAACCATTAACTACAACCTTTGCCTCAATAAACTTGCAATTTGCTGCTTATTAATAATTAGTATGGTAGTAGTTAAGTTTAGGTATTGGGTAGGATTAGGGATGTAGAATATGGTCATGCACAATATGTGCTTTATAAGTACTAATACACAGCCAATGTGTTAATAATAGCCATGCTAATACGCAACAAGTGAATAGCAAGAATTGGTCCATATACTAGGGTGTTCCCAAAAATTCTGGTCATAGAGATGTTGCTTGGTGAACCTGTTTTTGCCAAGATGAAGTTTGAAATTTGCACTTCTAGCATACCTTTGGTACAGCCAATGTTTGCTTGTCAGAATACTCAAACTAACAATAAGCGCTATAGTGTTGACTTGAGGTGCGAACACATTAGCAATTTATTTACGAAATTTCACAGTCACTGTAGTCCGTTCTCAATAGTGTGTAATAAGCTTTTCATTGGTAAACGAACAAAATCCCTTGTACAACCTCTTGAATCCTTTGCGAAATTTTCAACAATATGGACACCTTAAAGACAATTTTCATTGAAAAACACGTTCTGATGTGGCCAGCATTAATTAATCTCTTAATGCTTATTCAGGAGAAAGCAAGTGTGTGATTTTAGTGTGAGGTATTTATGTGAAACTCCCAGCAATTCCTACTTCAAAATAATTTCGCCATGCGACGGTAAAAGTGGCCACAATTTTCCTCATAGTTTTCACTACTCGTTAAACTGGGAGAGTAGAATTTATTTTAACACCGCAACACACATTACCCATAATGGGATGATATCTGTCATGTCTGACTTTGAGTGGGTTTGAGAAGGTTGTTGTTAACCTTTTCTTCTGAGATGGTGGTCTGCGCGTGAGATAAGCCAGCAGAGGCTGTCCAAGGCACCTTCTCTCTACTTTTCAGATGGGATTAGGTTTATATATTCATCTCCAGCAAACAGATTTCCCACTCCTAAGCCTTCAATACCCCATTCTCTCAGTCACTCACATAATCACATTAGCTTTGTCATTAAAAAGCCTCCTCTTTGCACCCGCTGCCTAAACTGCTTTAACCACCTATAGGGGTTGCATACATTATAAGATTTAAGGGGGGAAAAGAAAACTACTCAAGAGTGAACCATCTGAGCTTTTGCAATGTCTGCAAAGTCTGCATATTCATATGTGCTAGAAATAATATACAGTTACCAACAAAAAAAGAAGTTAATGTACCTAAAAGCTTCTAAATAAAATAACAAAATGATTAAACAATTAAATAAAATTATCAAAAATAAAGCTTTTTTTATTCAAATTTCATACTGACAACTCTATCTCTGTTCCAAAACCTAATAAGGATGTAAAATGTGTTGCACATGGCAATACAGATTAATTTTAAAATGTTCTCTAGGTCGGCAGTGCACTAGCTTTAGGAGAAGAGCTTATATTACTTTCTTGTCATGCACACTAGGGCTCTTCATATTCATTTTCCTTTGCTTTGTCAGATAGATTCAATGAATGAAAATACAGATGCCTCAGGAGTCCTGACAATAAACATGTTTTCTGTCCACGCCACTCTCTAACCAAAACCGAACAAAAACCTGAACAAAAGCTCAATTCTGAGGGTGAAAGAAAACAGAAGCTTTATGAATATGAATGAGGCTATTTGCATACTGATGTAAATGGGTACAACAACTGACTTATTATCAGAGGTGAGTCAGCATTAATGAGGAAATCGTTCAGCGAGCATGATTCATTCCGACTAGCTGTGAAATCCAACTGCTAAAGTAGAATTTTATTGTTAATGACTTTTGTTGTGTTTTACTCATTCATTATTCTTGTAAAATGTGTCATGCTTCATTCCAGACTATGTAATATTTTCTTCTTCATTTTTACAACTTCATAGTCACAATTTACAGAAAAACCATGCCATTTATGTACAAATGATAGGAAAAGGTCAGCTCTAGTGTTCTGAAATAAATACATAAATACATAAATAAATCAATAATTCAAGTATCATGTAAACACTGTACCATGGTATATGAATTTGGTAATAATTCTTCAACATGATATATTTTAAATTACATTTGTACTTTTATGCACCTGGCAGACATTTCCATCAGTGCTTTCAGGGTATGAACTTTATAAGAAGGTGTGTGCCACAGTATGTTCTGTAAAGGAAAGCTTGGAAGTGAACTTATCGTACCTTAACAGGCCAGGCTGGAAGTGGTTGGAGGAAGTTAGCTTCATATGGATAATCCACCATGGCCAAGTTCACCCAGGTTTCCTGCAGCCAAGCCTTGAAGCCATACACTTCGTCTGGAGTCTTTAAAGGATTACACAGTCCAAACTCCTGAGACAGCCACTGCAGACCCTCACCTATAAAAGAAAAGCTGATCAAATGAGTCCAAGAAAACCCATAAGCTTCAAAAAGAGAGTTGGTACAAAACCATGAAGAGTCACAAATGAACATGGCTTTAAAACAACTAGAACAAAATCCTTCAACAATCAGTGTTGGCTAGTAAAGGCGTACAGATGATCTGGACTACATAATAAACTGATCAAAATCAGGCAAAACAAAAAACAAGTCCATGGAATGTATATACACAATTAGATTACAGTGATTTTTGTATTTATTTATTTATTAAATTACAGACTGATAACCTATTTGTTGTTTAAGAACTATTTCCCTTTTTTTCTCATTCCATTCAGGTTTTTCTTGTTTAAAAAAAAAAATTACTAGACAATATGTAATCATATTACGTTTCCTAAATA
The DNA here is from genome assembly GCF_936440315.1 of Barbus barbus. NCBI lineage: Eukaryota > Metazoa > Chordata > Actinopteri > Cypriniformes > Cyprinidae > Barbus > Barbus barbus. Next base: position 22,021,413 of record NC_136762.1, read on the forward strand.
TGAAATAAAAGATTATATTATTGATTCTCGTTTTAATTATACCTTTTGTAATCAGTACCGCATCTTCCAAACATTATCAACAATATTATCTACACATGGCATGATCACAAAAAAATATTTTTAACAAGGGGCAAAGCAGCATAGCAATCGCATTCACCAACCTGTTGCTGAGACCCTGTCAATAGCCGCCCATGACCTCCTGATGTTGCTGCTACAGTTGGTGCCACTGATGGTGAAGTCATTGGTGACCACTTTGTAAAACTCTCCACACGGCACAATGAACTGCCAAATGGGAGCGGATGCAGCAAGAGCACTGAAAACACCAGTCACACTCACTGATCATTCCATTTCACAGTAGAAAAATCCACTCATAATCATGAACTTCTCTGCTGCATTACATCCCCTTCCTTAATTAAACACATGGTTACACATTACGGTTATGCATTTTACTATTCCAGAACCCCATGGCACTCTAAACATAAGATATTATTCAGTTTCTAGGAATCTTACTCCATTAATGCATATGTATGCTGTACTTATGCATTTTTAATAGACTAATATTTCACATTTAGATATAAACTACACTAGCTGTGACCTTTAAGCACTTATTAAATGTTTGCAATATTATCTTGAGACTAATACACGCCAAATGCGAGTGAAAATCAACTGTAGTTTAAGGTTCAAAAAACACATTTTTTTCCACATACTGTACATTATTGTTGCTCCTCTATGCCCCGCCTTTCTGAAACGCATCGATTTTTACAAAGCTCATCGTTCTGAGAAGCGAGGCATGCTCTGATCGGCCAGCTATCCAGTGCGTTGTGATTGGCTGAATACCTCAAGCGTGAGATGGAAATGTTACTCCCCCTTACCGTATTGTGATGCCGTGTCCCGGCGTGAAGACACAAAAAACAATAAAACCCAGTATAAACAAGGCATTTGTTGCATCCAGTGGGGACATTACTGATTATAATGACTCATACGGTCTTTTTACGCATCGTGCTGCGTAAGCATAACACCATGTCTGCATTTGTGATCGTAGAAATGCCAAACAAGCATTACTCTACACTGCTCAATAGTCAGTAGCAGAAACATACTTACAGGCTGTAAGTCAGAAGCATCAAGACTGTCCTTGCAAAGTTGGAATTACCCCACTTTTATAGAAACAGCCTTTGTGCAAGCCAGGAAATAGTCCTCCGTAAAATGCGCTGCACACACTCTAATATTTGGGTTGAACTGTTCTGGAACAGTGTTGTAAATACAACTTAACCACTGATTTCTAGTTGAGTCCTCTTTTGGAAGCCCAAACAAAGTACTTTCGCTTTCACAATGAAAACACAGCGTCTCCAGGAAATGGCGCCAGTGGCAGCAACAATACTACAGGGAGAATAATAGTTGCGCCTTCTTTCATAGCGTGTATGTTTGGGCGGTGTTTTGCAAATCTTCCCCCACCGTGACGTGAACTCGTGTTTAAATGAGCCGTTTTAGGTGGGCATGGTCGAGTCTTAACTTTTATAAAGAACAGTGTTGGGAGTAACGTGTTACAAATGTAATGCATAACAGTAACGGATTACTTTTTGCTGTAACGCAGTAGTGTAAGGCATTACTAATCAATTTTCAGTAATATTTTACACAGTACATGTTCAGTAATGCTTGCGTTACAATGCACTTTTAGCCCAAAATGTTTTTTTATTTTTTTTTTATTTAAAGTCGGGCTCCGACTTTTTTTATGTCCCTTCGGGCCAATAATAAGTGAAGTGAAGTGACATTCAGCCAAGTATGGTGACCCATACTCGGAATTCGTGCTCTGCATTTAACCCATCCAACGTGCACACACACAGCAGTGAACACACACACACCGTGAACATACACCCGGAGCAGTGGGCAGCCATTTTATGCTGCAGCGCCCGGGGAGCAGTTGAGGGTTCGGTGCCTTGCTCAAGGGCACCTCAGTCGTGGTATTGAGGGTAGAGAGGGCGCTGGACATTCACTCCCCCCACCTACAATTCCTGCCGGCCGGGGACTCGAACCCGCAACCTTTGGATTACAAGTCCGACTCTCTAACCATTAGGCCACGACTTCCACAATAACGTCATAGTTCAGACGCTGGACGGTCCTCGGGCCTGTTTTAGGCTTCTCCTTATCTTTATATTTTAGACATCCATCAATTATTGATGAAAACAAATAGCCGCGCTGGTGGAAATAACATGAGTCTGCTGCCGCGACTGTCAAGAGCGGCTGGACGGTGTTTAGTGTCCCGAAGCAGCAGCAGCGAGCCGTCAGCAAAGCAGAAGAGTTCTGCTTCAAATACACGCAATAAAGCAAAAGCCCCAGCAAAAGTAATTACCATGAATGTGTCCGGGGGAAATAGTAAGGATTCGCCATCTCCTCATTAGATGCGCCTTTAGAGAGAAGTGCATCTTCACGGATAACGATCATATTAAATAGTTTTTGTTTTCGTTTTTATTTATTTTGTTAAGTAGTAATTTAAAGCTTTCTATAGATATATTTATCATGTCTGTGAGACATGTATTCGCTGACTTTCGGTTCATTTTTGTGAAGCGCTCCTGTTGAAGATAAAAGCACGACGTTTTGTTGATATTGTGAGTGCACAAATAAAAGTAGACCCTTTACAGTTACGAATGATGTATTACTCTTACCTTTATGAGCTTTATGTACTTCTAGTACATTTTATCATTTTAGAATGTTAAGTTCTACTTCTGTAATTATTTTGGTGAAAGTAACTCAGGAGTCATGTAACGCATTACAATTCTGAGAAAGTAATATTGTAAGGTAAGGAATTACTTTTAAATAACAGTAACAAGTAATCTATAATATATTACAATTTGGAAGTAACTTGCACAACACTGATAAAGAATATCTCGTTGGTTTTGAGACTTTAGTCTTTGCAACGTCAGTGATCTTATCTATGCACAAAAAAGCTTGTAACTCTCCAAAGAGAAAGGAAAACTTGAAGTCGCATCATATGACCCATTTAAATTTGATGCATCATGCACCTCAGCACTCGGTGACCTCGCTCTGGGACTTTACATGGTCTTCTGCTTAATGGCTAAGTTGCTGCTGTTTCTAAATGCTTTCACTTTACAATAATACCACTTACTGTTGACCACGGAATATCTAGCAGGGGTAAAATTTCACAAATTACTGCAAAGGTGGCCACATAATATCACAGTACCATGCTTGAATACACTGAGCTACAAAGAACAACTTTTTTCACAAATGTTTGTAAATGCAGACTGTATCTAGGTGCTTGATTTCATATACCTGTGGCAATAGGTCTGATTGAAACACCTGAATTCAATAATTAGGAGTAGTCCCAGTTTGTCCATATTATCCATATAGCGTGTGTATATACATATGTACATGTTTATATATGTATGTATACATACGTATGTTTGGGTTTCAAAATTTTGGGGTCAGTAAGAACAAGATCAAATTACAAAATTATACAAATCCAAAAAAATCATGTTCAATAGAAAAAACTATTAGATTTTCCACAAAAAACATTAAGCAGCACAACTCTTTTCAACATTGATAATGATAAGAAATGTTGAGCAGAAAATAAGCATATTAGAATGATTTCTGAAGGTACATGTGACACTGTAGATTGAAGTTAAGGCTGCTGAAAATTTAGCTCTGCCATAACAGGAATAAAGTGCATTTTAAAATTTGTTCAAATAAAAACAGTTATTTAAATTTGTTATAATTTCATAAAGTTATGTTTTTTGGTAAAAAATAGTAGTGAATATCATTTTAAGTGTACATTTTTAAGCATAAAGTATTTTTTATTCATACTTGCGTTTAATATTCTACTCATAGGTAACATGAACAAACACTCACCCTACAACTGCACTGGGATACTTCATCCTCAGCCAGGCCGCCAGCATTCCGCCGTAGGAGCCGCCAATGGCGATGACTGAACTGTTCTGAGCTCCAGGCAGGGTTTTTTTCAGAACTTTGATGAGCACTGCAAAGTCAGCTAAAGCCTGTTCTGAGGTTAGGTAGTTCAGATACTTTGCATTCTGGAGAAAAGGAAAGACAGGCCCAGAAAGTCAAGGACAGTGTTAGCTAAATGACCCTTACCGCTCGACATGAGCAGCAGTATGGACTCACGCTGTAAGACTCTTTGCCGAACGGCATGGACTCTCCATAGTAGCGATGTTCAGCAAAAACCAGCAAGGCTCCAAGCTCTTCTGCTACATCCCACATGAAACCCTTGGGAAAAAGAAGAGGTTGAGATATCGAGCTTCCATTTCGACATAGTAACTAAATCTTATACTTTTACAAGATATTTTTCCTCTGGATGGCAAAATTTTAATTTTGTATCAGTATTTTTCATAATGATATGAATATAAAGTGAATAGTACTGATACTGATTACCTATGGACACTGTGTTTATTATTCATTTTTCATTTTTTAATTTCACTCATCTTCCTTTTAAAGATTTTTTTTTTAAATGCATATTTACAGTGTTGTTGCAGAACCATGTAATGTCTCCTTCATTGCCCGTGTAAAACAGGATTGGGCCTCCTTCCTTGTGCCAGTGCTGGTCATTAAGAAGATACCTCTGTTTGAATGTGCCATTCACCAAAAAGCCAAAATGGTCAATCTGTAATAAAAAAAAAAGTCTGATTAAAAAAAAGAAAGAAAAGAAAATGAGAAAAAAAAAGGAAAATTAGAATACATTTGAAATATTTCTATGCACACATATTTCTCCCCTGATTCAGACCAAATTATTTTCACTGGGGATATGGATAAATGACTCGTATTTTAGCCAAACGTACGGAAGTTCTAAGCGGCCATGCATTATTATAATTTTTCTGTCTTGTTTTCTCGTGATCACGACTTAATTTTCTCGTGATCTCGACATAACGAAAGTTGTTTTGTCGTTATCACGACTTAATTTCCTCGTGATCTCGACATAACGAAAGTTGTTTTGTCGTTATCACGACTTAATTTTCTCGTGATCTCGACATAACGAAAGTTGTTTTGTCGTTATCACGACTTAATTTCCTCGTGATCTCGACATAACGAAAGTTGTTTTGTCGTTATCACGACTTAATTTCCTCGTGATCTCGACATAACGAAAGTTGTTTTGTCGTTATCACGACTTAATTTTCTCGTGATCTCGACATAACGAAAGTTGTTTTGTCGTTATCACGACTTAATTTTCTCGTGATCTCGACATAACGAAAGTTGTTTTGTCGTTATCACGACTTAATTTTCTCTGTGTATTCGGCATGAGAAAATGCTATAGGAGCAGCATCATCGCAGCATCATGGATGATCGTATTCGCTTTTACTTTGATCAGGGACTCACTCAAACTGAAATAATAAAAATAAAAATATGGTATAAGTACCATCCCAAATATTGAAGGTGTTGTGTGTGTGACCGACTACATTGATCCATGATAGAATACTTGTCATGCATATTCATACTCGGACATTTTAGCTCTGTGTCTGTCAGTGATTGACGACTTACACATAAGTGTTCGACACTTGAGAAGGAGGCTGTCGGGTCTGCAACTTTATCGTCGAAGACAATATAGCGACCCTGATTTTCTCACGATAGCTACAATTACGTCGTGAGAAAACGGTTTTTAGGTTGAGATCAACAACTTTCGTTATGTCCAGATAACCACAAAACAAATTTCGTTATGTCGAGATCACGAGAAAATTAAGTCGTGATAACGACAAAACAACTTTCATTATGTCGAGATCACGAGAAAATTAAGTCGTGATAACGACAAAACAACTTTCGTTATGTCGAGATCACGAGGAAATTAAGTCGTGATAACGACAAAACAACTTTCGTTATGTCGAGATCATGAGAAAATTAAGTCGTGATAACGACAAAACAAGACAGAAAAATTATAATAATGCATGGCCGCTTAGAACTTCCGTACAAAAGCAACAGTTTGAAGTTGGATTTAATTATTTATTTATTTTTTATTACAAACACGCAGATTTTCATTTCACAAGACATTAATTGATGGACAGAGGATTACTTGTTTTTTATCAGCTATTTGACTCTCATTCTAATGGCACCCATTCACTGCAGAGGATCCATTGGTGTGACTTAATCTGTTCCAATGAAGACACAAACTCATTTACATATTAGGTATAACATATTCATGAAGGTAAATAAATGTTCTGCAAATTTACATTTTTGGGTGAACTATTCCTTTCTTAATGTTGTTCTGCTGCCGTTTTAACAGTAAACAGTTACAATGTTGTAACATCCCTGCCTACACTTAATGTACAGTAACGATACTAGACTGTCTTTATTTCTGGGTGTTCTCCTCAATCTTCTGGCCTTCAGCCACCTCGTATTGTTGAGCGTAAAACCTCGGAGCAGGATGGAGGGATAATTAGCCTCAATTTGTATTAAAATCTAGTGCCAGCGTCAGGGATGCCACATTAGTTCCAGTTTGAGCAGAATTGTAATATCCATTCACCCGGTCCAGGGGCCGTTCACTGTCTTCTACATTTCCATAAATTCTCCAAGTTTGAGGGAAGAAGTAAAAGGAATGTTAAAATTTGTTCCCAGAGCTGCAATGCTGCAGTTCTTAACAGTTCTCACTCTTCTGAATCCCACCCAACACTTAATAAAGAATGTTCTCTCTAGTGTTTTGTTTTTTTGTAAATACCCTCTTTCTCCTCCCGTTGGCAACAAAAGAGGCAGAAATTTTATGAGCCAGTGACAGCAAAAGGACTCAGAGCGCTCACAGTTACATTCATTCAACAGCAGTCAGAGCCTGGCTGCAGGTCAAATGAGTGTCAGCTATATTCACATGCTTTAGTGAGTTATTTTCTGTGTAAGCTGTAACATCTCAAGCTCTAGAAAATGGCCTTTTTACATCATTTATGTGCCTATTCATTTCCACTTAAAAAAAACATATTTACAATATTTTAATCATAAAAAAGTACATACATTTTCTTGATAAAATAGATAATACTATTATTAATATAATAATAGTACATAAGTTAATCATACTTAAAAAAACATAATTTATAATAAATGTATTTTATTTTTGAATATTAGTGTAAAAAGGTTATAAATATCAGCATTTTCACATATTTAACATTTCATTTTAAAATAAAATGCAAAGCCATTATTCTAGTCATTTTTTCAGGATTTTCTGATGAATAGAAAGAACACATATTTGAATTATTATAAATGTTTTTTGTGTCACTCACTTTTGATTAATTTAATGCATCCTTGCTCAATAAAAGTATTAATTACTTTTAAAAAAATCTTAATCCTGAACTTTTGAACGGTAGTATAACTTCTTTATTATACAATATCCTTATTCTGTTGTGAATTACACATACAATGAAATCTTCTATATAATAATCTTTAAAAGGACTCGAGAACTGAATGCACTCCTATAAGTTTAAAACAAAACATCTGATTTTGGCTGCGGAGGTTAGATGAGTCACATTATGGACACTGGTTCAGAAATGCAGCACCATCTCCTGGTTGATACTTTCAAAGCAAATGTAGAACAAGAGTCATCACTCTACTACCTGTTTCCATGTGATAATGTGGAAGTGTGTCACATAGCTTCTTTTTTTTACTTACTTCATCATGTCTAAAATCTTTTTCATAAGCTCTTTTAAGAAGAACCTGATCTACGGGAAAGCTGTGACAATTTTCCAGCAGTAAAAAAAACAACTTTTAAAAGCCCAACACAAAAATATCCACGGGGTTGGAGCAACAAAGCAGTGGATGAATTTTCATGTTTTCCTCTGGGGAAGTTTTAAAGAACTTGCACACTGTTCCATTCCACCACAAATGTAGATGGTGAACAGGGGCTGTCAACAGTAGTTTAGATAAATCATGCACTTTATTTCACATTTATGTCATTTACTTTGACTGCAGGGAAAAGAGCAGCATGGACATTCTTCCTAACATCATCTTTTGAGTTCCACAGAAAATATAAGTTATATGGGTTTCAAAAAACATAATAAATGATAAATCAGGACAGAATTTACATTTTTCAGTGAACTAATTCCAAATGATTTTGTTACACTACATACATAACATTTGCTGAAGGTTGAATTTATATTTTTTCCAGATATCTTTGTTCTATATAGGGTACAAAATAAGTAAGCACCTGCCAAGCAACTATTTAGAATACCCTAGAAACCACATAACAATATCCTAAAAAGCACACAGAACCACTTAGCAACCATATATAGCATCATGGTAGCAAGTTGTGTACAAGAAAGAAGCACTTACTATGTTTTCACCATAAAAGTAAATATCTAGTTTTAGGGATATGCGGTATGTATTGTCTATGATCATTAAAGAATTGTTTTTTGGCTGCTCAAAATTTAGCTTTGTCATCACAGGTATTTGTCACATTTTAAAATATGTTAAAATCAGAAAACTGTTATTTTAAAGTGTAATATTTCATAATATTTGATACTGTATTTTTATCAAATAAATGCAGTCTGTCTGAGCACAAGAGACTTCTTTCAAATGTAATTACTGCAAACTTTAGACTGAAGAAATCCTCCAAAAATACTGAGATTTCATTTTTTGTCGACGTCACACCTTATATTTTGTTTCACATTAGTGCTTTTTGTTCTGTCTAATGAATTTGAAAACAGCTTTGCTCTTGGTTGATTGTCAAACACCCATCCACATCCAGCAACAGATGCTGAAAGGATATTCCCTCGAAGAGAATTAAAAAACGACAGACTACAGCTCAGCTCGAGCGGGAATGTGAAATGAAGCGCAGAGGGAATGTAAAATCCTAGACCCATGTTACATTTCCTGTTGAGTCTCTACTTTGTAGATCCTCATTTTAACAGCCTCGTCTGTGCTGCTACGACTGAAGGCTACCGTTTAAGGCGTACTAAGTGCTGACAAGGACAAAGCCAAGACAATGAGGAGCAAGAAAGCCAGGAAATGGCCCTAATCTTCCTGACGGCTCAGAGGATGAGTTGAACAGACACCGAGAAACAATTGCCTTCACTCTGGCGTGTCCAGGTCAAGACGTAATTAGGCTCAGAGTACAGCCTAACAGGATTGTTTTTGTCTAAAACTAGACGCGGGGCTTTTCCTGTGTCAGCTTTTCCCACAGTTAGCGAGCAAAAGATTAATTTCTAAGCCACCCTTCAGGCTAAGAATGAGATTCAATGCTTCTGAGACATAAATTGTTAAACAACTGCCAGCATCATACCACGATTTAAATAATTATATATAAAAAAAAAGACATTAGCCACTGTGTATATATTAGTCGAAGCATGTTAAGCTTGATGCACACACAAAAACCAAAATCAAGGGACTTTCAAGATCTCACTTTCAGTTCAATAAAGTGAGAAACGGGCAGACTGCCAGCATCAAATGCTATGCATCTGCACACGGGCCCAAGCCCAGAGGGGCGAAAGGATCTGCTATTATTCTTTGGGGGGCCACAAGGAAAAGGAAATTTCCAACAGACACAATACAGAGCAGAACGGCACAGATTATAGACACATTAAATAAAGGAAATCCGTAACGGAAGCCCAGTTGTAAGTTAATGAGCAACCACAACCAGATAAAACTGCTGTGGGTTGCAAAATAAGGCCTGGCAATGAGACTTTCTGATTGACACAAGTTGATTGGAATTGACAATGCTTTGCAACGGTGATCAATCACAACAGCAAACAAGCTGCTGTCACATAAGTTTCTGATTACAATATTAAGGTTAGAGAAGGATGTAATAGGTCTAACCACTATTTTTCAGATATTCACACTTTTGTACATTATTGGTTACTGAATGCACTGATAAATTTGGTGGGTCGTATTTACTATTAAGTAAGTATTACCTGAAAACGTACTTTTTACAGTCATTCGTGTTCAAGCGAGAAACATGTAGCATTTTAAACACCACAAAACAGCTGAAAATTATTTTGCAGCCATTTAGATCACAAGCAACTTTGTATAAATAAAATGGTTTAAGTAATAATAATGACAATAATAATAATTATGGTTGCTTATACAATATTATGCATATACTTCCATTGTAAGTTTGCAAAATAACATCCAAAAAGGCATATTAGCTTTTATTGTTGCAGTCTAAATTGTATTATTTGTCTTTATATTTTAATTAGTTTTTTCTGTGTTAATGCTGAAATGAGATAAATGCATATTGGTTCTCAGAAAATAATAAGTATATTCTTTGAAAAACAGCACCAGTGATCTCTAATCAATGTAAACAAATTGATATCTTGACATGGATTTCTTATGGCCAAGAACAAGCAGGCAGGTAAGAGAAGCAATGAACACTTACCTGTTGATCAAAATAGAAAGTTTTGTATGAGACAGAAGTGTGCTGAGAGTTGGTTTGGACTGTGTGTCTGCCCAAGAGCTGTGGTTTGAGCCCCAGTGCATTACAGCTGAGGAGGAGGAGGAGGAGGAGGAAGAGCAGAGCAGTGTTGAGCAGTCTCATGTCTGAATGAGTGAATCCCATCACAGTGCATCTGAAAATATCAAGCGATGGATCATTTGCATACGAGGAACGAGGAAGGATGTCAAATGACTCGTAGTTGCTCCATGACGCAAAATGTTACAACTACTTTAAAAACAAAAGAGATGCAATGTAACGCCCTAATATATAAGTATATATACACACATTTTTTTATTTTTCAAATTTCAGACCATTTTATAAAATGATCATGCAGTAAGCTTGGTAAATCTGTTCGTCATGTGCGAATAGTTATTAAAAGTTATTAAAATCTGTCTCTGTGCTCACTCAAAACGGATTATATCTCCTTTCTTCGATAAATGGAATGTTTTAACTTCATGTAAAGACACGTGCTTCCGTATTGTAATAACGTGATCGCCGCGATGCATCATGGGTATTGTAGTTTCTTGTTATTCCTTATTTTCATTTTTATTTAGTAAAAACTCATAATAAATATACGTATACGGTATCATATAATGTATGTATTTATGCATTATATATATACTGTATATACTACACAATGTATCAATTTCAAAACAATACATGTACAATTATTTACTTGTCTGAGAATCTGTGATAGTGTCTATTAGAGCAATTCAGTTGTATTCGTATTATTAATTAAGAAGCTTTTTTAATCTATTAATATATATTTTGGGTCATGTTTATTTGGGAAAAAAAGTATGACCTTGCAGTCTACAGTATATGCTGAGAATTAAAACATAAGTTCCACCAAGATAATTGCTCAAAGAAAACAGCTTTGAATCGCTGCAGTCATGGGTTTGTCTCTTTATGATAAATGTATTACACATAAGGCATCACAACTTATATATTGAAAGCACACACTAAAACAATAAATGTACAGTTATCTACTTTGGATACAGATCTTGTGGGTTCAAATAATGGCATTTCATCTTCACTAGACAAAAGACTGTTACTCCTTGATGAATATTGTACTTCACATAATGAAATGGTCATAATAACATTGTCCATACAGAAAAAGTAAGCATTTAGTAATACATACGCTATACTGGAAATTAGGGCATTTAACATAGAAAATAAATCATTCTAGAGTCTTATTGGTACACAATACAACACATTACAATATGGCATATATCTGTAAAAGAATGCTAGACAAAAATACCTGACAGAGAAAATACTGTGCATGGCACGTCATGTAACATAGAAAGAAAACAGTTTATACAAAACTAGAAAAGGTTATCACTTTAAAATAAAATGTTAATAGAAAAGCTTCATATAAGCAGCTATGTGTAAATATGAGGCAAATGCATTATACTGCAAAGTAATTGGCATGGACAACCAAAAAAGCTGAAACAATTGGTCCTCAAGTTAAGCAATGTTTAGTTTTTTAGTGAATACCTTCAAAAAAAAAAAAATTCAGTCTAAACAAAATCACTGAATCAAGCACATGGCATCTAAAACCTCAGTTGTAATTCCATCAATTTTGTTAAAAAAAAAAAAAAAAGATCTGTAGCAGCAAGTAAAATACTGAAAGTCTATAAAAGAGGAGATTCACAGTTCCATTGTAATGACACGGGTGCAAACAACCTTACAGCACAGCCGAGGTACAAGTTCCAACTGTTTAAAAGTCATTCAAATGCACAACACAGTTCCAGAACAGACGCAGGCCAACCGAAACCAGAATCACACCGTATCACACCGTTAAACAACTCCATCATCTATTCCTCAATATGATGCATTGGAACACAAAGAGCATTTGTGCAAGAACTCACTGAAACATCTATGAAATACATCTCATTCACACATAAACTACACACACACACTGTTCTCTCGGCCTCTCAAGTGCCAAAAGCTTTAAACATCGCTACGGTTATTACAATACCAAAGCTGGACTAAATTAACAGCAAAGCATCCTGGTATATTTCAGTTCTGGTAATATGTAAAAATGTGTAAAAGGACAGAATATCTCCAAACGGTATCGGAGTAATCCTTGGGGATAAAAGAACAAAAACTACCAATATGGAATAAAGTAAGCATTTTAGACAGTGCATTAAAACATTGAGCCCATTATTTTGAATTTTTTTATGTATAATGTGCAAAGACATTAAAGGACAAAAAGCTTAGCCACTAAAAACGTTTGTGATCTGAAAAATCTAGACCGGATGAAACCTGCCAAGAACACGCCATACACTACCATTCAAAAGATTGGGGTTTTTAAAAGAAATCTCTCCCTAGATTGAATGTATTTGATCAAATTACAGTAAAAACATTGATATTGTGAAATATTACTACAATATATATTATTACTATCATTACTCCATTCTTCAGTGTCACATTATCCTTCAGAAACAATTTTAAGTTGCTGAGTTGGTGCTCAAGAAATACTTCTAATTATTGTTAATGAAAACAGTTGTGCTGCTTAATATTTCTGTGGAAAGTGTGATACTTTTTGGATTATTTGATAAAAAAAAAAAAAGTTCATAATAAATGTCTGTCATTAATTAATTTGTCATTAATTTATTGCATCCTTGCTGAATAAAATAATGTCTTTAAAAAAAATCATACTGACCCCAAACATTTGAATAGTAGTGCATTTCACCTCAAAATCTAAAAGAAAAAAAAAAAAGAAAAATTTATGAACAATGACACAAAGTATATGTTGTACAGTGAAAATAATAAAAATCATTAAAAACATAACTGTTCGGGCAGTATTATTCCCATTACTATTTCACAGTACTGAGAATCTAATGAGAATCATCCTTGAAATAAACTAAATTAAAACTAGTATACCGACCCGGCTAAAGAGATATTTTGGGGCTAAATATGACCCAAACATGTGCTCCATGAGATTCCCAAGTGCTATGTAATGTATGACGACAGGATGTAAATGGCAGAGGCACATTGGATTTTTGCTATGACTTCTCAAAATGACATGGCCTTCATTGATTATTAACAGCCAAATTTCCATGCAAGCAGTAAGGGCAGTTTATATTCTTATAAACTGACTACCTGATAAATGAGGATTTAAAATGGTGGTTTTACTTCACATCTTCCTGTCACAGATTATTTAAGGGAGCTAGCTGTGTTTGCATTATTGACTTCTTTGTTTAAAAAAAAAAAAAAAAACGCATGCATAAGCAGCCTCAAACAATCTCGCAAGCAATCATCAAGAAGTGCATTTTGTGCAAATAATAAATGTGCACACCAACACACCAATTTTGTGGCAATGAGTCTTAAAGGAGCAGTTCATCCTGAAATAAAAACTCTGTCGTTATTTACTCACCCTCATGTCATTCCAAACCCGTAAGGATCACATGGCTTCAGAAGACTTGGAATATAACGCACAGTCATATGGACTGCTTTGGTCGCTGTATACTTTCGGTTGGAAAAGAGCTTCATGAACATTCTTCAAAACATCTCATTTTGTGTGCCACAGAAAAAGTCAGTCATATGGGTTTGGAACAACATGAGGGTAATAAATGATGACAGAATGCTTATTTTTGGATCAACTAGTCCTTCATCAAGTGAATGAGATTGCTGATGAAGACCTGCATTCTCATTTTTTTTTAAATCTCTAATATGCCAAATACATTGGCTCTCAAGTCAGCAGGGACTTGTACGGTTGCATTGTACAGAAGTGTAGAAAATCTCATTGTCTGATCTATCAGCAAGCATTTTTGTATAACAAGGCCCTTTTTTCTGGCCAAAAGCATCTAGGAACTTCGGACCCACCTTTAAAAGCAGCATCATCTTGATATTGTGATTTTCCCGAATGTTTTAAAATACCCAGAGATTTAAGAAGGGTAAAAGAACTAGACTTCAATAACAGTGGAAAACAGTAACCACTGCAACTACGTAGTGGTTACCAACAATACAACCACTTTGTATGCAATCCATGTTGCCCCCCTCAGCCAGACAGAGTGGCCAAGTCTACTAGTTTATGCTGCAGCAACTCAAGTAATTGATGTTTTTCCCTTCTCCAGGCATGGGAGTGGAGTCGTTGTTATCCAACGTGTTTTGCTTGGCCTCGCGGATCAGCTCGCGGGCCAGATCCAGAAAGAGCTTCTCCACGTTGTCCGATTCTTTGGCAGAGGTCTCCAGATAAAGCATGCTCTGCGCCTCCGCAAACTCCTCTGCTCGCTGCCGATGGACTTCTCGCTTATCGGCCAGGTCTATCTTATTCCCTGCAAACAATAACAGCAGTGAACACTGCTCAAATGCTCTGGTTACAAGGACATTAAGTATCTAGTGACAGGTAGATAGTCTAACGTAAGCCAGTCTATTAAACTAATGTTGACAGACAATTTCCTGCTTTGGTTAACGGAGCACATTGTGACCAACAAATGGATGGATGGATGGATATGGATAGATAGATACTGACCTGAAAAAGATATTTCACATAAAAATGTTTACATATAATCCAGAAGAGAAAATAAGTTGAATTTGTAATTTGTTATTTATAATTTACTTTTTAAAAGAATGAAGATGATTCTTATTTTGCCTAAATATAATATTTGTTTTCATTTAGAACTGCCCTTCAGACGTTACAGAAGATGTTTCCCAGAAGACAAAAGTTAAATTTACCCTGATCTTCAAATTCAAAACGTTTTCACCCCCATGGCTCTTAATGCATCCTACTTCCTTCTGGAGCACCAGTGAGCGTTTGAAGTTCAAGTGCTAACTGACACTCCAGAAGGAAAAACGAACCCTGGACCTTGTGTAATAGTTGCATATGAGTCCCTCAGTTGTCCTCAGTGTGAAAAGATGGATCTCAAAATCAAAGTCATTGCTGGAAAGGCTTCAAATACACAAAAATGCTGGAAAACCAACAAATTTGTGGGACCTGAAGGATTTTTCTGAAGAACAGCAGGAAGTTTAACTGTTCAGGACAAACAAGGGACTCACGAACAACTATCACTAAACAAAAAAAAATTCTCTTGTGGACTATATGTAAGCATCTTTTATGTGAAATATCTTATTCAGGTCAGTACTAAATAAACAATAACATGCATTTGGTACGATCCCTCTTATTTTGAGAGAATAACATTTTACAGATTCTCCAAGGTGTATGTAAACTTTTGAACAACTGTTACTGATATAAACCTGTGGTCTATTGTGTGGTGCAGTTAATCTGACAATCTTGAGGAAACATGACGTTCACCGGTAGAGGACAATATGTCATTGATTTTGACATTTATATCATCAATCTATATACTGTAGCAAAAAAAAGAAAAAGAATAGCTAAAAGACATAATTTGTTTTATAAATTTAAAATGGTTCAATTAAAACTTGAATACTCACCTACTAAGATTGTCACTACTTGGTTGCTGGCATACTGCTCGATCTCCCTCAGCCACTCAGGAAGGCACCGGAAGGAATCTTCACAGGTGATGTCGTAGGTGAGAATGAGAGCATTGGCACTGCGGTAGTAACTCTGGGTAATTGAGCGGAACCGCTCCTGCCCGGCCGTGTCCCAGATCTGGAGCTGTGGGAATGAGCGGATCAAATAATCAGTGAAGTCACTTAGCACTTCTAGCAGAACCCAACACAGACTACAGCTTTCTGTCTATTTCATTAGCAGGAAGTGCACTGAAATGCGGAAAAATGCCCAGAGGTGCACAGACAAAAACACAAGGGCTTAATCAGTCAGTGTTTCAGTGGCCTAAACTGAAACTCACAAAATGTGCAAAGTGCACAAATTTAAATTTGTGCCAAAAGATAGGCAAGTTTATTTGTACAGTGCATTTCCGACACCAGTCGTTTCAGTTTCGCTTTAAATAAATTATTTTAGGTTTGGCACTTATAACAAATGTTGTTTTTAATCAATGTCATAATTTGTTTACACATGTTTCATTCCCGTTCTCTTCTGAATACTGTTAAATTTAAAGGATTTGTTGTGGAGTGAGAAGAACTAAAACACGTTTTTAAAGTGTTTATAATGCTTGTGTTTCATTTACCAATATTTTAAATCATTTCTGAATGTAATATTACTGTATAACGTGATTTGAATGTGATTATAATAGCAAATTCTTTTTTATAATTGATTACTTAATACAAACTACAGACTGAAAACTAAAATGAAATATATTTTTAAAAAGTATTCAAGTCACTATTTATTTATTTACTTATATTTATCAATAACCAATACAGTTTCCACACAGTTACCTCAAAATGAAACTAAAGAGTATTACCCACCTTCACCTTCACTCCTTTTATTTCCACGGTTTTGATCATGAAATCAACTCCAATGGTGGCACCTTGTCCCGGAGGGAAGAGCCCCTAGAAATGCAAGATGAAGTAGTTTAAATGCAATGATTATTATGAAATTATAATGATCAGGGACTTCGAATTCAATAGAAACACTGACACATGCTGTTGCATTATAGGTAAATATTGCACACACCTGAGTGAAGCGTCGGACGAGGCAGGTTTTGCCCACTCCTGCATTTCCTATCAGCACAATTTTGAATAAGTAGTCATAATCCTCCATACTCATGCTCAGCTGAGGGAACATGAATGAAAAGAGAGAGCGAGAGAGAGACAGGCAGACAGAAAGACAGGCAGATAATATGTAGGTGTTAAGAACTGCAATGCAAACTACACATGGCTGAGCAACATCCCTCTGATAAAACACTGTTTGAAGTAAAAGAGCTGCAGCAGCCCTTACAGAACAAACATTTCAATGACACCAGTGATGTATTACTGAGAACAAACGAGGGAATAAACTACGCCTGATGTCTCTAGGGACCTTTTTTTTGCTGTCCATTCTTTAATTTATTAGATCAACAGTGCCTCTGTATTTCACTCCACACATTAGCAGTGTTTGTTTCTGTAGTGTTGCTATAGGAGAAGCTGCTATGCATGTGCTCAAACGCTGCTGTTGCCAAGGCCTATGGCAGGATGCTGAGAGGACTGCAATAAAGACACAAGAAATAAAGAACTCCCAGAGGCCTGTCAACACACATGCAAACACACGCAAACATACTTTCAATGGCTAATTAAGAATTGTGGCGGATGCAAGCATATGAAATTTTAAAAAATTGTAAGTTGAGCGTAAACAAACCCCCTTTAAAAATACATTTTGATTCAATAAAAAGTGAATTAGTTATTTTAATATAGTTAATTACTTAATTAGCTGTATGAATAAACATTCAAACATTACACAACCATGTCATCTCCACTGCAAAAATTTATCTCACATTCATTTTGTATGCAATTCATATTTTAAAATAAAAATTTAAAAATTAAATAATAATATATTGTTAATTTTATTATTATTATTATGAAGTTGAGCATAAACAGATCCCCTTTACAAAGACATTTTTGATTAAATAAATTAACTTCATCACCACTGCAATACTACTTTATCTCACATTCATTTTGTAATTATTACAAAATTATGAGTTTGTGCTCGGAGTCACAATTATATTTAATCTTTTAGTACACAATTTATGGTATGTTTAAACATTGATTTGCACATATTGCAACAGCATGAGCACAACTTTTTCCTCTCATAGAATGAATAACAACCTTATAAACTGTATTTCATTTCATCAACACTGAAAATAAAACGTTGAAAATAGATTAAATGTAACTTCACTATTCCTTAAATAATATACATTATGACTGTAATTTGTGCATTACATGACAAAATAAGGATATTAAATAACAGAACAGAAAAGATACACTTTATTTATTGCCACTGGGTATGGATGAAGAAGTACATCTGATATGCAGTATCTCTAAGCAGAAAACTGAAATCTGATATGCAATATCACTGAGCACAGCAAAAGGCATAGATGTGGCCTAATACATTTCATTTATATTTAGACCCTTTATAAATAGTGAAAATTGCCCATTTTATTTGATGATGAAATAAAACCAGCAGGCACAATGTTCTCCATTAGCTAGCAGGATGCTCAACATATTAAAGGTCACATTAAATCATCTTTACACTCACCAAACACAGGGGATTCACCCCACTGCTTCTATTAGTCCGAATGCATTCAGTCTTTTCTTCAGGCTTTGAATCTAAACGATAATAGCAATCGTGCAGCGCCAACAGAAACCTCGGCAGATTTTCGGCTCCAGTGTTGCACAATGATCGCAGAGTTTCCTCGGGTTTTTGACAATGACGTCAGGCTGCTTCCCAAGTGGAACATCGCAGATGCATTCTGGGATTTGTAGTTCAACGTTCACCAGTGGAAATGACCAACAAAAAAAAAATCAATAAAAAGAAGTCATAATAAGTTAGATATTAGCGTCAGAGTTTAAATCTCTCTGTTTGTACTTCAAAATATAGCTACAACTTGCCATTTGCTAAAATATGTATTTGCTAGTATAGTTAAATAAACATAGTTAAATTAAATACATATATTTTCAGCCAATATGGTTTTTGTTGTTGTTGTTGAAAATAACTTGAAGAAGAACTTTATTTGCTGTCTACGTGTGAAAATACAAACAAAATCAGCAAAGAACATACTTTACAATGTTTAAATATATATATACATCAAATACATTGCAATAGCCTATATAAAATAATTACACATTATTATGTTAATATAAATTTAGTTTTGATCTCTATAGGCTATTCCATTCCACATTTGCATTTAGCCTAAATGTAGGCTACTATAAGATTGGAAACGTATTTTCTATGAAAGTTTAAACGAAATATATTTCCAATTTAAAATATATATAGTGTTGGGGAGTAAGTTACATGAAACGGCATTATGTAATTTAATTGTAATCAGTTACAGAAAAAAATTGTAATTAAATTACAGTTACTTGTGAAAATGTTAAAGAAGGGGTTACATCTGATTTCATACAGATTTAATTGATTTCTGTCATAAATTGCTCTAAAATAAGAAACACCAATGTTTCAGGAGTTTAGAACATGCTTATTTGATAACTCTTTTATTTCCTATATGGGTTTATAGCTATGCTTCATTTTTTTAAGATTTATGGGGGGGTTTTCTAAGGCATTGTTAGATTCCTGTGTTTCCTGTCATAGCTATGCAGAGATTTGATTTCAAAAACAGTATCATAGCTAATAAAATATTTCTTGTTATGATTTTAAATATGTATTTAACCTCAGAATGACCTCAAAGTAAGTCTGATTTTGTGGTGGCTGTGCTCAAAGGGCACATTGTTCTTCCACAAGTTGGTTACATACTTTGGTTAAAATTCCTCAGTGGTCGTGTAAAACAGCTGGATCACGAACAACGGGTACTGATCTATCCTTGAGTTTTAACTTTTTAACAAAACCTGCCTTGCATTGTCCCTCATTCAGAAAGCAGTCTGGAGTCAAATTATTTGTGCAGATATATAAACGAATTTAGGTGTATTCGGTGGGTCATTACCATCAAAAACAAAACTAATGCACCGCGTCCTCAGTGGCGCTGACGTCGGGAGAAAATTATGATTCTTATGTTCTTCTACATCACAAAACTACAAAACACATGCATTGCTTACAAGACATTGTCGCTACAGCTGCTGGAGCGTGGAGAAAATTATGGACTTCGTACAACTGCTGAGGGTGAAAATATGCTAATATTGGACAGTACTTCAGCGGATGAGGGCAGGGCCTGAGCTATATGACTATATCATACTGCTCAGAAAATCAAAACGGCTTGATAATTGAGACGGTTTAGGATTTTGGGGGATTAAAAAAAGGAGTGAATGGATTTTTATCATTGTAGGGTGGTTGTGTCCACACACTGCAAAGATATTTATATGCAAACACCATGTAAAAGTGAATTTTGCATCCAATATCTAATTTAGAAAAAAACTTAATTGAAGCGATGAAGGATTTCGAAGTCTGACAGCTATCAGTGTTGAGTACTACTGTAAGTTGCCTGGTTTACATGTTTTGAAAATGATTAACAGCTGAAAACATTAGAAATTTAGAAAAGTAATCAAAAGTAATCAGTTACATTACTTTAATAAATAATTGAAAAGTTACACTACTTATTACATTTTAAGTATGGTAACTTGTAATCTATAACTTATTACATTTCCAAAGTAACCTTCCCAACACTGTGCGTGTGCGTGCGTGTGTGTGTGTGTGTGTGTCTGTGTGTGTGTGAGTCTGTCTGTGCGTGTGCGTGCGTGTGTGTGTGTGTGTGTGTCTGTGTGTGTGTGAGTCTGTCTGTGTGTGTGTGTGTGTGTGTGTGTGGTTTATGAGGACACAAATTTGTATAATGACATTGGTATGACAGAGGTATTACAATATGAAGGTGGTTTATGAGGACACTGCCTATGTCCTCGTAATTCAAAAGGCTTAAAAAACATACTAAATGGTGTTTTTTTGAAAATCTAAAATTGCACAAAGTCTCCTGTGAGGGCTAAGTTTAGGTGTAGGGTTGGTGTAGGGCAATAGCACACACAGTTTGTTCAGTATAAAAACCATTACGCCTATGGAGAGTCCCCATAAACCACAAAAACCAACATAAAATACAAATAATAATAATAAATAATAATAAAAAAAAGCTTGAGCTGGGTGTTAGAAGCGGTTTTCACATTTAGATCGAGCAGAAGCTCTCTCCGGAACTCTTGTAAATCCGCCACGTGTTTCTCACCGGACCGGCTTCCACTTCCGCCTAAACATTGCCCTTGATTTCCTCCAGGAGGTGATATGGAGAGTTGAGTGTTCTGACTTTAGAAGAGCCTGTTATTTGTCACAATGGGGCTTCTGCCTGACGAGGCGAAAGTGTTGCCCCCTCCGGGGATTATTAACAGAAATTCAGTGTGGTTCGGTCTGTGCGGCTGGGCGACCGCGATGCTGCACAACAGTTTAAACCGCAGGCCTGCGCTCCAAGCCGGTGAGATTTATAACAAGCTATACCTCGAACACCAACACATTGTTATTTAATTGCATAGTAATAACGAATTAATGCGTTGCCGGTTGAGTTTACGTGCAACCATTACACAAATCAACTGTTGTGGCAACATATATATGAATATGAATGAATGAATACCACATTGTTGATATTTAAAAGGTCACTACATTTTATTTTCGAGATCAGTGGAATTGCTATTGCACTTCTTATCACTTTAAGTCAATTATATTGCTAGTGACTGCATATTAGCACCATGTATCAAACTGACATGTCAAATGTCATGTAAAATTAATGCAGCAGTCATACCAGTTGTAATACATAACTGTACACTTTCCAAAAAACAGCAACAAAGTAAAAGTAAAAACCAGCAAGCATAATTGGTTATGCAAAAATGTTTTTTTTTTTCCAAACAGGTGTTCACCGCCAAGCGCTGTTCATAACTGTTGGATGGTTCATTGGCTATCATCTCACAAAGTTGGAGAATTATAAATATGCCACATTGGACAGGGACATGAGTGAGTACATGCGGCTGCATCCTGAGGAGTTTCCAGAGAAAGGTAACTAGTGTTCATTTCTGTCTTCAGGTTTTCTTTTTATTAACATTTCTGTATGTTGTTGCCACAATACTTTCAATCTTTGAACTATTTTATTTCATTTTCTCAAACCAGCACCGAAGACATTTGCTGAAATCGTGGAGCCTTTTCATCCAATTCGTTGAAAGGATGTAGTTGTCACAAGACTTTTGTTGAAAATCTGGTTGAACAGACTTTACTGTTAAAAATACTCTTATATTGATGTATTAAGTTGTGTCCTCGATGTCATTAAACTGTCTGAAAAAAAGATCTGATTTTTTTATTATTATTTTTTTCCAATGCACGATTAGTTTTTACATTACCAGATTATTTTAATTATATGAATTAGTTATAATAATAAGCGGTTCTTAATGCTGGTCCTCGCGACCCCCGCTCTGCACATTTTGTATGTTTCTCTTACCGCTTCAGGGGTTGGTTCCATTCCACCATAAGTGCCCTGCGAAGTGGACATCACAGAAAATCCTGCCATGATTCCAGTTTGAAAGAAGTGTGAATGTTCCATTCAAAGGGTATTAAAGTGCGCCCTGTGTTTTTAAGTGAAGTAAACTTCAGCCGATGTCCTGTGTGCAGGGAGTAGAGAACAGTGAACACTATGTAGGGAACATGGCAATTTGAACACAGCTCATAGATGGAGCTCTGTTCTAACGTTATCTAAATCGGGTGTGTTAAACAAGAGAGACATGCAAAATATGCTGGGGAGGACCGGGATTAAGAACCGCTGATAATAATTATATTCATTTTATATTACCCGCCCTCAAAAAAATGCAAGAAACCCTTCAAAATGTCGACTTTGTATTCCATGGAAGATGTATCCTGTTTAGAATGACAGTTCTTTTATTTTTGGAGAACTGCGCTTTTCACAATTTAAGTTCAGTCTTGTACATGTGTGTATGTAGGAGACCGATTATGCATTTTAATGTCCTTTTAAAGTGTGTTTGGCATATTGTCAGAAAGCATGTTGCAAAGACATGCATAAACAAGGTCATCACAATCTCGTACAAATAATTGTGACAGCACTGAACAGCATGACATTTGGAGCTGTGCTTTTATGTCACATGATTTCAGCTAGACTTTGGCATGGATATTGCACCGATAGCCTGTCTCATGCAATAATGTGCAATCCCAGGAGTTTTGCAACAGATTCAGTTGCTCTTGGTTTACTTTGGAAGATTTCATCTACTTCTCGTTTGACACACATTCATATTTAAAAACTGAATTATAAGTAATATTATTACAGGACTTCATTTATAGTGTGTCTGTACGTCAGGATTATTGTCGTTAATAAAAACTATTAAAAAAAAAACTTTTGTTAAATGAAATAAAGCTGAAATAAAAGAAATGATAGATAAAGGACTAAAGACAAAATTAAAACCAGAGATGTTACTTTGGCAGCTAACTGAAATAAGTTTAATATGAAGCATTAAAATTAACTGGAAATAACTAAAACAAATAAAAAGTCTAATTTAATTAGTAATATTAAAATGACAAAAGCATAACAAAATTGTAAATTAAAAATATAAGAATAAACACTAATATAATATTATATTATAGCAAAATAGCACTATTGTACGTAAAGTAATTTGGCAATATTGCATCAGTTGCCTTTTATTATTGGCTTAAATTTGTATATATATATTCTCGATGATTCCACTAGCACATATTCTGGCTATTTTGTGAATTCCTTTTATATGATATGCAAATTATGTACAAAAACATCAGGCAAATCACATAACTTTGCACTACAACCCCTAATATTTGAGGGAAGCAGTTTGTGTATTTTAAAGGAATTTCCATGTATAATTGTTCACTTTCAATCATTATACACAGAATGCAAGCTAATAGTAAAGCAGCCAAATGTAATAGATGAAAAACATTAAATTATTTAAATATTAAAGAAGAAATTCTTTTAAATACAATTCCAAGACAAAATTAGTTTTCATATTTTTTATTGCATGTCACATAGATAGTGACAAGGATGTAAACATGCAGCTCTCCAGGTAATTGCAACCACCCCAACATGGATTTTTCCACAAGATGAGCAGAATCCTAACGACTGATGCCAACGATGTCCAAATATTTCTCAGTCAAGTTCTGGGACTTCTTCGTGAGTGTTGCCATGATTGTGAACAGGCCTCGCAGATGGAAATGGAAAAGCGCCTCGGGCTCGGCCTCCAGCAGGGGCTCCAGGCCTTTGTGCAGGGCGGCGTGACTCTTGGCCTTGGCGTCTTCATGTGGGACGAGGCTGCACTCCACCGTGTTCTTGATGGTTTTCAGCAGAAGGTAGTACTCATGCAGGTCCATGCTGTGGTCGGCGGCCTCGCAGTCCAGATCGTTGTCATACGGCACGTCTCTGAGGAGGCTGGGAAGCAGGATGGTCTGCTCCATATTGTGCACTGCTGTGCTGTAGCGCCTTAGGGCCAGCAGCAGGGAGCTTCGGCTGAGCTTGGCATCGGCAGACTGCATAGTTGCTCGAGGTGGGTTTCAGGCTGAGGTCTCTTGATTAGATGGTGTAGCAGCCGGAGCCTGGATGCAGTGCAAAATCTGAAGAAAGAGGCTCTTTTTATAGCGTGTCTGACAGGGGCTGTGTGGGACAGTTATGCAACATAGTGGCCTGATCTGATAGTGGTTGAGTTCAGTTAAAGCACCCCCTTGACCTAAAACACCCCTTATTTCTTCACAGCGAGACATTCTGGCTGCCATGCTGAGACCGAGCAGTTTACTGAAGGCACTGACCCCAGAATGGTGATTTACTTCAGACCATCCCTTGTGAAAAAAAAAGTGCTTAATTGTATTAAATGTGCACCCGTAGTGTACTTCACGTCTAAAGAGTATGTTTTTAAAAAACTGTACTTGCAGATAATATAAGCCTAAAACTGAAATAAAAATAAATCAAACCTAAATAATATTAAAACACTAATGTAAATGACAGAATCCTATAAAAAAGTATTAAATAAAAGCTAAAAATCTATAATCGAATTTAATGCTTTCCACCACCCCCACCATAATAAGTACTCATTTAAATGTACTCTGTGGTTTAATTCAAGTCTAAAATATTATTTAACACCACTGAATCAACCTCAATATAACACAAATGTATGGGTTAAATCAGGTAGAAATATAACTCTTTTAAGGGAACAGTTGCAGGTTACAACATTTTACATTGTATTTTACTTGTTTTCCACAAGGGATTTATTTCTCAAATCAAACAAGATCTCTTCAAGTGACAAAACTGTATCATACATGAAGAAGGTATCATCTGATAGCCTAAAGAGGTTATATGCACCAATGTTGCATTAAACGTGCATGCTTTATTTGCTTAGGATTCTACAGCATTGAAAACTATAAATGGAAAGATAAATATGATCTAAACGTATATTCTAATCAATTAGAGTGCAATGACATTCAAGGTCAGATCTGTTTGGATTGGCTCTGAACTGTGGTTGCACATTTACAGATGCAACCAGACTGTACAACATCACTCATATTTGGAAATAACACTCAGACTGTTTGCACAATGTCTGTGATTAAATAAATCATCAGACTTCATTATTTCTTAAGAACACAAAATGGGGTTGATATCTCTTGATATCTAAAATGATATATCTTTAATCAGACTCCTGGTATTGCAAGTTAAGATTAATTTAGAGTTAAGTCCACCCAAATGTTTAGCACCATTCCAAATACAATATAATAATAATATTTTATATATTCATAATCTTTTAACGCTGCTCTGCTGCATACAGTACAACAGAAGCACAGAAAGACTAGGGGCTGTGAAGTGAAAATATTTAATATGAATTTAAAAAAAAAAAAATTTGGGGAAGTTAGAGTATTTGCTTACCAAGAAGATGATAATGCGTTTATGCATCACCTCCAAGCTTCAATTTGTTCAAAAATGTGAAAATATTATATTTTGTGTAGAGAAGCTAGTGTTAACTATGCAACAGTTGAAACTGGCTGCATTAAATGCTGGAAAAAGTATTTCAAAGGATGAGACCAAGAGTCTGGTGATGTCTATGGGTCACAGACTCACTGCTGTGATTGTGTGCAAGGGATCTGCAACTAAATAATAGCTTTTAATCTTTTATATCTGCCTTATGTTCAACTGTCCCAATACTTCTGCTCACATCAATGAGTGGGATGAACTCTAAAAGTGCTGTTCGTTTTATTTGGTAAAACATGTATGTGTTGAAACGGCTAATAATAAAATGTGACATTCTGTAGTTTTGTCTCATATTCATCTTTTAATCATATTTGCAGATTTCTTGACTCCACAGCCAACAGAGCAATTTTGTCTTTACTGTTCCAATACTTATGGAGGACACTGTATAGATAATTTAATGTAAAGCATTTTAAAACTTTTAGAAACAAAAATGTGTGTATACAAGCTTACGCTGTTGGATAATGTTAGTGGACACATTTAATTAGTGAGATTATGAAACATGTTATATAATCTTTGAATAAATGCGTCGATTATGACAAATGTATTTTTTTGTGCGAGTTATTCCTTTAAGGCTTCCTTTTGAGGCAAAGTAATAATCATACTTGCCACAGGATGGCGGTCTGTCATTGATGAAATAGTCAGCTCCGTCCTTTGAGTTTTAAACACTGTGCTTGAGACCAGTTTTAACATATTTCTCTCTTTTCTATTTTTTTTTTTTTTTTACAAAATCGCAACCATAATAAATAATAACGTAAGTGCTACAATGTGTTAGAGCTAACTATTAAATCGGGTGATTTGCACTTTTAATATTGTACTTACACATCATGTATTACTCATGAAAATCATTAAATGCATAATAAACACATAATAAAAATAATTGTCAGAAAAAATAACATTCACTTTCTATGCATAGTTATGTTTTCAGATGTATTCGAATGAGGACTCACATCAATAACGAACTTGTTAGTTTACTGAGTGCTGTTTTTTTTTGCCTTTTTTCTCATTTATTGTTGACTGAATGCTGCAGAGAGTTCCTCAGGGGCAGGGGCTCAAATGTAAAAAGGGGGCAATATGGGGGAGAATATATAGGTCAAAAGATTGGATACATTACTATTTTATATTTTTGCAAGAAGTTACTTAGTCATCAAGCCTGCATTTATTTGATCAAATCAAATTTTAATATACTTCATTAATTTACTCTGCATTTTATCAGCCTGTGGCACTGCTGAGGTGGTATGGAAGCCCAGGTTGCTTTGATAGCGGCCTTCAGGTCATCTGCATTGTTGGGTCTGGTGTCTCTCATCTTCCTCTTGACAATACCCCATAGATTCTCTCTGGGGTTCAGGTCAAGCGAGTTTGCTGGCCAATCAAGCACAGTAACACCATGGTCATTGAACCAGGTTTGGTACCTTTGGCAGTGTGGGCAGTTGCCAAGTCCTGCTGGAAAATGAAATCAGCATCTCCATAAAGCTTGTCAGCAGAAGGAAGCATGAAGTGCTCTAAAATTTCCTGGTAGATGGCTGCGTTGACTGTGGACTTCAGAAAACACAGTGGACCAACACCAGCAGATGACATGTCAGCCCAAATCATCACTGACTGTGGAAACTTCACACTGGACTTCAAGCAACATGGATTCTGTGCCTCTCAACTCTTCCTCCAGACTCTGGGACCTTGATTTCCAAATAAAATGCAAAATTTACTTTCATCTGAAAAGAGGACTTTGGACCACTGAGCAACAGTCCAGTTCTTTTTCTCCACAGCCCAGGTAAGACACTTCTGACGTTGTCTCTGGTTCAGAAGTGGCTTGGTAGCCCTTTTCCTGAAGACGTCTGAGCGTGGAGACTCTTGATGCATTGACTCCAGCTTCAGTCCACTCCTTGTGAAGCTCTCCACAAGTGTTTGAATCAGCTTTGCTTGACAGTATTCTCAAGCTTGCGGTCATCCCTGTTGCTTGTGCACCTTTTCCTACCCAAATTCTTCCTTCCAGTCAACTTTGCATTTAATATGCTTTGATACAGCACTCTGTAAACAGCCACTCCTTTCAGTAATGACCCTCTGTGACTTACCCTCTTTGTGGAGGGTGTCAATGATTGTCTTCTGGATCATTGCCAAGTCAGCAGTCTTCCCCATTATTGTGGTTTCAAAGAACAAGAGATACCGTGAATTTATACTGTAGGGATGGTCATTTATTGAAACTCAAATGTAAATATTCTAATACTTTGAGATACTGATTTTTGACTTTCATGAGCTGTAAGCTCTAATCATCAAAATTAAATGTACATATAATTAATCTAAAATATATGAAAGTTTGACTTTTTGAAATAAGTTACAAGAAAAAATAAACTTTCACGATATTCAATTTTTTTAGATGTACCTGTATATTAAAATAGAAAAACATTCTTTTAAATTGTAATAATATTTCACAATATTAGGCTACAGTTTTTTTTCTGTATTTTTGATGAGCATAAGACACTTTCATAATGCTGCATAATTATCAAAAATGATAATATAATTGTTACGGGGATGACGAGACGTGAGACGTGCGGATCCATGTGCAAAGCTTTATTATAAAACATTGGTCAAGACAGGCAGGGTCAATAAACAGCAGACAGGTATGGCAGAGGCAAGACACAAGAGCAATCCTAGAGCAAGCGAGGGTCGACGATCGGCGTACAAAATCCAGACAGGGCAAGGCAGAGAGAATAATCCAAGAACTCGGGCAGGAATCAAAACACAGGAAAACTGACTAGAAAACAGGAAAACGCTTGGTATGCAGACTAGGCTAACAATACTCGGCGGTGAGCAAGAGCAAGTCCCAGGCTTAAATAGAGTGATGGTGATTGTGAAATGGTGATCAGGTGTGGGCGAAATAGTGAACAGCTGTGCAAGTCGTCAGTGCAATGGATTGTGGGAAATTGAGTCCAGTGTGCTGTGTAGTGTAAAAGTCCATGTGGTGAGCGGGTGACCTCTGGTGGTGAGTAAACTGAAGTGCATGGCCACGATTCGTAACAATAATAAAGTCCTTTCACGTCACGATTTCGGCAGCCTATACTTCAAATAATAGGTCTGTAGGTGACACTTGGGCTTTATTAACTAAGATAGTTTCATCAAATAGTAAATGAAAAAAAGCTTTGTGAATTTAGTTTTTTTTTTTTTTTTCACGTCGTTACATTGTTTAGAGCATAATTGTTTTGGGGGGAAAATTTACATTTTTGAAAAAATTACATTTTATTCATGTTTTATTCTATGTCCTCTGTAGAGGACACTAGGACTACGTTTTTCTAAAACATAAAATGGCATGAATAGACATCAAAAAGGCAAAAACAATGGGATTTAAAAAAAATTCACCAATACATTTTTAGGTTTCAGGATTTTTTTCTTCTAAACTTTAAGGATGATTCTCAACTATGTTATAAAATATATAACACAATGATTTGATATACCATTTTGTTTTATGAAATATGTGTGTAACAATTTCCATAAACTGGTTTTCCCATTAAACACAGTGTGGGTTTAATGAGTTGCTGTTGGGACAGCACGTTGAAAAAAGAATTGTCATAATGGGAGTAATAATTGGCCAGATTTTCATAATAATATCTAATATTTCATAACAAAATAGATATATAATTTATTTTCCTATTCAATTGTTATGTCTCCCAAAATGCATAATAAACATGTTTTTAGTCCTGGTGTACAGTGGACATGTTTGAAATGATGTCCTTTTTCATAAAAGGAAGTCATATTTGAATTTGAAAACCTATAACATTTTCCTGAGATGTTGCTTTATGACAAACAATTAGAAAATTATTCAGATTTAAATGACAATTACAAAATATAATCATATTTCCATAAGGATGTAAAATGTTTCACTAAATTAAATGTAGCCATCTACATTTAGCCGTCTTTAAATGTAGTTAAAGACCGAAGAGAAGGTGTGGTCATGGTGAAATTTCCAATCATTTAGTATCTCTATAAAGCCCTGAATGTGCTCTGTACATATCTCTATAAAGCCCTGAATGTGCTCTGTACAGGACATCCAGACTTACAACTGTGACATGTGAGGTCTCAGAGAAATTCACTGAAATAGAATGTCCACTACAGAGGCAAAAACTCCATAGCTGGGTCTCAGGAGGACATATCATACATAAATATAAGTGAATTGAATAGCCTACTGATTACCATTATTGCGATTTTTGGCACTGCACGGTTTTGTGCAGTGCTTTTGTAGTCATTTAGCATACATTTATATGTAAAAAATAAACACGATTTTTCTGACTTTTGAGCGAGTAGTTACTGTTTTGTATAAACTGTCATGTTAATTACAATTCAAATGCATTTTGTTTTATTGACCACAATATCATTGCTATTTGTCCGAGAGGGGCACTTTTGAATAATGTTGAAAAAGGGCAGGGGGTCCAGCCCCCAAACAAACCGAAACAGCAAAACTCTCAGACTTCTTTTGCAGAGAGAGCCCGGTTCCCACAGGGAGCACCCATGCCTGCTGGCTCCTGACAGGGAGAGAAAGTGGAGGCAGGAGAAACCTCGGGCTTCTGTCCTACAGTGAGTACCTGTACCTACCAGGCCTCCACAAAAAGCAAAGGGAAGGCAGTCGAAGTCTCAAGCCTCTTACCAGGGAACCAGTTTCCCACAAGGAGCACCCATTCCTCCTGGTTCCAAACAGAAAAGAAAGTGGAAGCAGAAGCCTCAAACTTCTTTTCCACAGGGAGCCAGGTTCCCAAAAGGAACATTCATGCCTGCTGGTTCCCAACAGAAAACAAAATGGAAGCAGCAGAAGCTTCAAACATCTTCTGCACACAAAGCACCCAATCTGTGGAGGAAGCATGCCGTCTTGTCACCTGTACAGAGAGGTTCCCCACTGGGAGCACCCACGCCCTTAGAGAGAACCCGTGGCCATTGGGTCCTCACAAGGAGCACTCTCTTAAATCTCTTTTTATTTGTATACACATTATTTGTATTTTTTATTTGTGCATGTAAATGTTTTATGTATGTAATAAAAAAATGTACAACTATAAATTCATTTACTAAGTACAATGCACATTAATAATGAAGACATTTTGCCAATGTAAGCCAAAATATAATAGTGGATCAAAACCTTTCATCAAAGTTGTCCTAAAACCAAAATGTGTTCTTGTCTTAGGACTTATTTGATGAACTTTTTGATCCACTTCAAATGTTGAATGTTCAGTTCATCTGCTGATGGCAGGCGGATGAAAGCCCAAAGTCAAAGAATAATATATAAATGCATTATATGTTTAGCAGTGGGGGAAGTAATAAATATCATTGAAGGGTATCATGTAGGATGATTTACAATGCAATAAATATATAGTAGTGCTGTCAATCGATTAAAAAAAACTAATTAATCGCACAGTTTTTTTCCGAAATTAATCACGATTAATCCCACCTAACATTAACGTTTTTACATATACTGTTATATTGCAATAATTTCACATTCAATCTTCAAATTAATGTACAAACAACATAAAGACGTGTTTGTTTAATGGCATCTTTTTACTTTATGACTTAAGGCCAGTACCACTGATACAATAATACTGATGTCTCTAGGAAATTGTTCTTTTTTTTATATTTAAATTAAAATATTTAAACTTTTAAAATATTTTTCTAATATTTAAACATTGTCTATAGCCATTCAGTATAACAGTATAATTGATATTATAGCATTTTAACATTTGTTAAAATTTTAACATGTATTAGACTTTAAAAAATAACTTCTAATTTAAGTGAACTTAAAAAAAAAAGTTCACAAACTTGTGCCCTTCAGCAAGTTGGAAATATACAGAAATTGAATACAGCTATCAAACACTAAATTCTAAATTAAATATAGATAAATCTTTAAAGCTATACAAGTTATTGATTTCCTCTCTTGTTCTTTGATTAACAGACATTACAACAGTGGGGTTATTAGGTTATTTGGCTGCTATTACTTCAAGAGCTGTCGCTGCTGGATCTGACAGGCATCACATTTTCTCACAACTCTGTATTTTTTCTGACTCACTTTAGATCTCGAGTTGAATCAAGTATGTGCCAGTGACAGTGCTAGGCTGCTCCAGGACAGTTTTGAAAACCATTTCAGAGACATGTTCTTAAAGGTGGAGTAGGACATCTTGGAAAATGCTAACTTTAGCCTGATAGCACTGAAAGCGAGTGTCCCACCCTCCCTGCAAATCGTCATCCAAATCCATGCCCCCTGAAGGCATATATGCACACAGACCAGACGACCAGAGATAACATTACTAATATACATTGTGTGCCATTCACTGCTGAGAAAACTTTATAGTACAGTTAGTAAAAGTACAACAATAAGCAACAATGAGCATGGTAGTATGGTATTAGCAAGTCAAAGGCCATACGTTTGATTCTCAGGGAAGGCATGACCTTATAAAGCATAGTTTGAGCACAGTGTAAATGACTTGTGGTTTTCCTAAAGATAAAAATATTCAATAATAATGATGGGAACAGTCTGTAGTTATTATAATTATGGAAGATGCACACCCCTGAAAGTAGCTTACAGTAACTATATTAACCTCAATTTTAATAACTGTAAATTATTACATTAAATATGACAAGTATCATATCAGTATTCAATTCATAGACCCCTCAGGTTGAAACAGTAGAAGAAATTTTAGATTTACTCTATGCTTGTCCTCTGTTGTGCTCTAACAGTACAATACATGCAGATCAGTCACCTACATGCAAAAAACAGTGCATGTCAACCAAAAAATTATGAAAGTTCTTCTTCAATTTATACATTAATTATACAGTTTTAATTTCTGTATGTACAGTTCAAATTGGCACTAAACATTCATGTACAAAATAATGAAACCCCAATAAGTCAAATTCGGTCCATCTTTTATTCTTTATAACCTCTGATAAAAACTGCCTTTAAGTGCTTAGAAGCTTCTGTCACCTCTCTACTGCAATCTTGGCCCATTCCTCACCTGAAAAAAGCTTCCAGGTCATTGTTAATCTTTGGTTTTCTCATTGCCACAGCTTTCTTCAAATTCCACCAAATATTTTATGCAGAAACTGAATAATAAAATGTAAAATAGCATTGCATAGTCTTCACTATACAACCTGAATTCCGAAAAATGTTGGGACGCTTTTTTAAATTTGAAAAAAAAAATGAAAACTAAAAGAATTTCAAATCACATGAGCCAATATTTTAGTCACAGTAGAACATAAATAACAAATGTTTAAACTGAGAAATTTCACAATTTTATGAACAAAATTAGCTCATTTCAAATTTGATGCCTGCTACAGGTCTCAAAGTAGCTCTGACAGGGGCATGTTTACCATGGTGTAGTATCTCCTCTTCAAAACAGTTTGAAGACGTATGGGCATCGAGGTTATGAGTTTCTGGAGTTTTAGTGTTGGCATTTGGTCCCATTCTCTATAGGTGAAAGATCTGGACTGCAGGCAGGCCAATTCAGCACCCGTACTCTTCTACTATGAAGCCATGCTGTTGTAATAGCTGCAGTATGTGGTTTTGCATTGTCCTGCTGAAATACACGTCATCTGGAGGGGAGCATATGTTGCTCTAAAACCTTTATATACATTTCAGCATTCATAGTGCCTTCCAAAACATGCAAGCTGCCCATACTGTATGCACTTATGCACCCCATACCATCAGAGATGCTGCCTTTTGGACTGAACACTGATAACACGCTGGAAGGTCTCTCTCCTCTTTAGCCCGGAGGACACAGCGTCCGTGATTTCCAACAAGAATGTCAAATTTGGACTCGTCTGACCATAGAACACTTTTCCACTTTGAAACAGTCAATTTTAAAGCCTTGGGACACAGGACATGACAGCGCTTATGGACCATGTTCACATATGTCTTATTTAGTCCAGAGCAGAGAGTGATTGACACCAACAGCTAGTAAATTAGGCACGGTCACTTTAAGACACAATGCAAGGTTTCAATATAATGATACACATCCAATTTCTTTCTCATCTCTTTACATTCACTTAAAGCTGGGCTCAGACTAATGCAGTTTTAAAATTCTAACTGATTATAAAATCTGCTTGCAGCTCACACATAGGAAGAATGTAAGATTTTCTTCCTAAACATGCACACACTACAAGATTTAAAATTTGCACAATACATGATATTCTATAGTAGTTAGAATCCTAAACATGTTTATTAAACGACTTCCATTACCAGCTAATCTGTGCCGAACATCAGAACCGACCGAAGTCCTCGACAAGATTTTTTATCCGATTCACAGGAGGGGAAAATCAGGGATAAATCGGTCTAAAACTGTAGTGTGAGCCTGGTTTAAGACATAACCAACAGTTTTTCGAGGATACTCACGAAGATGGGTATTTCAACATAATTTTGTATGTATTTTTCCATTCAAGTGCAAGAAGACACCAAACTCAATTCAGTGTTCATGGGCTTTGAGACGTGACTGAATTAAGTTCTTTCACATGTTTTTGCGCTTAAATGTTTAAATCGGTGAGGTGTATTTGTTTGTTCAAGTGCAAGAAGATGCGACAGTGAACTCAATTCGGTCTTCGCTGAACAGAGTTTTTTTTAATCTTCCTGTGCTTGAATGCTTTAAATCTCTTGAATGTTTAAACTGGCAAGTCTTAAAAATACGTGCCAATGATAAGCTTTCATGACGTCGTGCAGCAGTGGCCCGTCAACTGTCCTAAGCATCTTTCATGCTAGTTTTGGACAGTTGGTTGAAATCACCGGGGGGCAAACCCACAGCCGTGGGCCCCTATAATCACCACCTTCCTCCCCACTAGCGATGGCCCTGCATACAGTTAAGATTTTCACTTCCTGCAACAGCAATCGCATGTTTGACCATGGGAATAGTGTTCTGCTGTTCATAAACCTAGCCTTTTTTGCACAAGACATACCTCTGCCATGGGTTCAGAAAGTTCCAGTTTGGTCACATCACTCCATAAAACATTCTTCCACAACTCCACAACTCAAACCCTCAAAGGTTTTTTTGTACAACACATTTTAAGTTAGGAATAAGGCTGCCAGCTGTGTCTCTAGAAACTTTTAATGTCTTGGAAATCTTCATGTAGCCCTAAACTTTGTAATGTAATTAAACTATTTCTTCTCTATAGCTATTGTATAGCTTTTGCTGTATTTGCTACTCATCCTTAGCACATGTGTAATGCATGGCGCAAGTGCAACCCTCCCTCTCAAACAGTGAATAACAGAAATGAGCGTGAAAGGAGTGCACTATTTCTAGATTTGGACCAGTGACCAGAAGATTAGACTCGCTCAAGAGACAGTGCCAACAAGACGAAAGGCAATAGTGACAACACTGGCAGTGAAATTCAAAACATCACAACGTGACACAAAAGAAAAGTAATGGCAAAAATTAAGACAAAGACTTGTTCCAAACAAGTAAAATGTTACCTTACTATAACCCTTATATATATTTATATTTTCTATTTAGTTTGTGACTATTATTGATTGTTTCTTTTTTTTTTTTGGCCTATTTAGATTCGAGCTAATAAAGTTAATTAACCCTTACTCGGATAATATGTGTATAAAATTTATTTTCACTTATTTATTCAATTTGTTTCTAATTGGCTTATTTAATGTAGAGAATAACTTTAAATTTCAATACAATCCTTCCAAATGATAACCCTTTGAAATACCCCTTTCACCCTTGTTTTCCAGGAAAAGAAATATAGAACCAAATAATTAGATGAAATAAAATACAGTAGAATTTTAAAAGATGAAGGAAAAAAAAATAGTACAAAAATAAAAAAAATCACAATAAATCAAATTAACTGCTCACAATAGCAGACTCGATATGAATTAAGATTTCACTAAATCTCAATTCCAGTTCAGTGCTGCTTACACGAGATCCTTCTTCCGCAATTGAATTCTGAGCAACACTGTTCAGTCAGAAAGGGGGGAAACATACACACAATCCTTCCACTCCATGTATTCCTTGATCCACAAAGCTCGGTCCTTATATGGGCATGGCTCGCAATGACGGCTTTAACTCGAAGCAGGGACAGTTCAAATTCAAAATCTTCCTCAGGAATCGTCCAGTGTCCAGGAAACGTGCAGCATCCGACTCAGGGAATGATGAAAAAAGTAGAAAATAGAAAGAGAACGAGAAAGGACAAAGGACAAAACAAAACAAAAAGGGAAAAAATTAAAAGACCCAGCCTTGCAAAAGACAAAGCCAAAAGAAAAACACAATTAGACATTCCTTTCAAAAATATACATCATTACAGCAGTTAATCTGCAAATAAACATCATTCAACATATTTAAACTTCATTTGCATCTAACATTACCATATTGAATTTGCATAGATGTGCAAAGAGCATTTTTCAAATGACGCACTTAAGCGTCATCTGATGTGCATCACGATCAGCCATTAGCTCATAGCTCGAATAAATAACTTTTGTAAACTGTTCATAGTAACTTTTAACTCTGAAACATTAGTTAACACATTCACACAATATTCTTACCACTTCAAACCAGAAGATTAACTTTTATGCTTATTTTAACTGCGCATAACAACAGCATTTAATGGTTAAACACCATTTAACAAACATTTATACAAACTAACCTCAGTAATTGAGGATTTATTCACTTCACTTACCAAGAGAATAAATTTTTTTTTTTTCAGTTATGAAGTTTGCAGAAAGACAAAACTTTAACTTCAGGCCTTTATTTTCCCTGTAGCATTCCACGAATGCTAAAATAAATACATGTATTTTCTCTATCTCTCTCTTTACAGATATTAATAAAATAAAATAATTGGTTTACACATTCGCGAATATTGTAGTTTTTTTTCTTTTTTCTTCAGCAACAGGGTTTCTAGTAACCTGGGTTACACATGCTAAGTTTATGTATGTGTAACAGCTCAAGCTAATTCTGTTTTCTAATAGAGTTTCTAAAGGCTTAATTGTGTTGTAAGACAATTTTGTTCACTTCCATAAAACTAAGTGACTTAAAAACTGAAATGTTGAATAGTGGTTGAATAATTATGACATAACTGTATTATTAAAAATCCTATAACTAAAAAATATGACCTTATACAGTACATTAACATTTTAATATGCCAGTAAACTGCTATAGATGCCATTTTTATCAAATTCTAGATATTCAGAAAAGCATTTCTAAAGAAATACAGTCTCAGGGGTTGAATAATTTTGATTGCAGCTGTATATAATGAAAACCTTTTACCTTTCACTTCGTTGCCATACAGGACCAGTGAATTGCCATTTTGCCAATTGCCAACATACCTTTTGACGATATGGTAATAGATTTGGCTTTTTGGATTTTCACTTTAAAATAACATACTTTATTCATAAGGTAGTGTAAACAGATAATTCGTGATTTTAAACCCATATTTTTTAATTGGTATTATTCATTTATTTGTACTTTTTTTTTACATTTTCTCTAAGTAAAAGCAATAGTAACAGTCAGACAGGAAGGACAATCCAAATGTGCAGCATACTGCATTTATTTATGTAAGGCAATGGTTACAAGTGTAGAGTTATCTAAATAATTTTGCACAAAATGTCAAAAGTCAGAATGAAGATTGCATACATCAATAGAAAAACTGTACAATTATTTATAACACTGGCCCCTCCTTACACAGTGTCCCCTAAACAGTATTTGGACATTTAAAGTAAGTCACATTTAAAAATGCCTGTAATTTTGACAATTTGTTAATGCAAAGATATTAATACATTTTAATTGAGGCTTAAGTGTCCATATACATTTTAGGGTCACTGTACATGCAGAAGATCATAGAGCACATCCATTGCTAAGAACATGCTTTACACCCCAGCAAATAGAACAAATGATCCATTAAACCATGGATTCAGCTCCTCTTGTGTCATTTCTGCCTGCAAGAATGACATTTTCAGACTTGTAGAGGTGATTCAGTTAAAAGAAGAAGGGTAAGAGAGAGCTCTGCTAACTGGATATCTGGAGGCACAGAGACAGAGATAAAGTGTATGAAAGACAATCACAGATGATGATCACTAATGTCCACCTCTGAGATGCTGCTAGCAGGTTTCACCCTCTACTGAGTCTGGTTTAGACTTTTAAGCCACAGAGCCGATCATATTTAATCAGGATGGGATCCTTTTATTGTGCAATGCATCAAACACTGGCAGTCACTCCTTCTTTTTCTGCCCGTTGACTATGATCTCCAGGACATGGGTGAGGTCCATCATCTTGGTGAGCATCTCCATGATATCAGGATGTTCTTTAGCCCCTGTGATGAACTCCTCCAACGTCAACTCACCTGCCAAAGTATAGACATTTGATTTTAAGTGTGAATCTTTCCCAAGGTCAGATTTCAACACAAAATTCAAAGAAGAAATTAAGATTATATAGTGTAAAATATACTAAATAAAAATGCAAACACATAGTGTTGTACAGATTAATATAATTTTTTGTATTAAATTGAAAAAATATTGTTTTAAATCTGAAAAAGAAAAGAAAAGAATTTGTTCTCTGTGTATAAATGCTGTAATGAATATTAATTTTAGTCCATAACCTTGTTCTTATACTAGTTCTATAAAGAAAACTAAACCTTGACTCTTGTTAATTACAGTAGTGGTGTTAGCTTAATGGTTTTAGATTGGGGCTGATTATACTAAAGTTTCAGGTTCAATCCTGAACAGAAAAGACTTGTGACCTTAAAGCACATTAAACAACACAGTGGACAACAGGAGGAATTAGTGTTATGTAAGTTGTTCCAAATGAAATATTGCAGTTGACATATTACATTGTAGGTTAATATGCTCCAGCAGATCTCACCTTCATTATTGACATCAATCCTCTCATAGATCAGAGACACAATATCATCTGGAGGGATATCATAACTCCGTGTAATGTCCTGGATTGCCTGGGCAAAAATGAAAAATATGAATATTTACTCCTCTACTAACACCACTGTCTTAATGACACAGTATAAAAAAATAAATAAATAAAAACACTGTCTTGGAATATATGGAATACACAGTATAAATGGACAGGTGTAATAGCTACATTTTGAGAATGATGAAGGAGCTCATCAAACAGCCATCATGAATTTAGGTTAGGACTTAATACAAATTACTTTCCCTAAAGTTGCAACTATAGTATTCTATATTCTAAGATACACTCAGTCATTTAATCAATTTTACACATGAAGAAATAATAATATGTGAGAAAAATATTTTTGAAGATTCATGAGAAGAGTCATATCAGAAGTTTAATAACAAATGTTGTATTCTACATGAAGTGGGTTGCCTCATGGAGGCTTCCATGTTGAGACCACAAGATCAGTCAAATACTACTTGGTTTATCTCCATAATACTGGAAACTTTCGCTTGAAGAATAAATGTGATATATGTGAATGTGCATTTTTACTATGGCATAGGTAACTGAAAACCATTGCTTTTATGAGATGATATGACTGAGTGCACCTTAAACTGAACTGTAGTCTGGACTAGTGGTCGTACACCAGAGGAAACACAGAATAAAGAAAAAATGGATACTTTACTTTGAATATGGTCTCCATTTCATCTCTGTCAATCTTGCCGTTTCCATCCTGATCGAAGAGTTTGAAGTACCACTTCAGCTTCTGGTTTATCTCTCCTTTCAGTAGAAGACTTACAGCTGCAATGTATTCTACAAAATCTATATAGCCATCCTGTGGAAGAAAAAAAGAAAGAAAATATTTGAATATATAATATCGACATCATTTTAAAAGGGCCTTTCAAACAGGATGCATTCTTACATTGAACAATTAGATAGAGAACAACATAATATAACAGAATGCAGGGATCTTCTGTTTAAAGATTATCGTCACCAGCATGGTCAATGTCTGTGCACATCATCCATATGCAGTGCGATTTTATTACATAAAAATGTCTTTGCACTTGTATTGCGGGTTTCAAAAATAACTTGAATCAAACTTCTATAAACATTTTTTTCCAGAAAGTGGCCCATGTGTGAGCTGAGCATACATTTTGCACATGGTTAGAAAAATCTGACTAAGCCCCTGCAGTGATGTGATTTCACAGAGTACAGCATGTTCCTGGATCAACATCCTTGTTGATCCTGGAACAACATTCCAATTAACCAATCAGAATTAAGGGATAGGTTTACAGGAAATGTCAGTTTTAGCCTTTCAACCACAGTTGGGAGCTTCTACGCCCTTCTTATTCAGCTATTATTTACCACTTATTTTATAAATTATAGGTAGCACTGTACACATAAGAATTTTCCAAAAGTTGCTTTTCCACACTGAATATGCTGAAAGTACCTTAATGCATAAGCGTAAAATAATAAAAACTCACTACGATGATACCAAGAGACCAGTCATAATAGGTTTCAACGCCATTTTTCAGGCACAATCATGTTATTAGCACAATATCCCACCATTCATTGTATATGCCGGTCACACGCAAAATTGCCATTTCTAGAATGCTCTAATACGCAACTGTCATGCTTATCTACAGAACAGCACCAGTATTTTCAGCCAGGAATAGAATACATGTACAAAGTAACGTTTATCTTTAACACTATGAAAGTGAATAGCAAGCACAACCAGATATATTCTGTAGATATATGGGGACGATATGTGTCATATAACTAAACATGTTCATCATAGTTTCCAAACACTTTAATTTTCAGTCTGCATTACAACACTTGAAAATGCGGTTTTCAAAACTTTACTTGGGAGAGCGTTTTCAAAAAGTTTTTCCTGAACAAAATTGCTATCCGGAAGGCCAAAACATTAAGAAAACAATACATTTTAGAATTTATCTGGATTAATGTGGTTGTAGCCTGTAACCTAAATGTTCCTGTCACACATTTCTCTCACCCCATCCATGTCAAATGTGAAGAAGACTTGGTCTACATAGCCGCTGGCTTCCTCAGTCATCCCCTGCATCTGTAGCATGGTCTTGAGTTCAAAGAGCGTGATGAGACCTGATGGCGATTCCCTCATGAACTTGTTGTACCAGTGGTGCATGTCCTCAGCCAAGACTTCATCCATGTTGGATCCGTGGGCACCCATACCTCCTCAGAGAGCCTCTTTGTAAATGAAATGTAGAACTGGTTTGTCAAATCCAGAAGTCCAACAGTAGCTGCAGTTTACTGAGTATGAGCTGTGAACAGTTTGCTGCTCAAAGCCAGGATTGACTGTTGATGACGGCACAAAGTCTAAAGCCCTGAGGACTAGGCAACTAAAAGGAGAGATAACCCTTTAATTGGATAACTGTTGAAACCTTCCAAGAACTAAAGGACATCTATGGCCGTCAAAGAGGGAAATCGGAAAGTCTCCAGATGGACTTACCCTTCCCCCTTTGGGGAATAGGTCATGATTTGCAGTGATCCTGAACTTCCTGACCTTGCCTGCAAGGGCTTAGCGTAGAATGATCAATCACTTTCCATGGAGAGGTCAAGATCTGGCCAATAAGCTTAAATGTTCCTGGCCTCTCTGAGAAAACCACGCCCAGCATTACTATTTTTTGCCGAATTTCTTAGGATGCCGAGTTCTAGTCTAGGGAAACCCTTTAGAACAGGCTATTTTTGAGTCGCCCAAAGTTCAGTGTGAAATGTTACTAGGACGGAGGATATTTTAAGAAATGATTAAAACTGTATCAAGAGATATAAACTGTATCAAGCGGCCAAATATAGCAGGGCTCTGCTAAATTTAAAACACTTAAGTAATACAATTTTACATTGAAAGTCAATAAGTCAGTTTTAAGAAGTAATTATGGCAAGTATGACTATTATTATTGTTTGCATTTAAAGTTTGACATTTCTGTGAACTCACCTTTTGCTTCAGACCTAAATTATACTTTGTTGAGAGGTGTGTGATTAATTTTCTAAATGATCAGATTTATAATTTATGATTGTTCCACTATGCACCTAACAACCACCCAGAAGACTCTAGAAACTCCTTAGGAAACATTTATTAATGTTTTAGTAACATTGTAGTAATCGCATAGCAACATGCTAAAAATAATACACCTTAGCAACTGTTGCACCTTAGCAACACCCAACACTCTCAGCATTGTGGCAGCAAGCTTATCATGAGCAAACACTACATTTTTCTAAAAGTGAATCACTTTATTTTTTGAAATTATGAACTAGCCACACACTAGCTAACATTTACACCATGTCTGAAAAGATGTCTTATAATATGATTATTATTGTTCCAAAGTTGAAACAACATTTTGAATATTTTTAGGATAAAATGTCTTATTTAAATATTTATAACATATGTCTCGTCTTGCTATGAATTAAAGTTATTTTTAATAAAGTTTTTTTATGTATATTTTATGTTAGCATTTTATGTGTGCTTATAGCACACACATTAAAAAACATACTTTTTGCTAAACTTGACAAAATTACATCTTAATTGGAAATTAAACAATAAAATATAGCGTTCACAATAT
Source organism: Barbus barbus (assembly GCF_936440315.1). Lineage (NCBI taxonomy): Eukaryota > Metazoa > Chordata > Actinopteri > Cypriniformes > Cyprinidae > Barbus > Barbus barbus. Next base: position 22,063,687 of record NC_136762.1, read on the forward strand.
TTGGCAGCTGTCAGTTTTTTTTATTAAAACAATGACCTTTTTCAGGCATTAAATATTTAAATGGTTATTTAATACTGTTAAGTTGTAATTACAACGTACAGTTTTTAATGGATATTTAAGTGGCATTTAACCATTTTTAGCAAAAGCTAAAGACCAACTTCTAAACTCAATCCCATGTGTTGTGTTTGTCCAACACAGCTGACCCATGTGTGACCACTGGCATATGCATGATCCATTCAGGAACATAAAGCGCAACCTCACTGAGATTAAATGCAGAGGATAAATCAATCAGACTATCAAAGATCAGTGTTCCCGTTATAGTCAATCTGGCTTCAGACAATTTCCAAAACAGATTACATTAATTCTTTTGAGATTCTTGGGACTTCTTAAATAACATCCCCTGCAACATACAACCACAAATGAAATCGTAGTAATTGATGCCAAATACAGAACATTCTGTAATATGCTGCAATATTTCTATTTAATTATTAAATGTAGTATTTATTGGTTTAAGTAAAATGTGTCTAATTTGAGAATCTTAATTTAGACCATAAAGAAAACAGTTTTAACGTGATGTGGAAAATTGAAAAATCAACAGTAGCTTTTATGATAAAAAAAAAACAAATTGTGACTGATACTATTTACACATAGTTTGTGTTTAAAATATTTCTCCAAAAAAATGCAAGTCATGTGCTCAGGATGTTCTATTAATAAAAACAGGAGTAAACAATAGGGAAAGTTGATTAATCGGACAGATGGCATGGCCAAATCATGCCACCCTTGCCAATCTGATTTAAGCAGTATTATGCTGATTACCTAATTAAATCTGCTGTTTTAATTCTCATTATCTCAATTTAATTAATTGTGAACTTATATGTTCTCCACTGAATATGCTGACATTCTTTAGTGAAAGTGAATACACTAAAGGTGATGTGACATACGGCCAAGTATGGTGACCCATACTCGGAATTTGTGCTCTGCATTTAACCCATCCAAAGTGCACACACACAGCAGTGAACACACACACACACACACACACACACACCGTGAACACATACCCGGAGCAGTGGGCAGATGTATGTATTTATGTATGCAGATGTGTTGAATAGAGACATCCAACACACTGCCCACTGACCCACCTATAACAACAACCACAAAAATAAGTTGAGTAGGTGTTATAATCACAATATAACAACATGGGATACTTTTTGGTACCTTTACACTTGCACTTACACATGAAAGAGCTGTTAGCCTCACAGTTCCAAGTATTCTGTTACTCGTCAAGCCTTAAATGGGGTGCAGCCTGTGTTGTACAAGACATTTTTTTGTTTAGTTGAACAAACTTAATGTGAAAGTTTTATGTTAGCTAACTACTAGTTAGCAATAGTGTATGTTCAACCATAAATTAATGTATAATTATAATTTGTGGGATGAGCATAACAAGAAGAAAATGGTCCTAATATTGGCATTAGAGTTATTGTCTAATAGTCTATCCATAGTGCTTAAAAACCAATCTGATCTAACAACAACAACAATAATAATAATTATAATAAACATAATTATTTGACTTTTGGCTTCTAAATGAATACCAACATTGATATTATTTTACTTTATAAAAATAAAAAATTTTCCTGCACAGCCTCAGCTCTGAATGAAAAAATCTAAAGTTTCTCAATTGTATGTGGCACATTAAAGAAAAATGAAATGGCAGCTCTGTCCCAATTATTTCTTCTAGATAGAACTGAGTTTAAATCGGGGGTAAATTTGGATTTTTAAAATCTCACATGTGTCTCCTCTAGAGTTTCAGTGTAGATTCAAAATGCCTCACATCATGTATAGCCTTGGACTTAGAGAACCAAAAAAAGAATAATTCCATTTTTTTTTTTTTTTTTTTTTTAATAGGCCTATACTTAACTTATATTACATAATGTTCAACATACACACTCAATCGTTAAGGTTAAAATTGTTTAGTAACAGATCATTGCTTGGTTGGCATGCTGAAATGTTGGCTATATTGTCATAGAGACAGCTTTAGCAGTGTTATACAGTATAATATTGTTAAGAGTTGATGCTTTTAGTGGCAACGTTAACTTTTCCCAATTCTAAAAGGGTTTTTCAACGGCACAAAATGAATCTGGAGTACAACGAATTAAAGTGCTGTAGTCACATAGATATACTGGGCTAAGTAATGCTGGCACCAGTCACTAAACACAAAACTAATGGCTGGCTGCAAAAGAGCAGTACCACTAGAAATGTACCGGAAAAAAATCTGATAATAAAAATATACGATTATTTGATTTCTTCACAAAAATACTGAGTTTCAATGTAACACATTTAATGTGAACAATTATACAACAAAGAATACGTTAATGATTTGTACTTGGCTTGTGACGTGATGCGATCATCGTCCTAGTCATAAAAGAAAAGTCAAAGTACATGTTCGGAGTTTCGCCATTTTAAACAGCACGGATTCTTTGCAATAAGCGATCAAAAATTTTAACAGAAATGTTTATTAACTTGATGGAAAATGTGGATGGTTTTTATTAACCTTAATGTAGCCAAATTTTGATTAAGGTGACTATTCAGGTCTCTAGATGCTTTACAGATTACTTCCGCATTGATTTTCCGAAGAATATATTCATTTTTATATGTGCTTGATATTGAACGCGTCTTCTTGGGTGTTCATGCTTAATCTTAAACTGAATTAAATCTATCTGCAAAGTCCATCCAGAATCAGGGTGGAGACTTCACGGATGAAACAAAAACATCCAGAGATGAAGATTATTATCCAAGATGCGGGTACTTTGAATGGACACTGTATTAAATACATTTATCTTATAAAAAGGATGTCATTAGCCTATTTAAATGTGATTTTTCCCCAGTTTCACAGACAAGGCTTAAGCCTAGTCACAAAATGTAAGTCTGAGCTGTTTCAACTGAAAGAAACTTGCACTGATTGATCTTAATATATATCAATGACTTTGTTTTGTCTCAAGAGGGACACAGTACACTCCAAAAAATGCTGGGTTAAATACAACATAGCGCTGGGTAAAATATGGACAAACCCAGGTATTGGGTTGTTTTGACCCAGCGGTTGGGTGAAATGTTTAACCCAACCTGGGTAGTAACTTAACCACTGGGTCACAACCCAATAGCTGGGTTTGTCCATATTTTACTCAGTGTCCAAATTTTTTAGAGTGTTTTTTTTTTTTTTTTTTTCTAAGGCACGTTTACAAAATTACTTAAATGTCCTAATTGAACTATGGCCAAATCAAATTCAAATTTAGGTGTCAAACTCAATTCATGGAGGGCCGCAGCCCTGCAGAGTTTAGTTCCAACCCTGCTCCACCACACAAACCACATAGTTTTCAATTGAGCCTGAAGGACTTGATTAGTTAGATCAGGAGTGTTTAATTAGGGTCTATGCCTTGTCTGTGAAACCAGGCCTAAATGTTAAGATGGATTTGTTTTCTGTTTCATTTCAGTACAGCGAGAGAGATCAGATTACCAGATTTCAGCTGTGTGTCTATGAGCTTATGGTCTATTGAACAGCCAGTAAATATTAAGAGTGGAAACACACAACCTGATCTCATGTATGAACACAGTAAAAAACATATGATTATAGAATTACATTTTTGATTTATGGTGGGTAAATTTTAGATCTGTTCTTTATTGCAGTTCAGTCCAGCAGGAGAGACTCCCTCACTTACTGACTTTGTAAAAAAAACATACCTGGGGGCACTTTTTAGCGAGACACGAAAAACGTACCAATAAGTACATATCACTATAGTTTCCAAAAGAAATGAACACTAGAGGCAGTAAAACTCTGATGCCTTTTATTCCTTTTCACACAAATTTACAGAGTTTTTATTAATAAAGCATAATTTTCACTCAATTACTTGAATAATATCATGTTATTACTTTGAAACAATATTAATATTCTGGGAGATTTGAAAACTGATGCTTTTGAACATTAGCATTACACATATCCAGCTTCATATCTACGGGTTTTCATAGCTTGTAGGTTTGTTCGGTAGCTCACGGAGTACGGAGATGTACTTGAGAGGTGATGAGCTCTGGTTTGAATCCCGTGTACTACGGTTTGACAAAACAGTTCAAATCTGCGTATGAGGACGTTCAAATAGCACGGTTGCATCAACAAATGCATTTTTATATAAGTTTTGCATTTGTCAACACTATCGGGTAAGTTTAGAGTTGGGTTTGGTGTAGGGCATATTTCCAACACGAATGAATGAATTTTTAGCGATGGTCCCCGGATATTTGAATTCTGAACCGCCACAATACGTACCTGAAGTAATGTAATAAAAACACAGCAATACGTACCTATATCAGCGTAATAAAACCATGCCAGTGTTTATGTATTGAACCCGTGTTTTAGCACCACTCAGTGGACATTTCTCTTTGAAACTGCGGCGAAACGTGCAGTAAGGTACGTAAAAACGGTCTCGCTAAAACAGTGCCCCCAGGTATGTTTATGCCATGAGACCAGGTTGAAAACTACAGAGGAAAACTGGCCATCATACATTAAACGACTGAGGATCATACTCTACTAGACTTTAAAGTTGTTCTCATCACAACAAAGTTATGTCAAAATGTGGGACTTGTTCCTAGGAGATGCGTAACATGAAAAAAGTATGCGTTCTGAAACCACTTCAAAATATCAAATGTTCATCAGACTGGATGGAATCATAGTCTGAAGCTAAAGGAATCTGAGTCTGTGACCATCATACACTATGCGATTTTCTGTTAGGCTAAATGTCAACTCAAATATGCAGACTGGTTTTGAATTTCAGCAACTAGCATCATCTTTTCCAGACTGTAAATCAGGGCAAAAATTGGATGAATCGAATTACAGCCTTTAGAGAACATACAGAAAATCTAAGTTAAACCTGAATTCCGGAAATGTTGGGACATTTTTAAAATGTAAATAAAATGAAAACTAAAAGACTTTCAAATCACATGAGCCAATATTTTATTCACAATAGAACATAGAGAACATAACAAATGTTTAAACTGAGAAATTTTACACTTTTATCCACTAAATGAGCTCATTTCATATTTGATGCCTGCTTCAGGTCTCCAAAAAGTTGGCACGGGGGCAACAAAGGGCTGAAAAAGCAAGACATTTTGAAAAGATTCAGCTGGGAGGACATCTAGCAATTAATTAACATCAGGTCTGTAACATGATTAGCTATTAAAGGGTTGTCTTAGAGAGGCAAAGTCTCTCAGAAGTAAAAATGGGCAGAGGCTCTTCAATCTGTGAAAGTGCGTGTAAAAAGATTTAAAAACAACGTTCCTCAATGTCAAATTGCAAAGACTTTGCAAATCTCATCATCTACAGTGCATAACATCAAAAGATTCAGAGAAACTGGAGAAATCTCTGTGCGTAAAGGACATGGCCGAAGACCTTTGTTGAATGCCTGTGGTCTTCAGGCCCTCAGACGACACTGCTTCACTCATCGGCATGATTCTGTCATTAACATTACTAAATGGGCCCAGGAATACTTCCAGAAAGCACTGTTGGTAAACACAATCCGCCATACCCTCTGCAGATGCCAACTAAAGCTCTATCATGCAAAAAGGAAGCCATATGTGACCCTGGACCACAAAACCAGACATAAGGGTCAATTTTTCGAAATTGAGATTTATATATCATCTGAAAGCTGAATATTGATTGATTTTCCAGCTTTCCATTGATGCATGGTTTGTTACGATAAGACAATGTTTGGTCGAGATACAACAATTTGAAAATCTGGAATGTGAGGGTGCAAAAAAATCTAAATATTAAGAAAATTGCCTTAAAATTGTCCAAATATTGGTACGCTCTTAGCAATGCATATTACTTATCAAAAATTTACTTTTGATATATTTGCAGCAGGAAATTTACAAAATATCTTCATGGTACATGATCTTTACTTAATATCCTAATGATTTTTGCCATAAAAGAAAAATCTATAATTTTGACCCATACAATGTATTTTTGGCTATTGCTACAAATATACCCCAGCGACTTAAGACTGGTTTTGTGGTCCAGAGTCACATATGTAAACATGGTCCAGAAGCGCCGTCGTGTCCTGTGGGCCAAGGCTCATTTTAAATGGACTGTTTCAAAGTGGAAAAGTGTTCTATGGTCAGATGAGCCCAAATTTGACATTCTTGTTGGAAATCACGAACGCTGTGTCCTCCGGGCTAAAGAGGAGGGAGACCTTCCAACGTGTTATCAGCGTTCAGTTCAAAAGTCAGCATCTCTGATGGTATGGGGGTGCACAAGTGCATACGTTATGGGCAGCTTGCATGTTTTGGAAGGCACTATGAATGCTGAAAGGTATATAAAGGATTTAGAGCAGGGGTGGGCAAACATTTTGACTCGAAGGCCACATCATGTTTTCCAAATTAAGTGAAGGGCTACATAATGTGTTTATGACAAATGAAGCTTTGATGTTTTTTGGGGTTTTTTTATTCTAAATTGACACTCACTACTGTACTATGTATACTTGTACATACATGTCAGTTCTATTCTTGTACCATCTCTACCTATTTTTATGAGCACTTTATGACACACAGATAAGTTGCATTGGTGTACAAGTCGATTGATGTATGACACATTTTATCATTTTATTCAGAAATGTAAAATAAACTAAACGTTTCCAAACATTAGAAACACGTATTTATATTCCCTACACTCCACAAAAAAATCCTGTTAATTTAGCAGTGTTCAGGAAAAAAAAAAGAAAATATAAGTAAAAACATTTGGCGCATCATTAAATGAAAAATACATCAAAGACGAACACAAACTCTTCAGCAGCTAGAAACCTATATCAGGCAAGAACGGGACCAAATTCCAACACCAAAACTCCAGAAACTCATAACCTCGATGCTCAGACATCTTCAAACTGTTTTGAAAAGAAGAGGAGATGCTACACAATGGTAAACATGCCCCCGTCACAACTATTTTGAGACCTGTAGCAGGCATCAAATTTGAAATGAGCTCATTTTGTGCATACAATTGTAAAATTTCTCATTTTAAACATTTGTTATATTACCTATGTTCTATTGTGAATAAAATATTGGCTCATGTGATTTGAAATTAGTTTAGTTTTCATTTTATTCAAATTTAAAAAAACGTCCCAACATTTCCGGAATTTGGGCTGTACAAAAAATAATTTGTTATCAGTGTGTGGTGTTTAACGTGTGTTCTCTACAGGTTGTGTGATTGTGACATCACAGATGAAGGTTGTTGTAACGAGGAGGCAGTGTCTTTAAGATCCATGTGCAGCTTTATTATCACACAAGAATGGTCATACAAGCATAAGTCAATCACAGGCGTCAGGTACCATGTAGGCAAGGCAGAATCATAAACAGAGTTCGGGCTAGAGGTCTGGGCAGGCGGCAGACAGATAACAAAACAGATCAGCAAGACAGGCAGAGTCAGATTAGGCAGGCAGAGTTCTTTCATAAACGGGTAAACAGACCAGGTTGGCAACAGGAAATCAAACACGGGATAAATGCTCAGAAATGTCTGCATGGCAAGAACAAGACTTCACAATGAGAGCAAGGGTGGAGCAGATTAAATAGGACAGTCAATGGGGAACACCTGTGCAGGTAATCAGTCTCAGGTACGGGGTGTGATGGGAAATGAAGTCCGAATGACAGAGTTAATACTCAGGTGAGGGTTCCCTCTGGTGGTGAACGGAGGGAGCCACAGAGGCTGAGTTCGTGACAGTTGAGCTGCCCTGGCTTCAGATCTGAGATCAGACTCCTCACACCTGAAAGAACTAAACCTGTCTGATATTAAACTAGAAGATTCAGGAGTAAAGCATTTATCTGCTGGACTGGAGAATCTGCTTGGCTCTGGCTCGTAGCTTTTAAAATAATACTCCTTTAGTGTCTTAATTTTGTACTTGCTCTGAAATTTTAATTAAAATGTTTGATCCTTCACCAGAACAGTTGGTCATACAGTAATTCATCTAAAATAATGACAGTCCTTCCTCTGTAGATCTTTTATGTTAAACTTCTAATGTGAATTGAAATATTTTGATGGACAGATGTTTAAAACAGTGAAGAATGTGTGAAGGAATTGTGGTGTCACAGATAAAGGTTGTGCTGCTCTGGCTTCAGCTTTGAGTTTAAACCCATTTCACTTGAGAAAACTGGACTATGAATGAACTTGGCAATTCAGGTGTAAACCTGCTGTCTGCTGGACTGGAGAATCCTCACTGTAAACTGCAAACACTGATGTAAAATCATAGGACTCTCACACATATTGTAAACTAGGGGTACCAAACCCTGCTCCTTGGAGTTTTTACTCCAACCCTAATCAAACACACATAAAACAACTAATCAGGGTGTTCAGGATTACTTGAAACTAACAGGCAGGTGTGTTGGAGCAGGGCTGGAACTAAACCCATGTTAAATAAAAGTACACTTCCATAATGTACTTAAAGTGCTCTATTTTTGCAAACTAAGTTTGTACTTAATATATTAAAAAATGATTCTTTAGTACTTCTTAAAGGAACACTCCACTTTTTTTGAAAATAGGCTCATTTTCCAACTCCTAGAAATAATATACTCTAGAATTTTGCTGTTGTTATTGATTCGTTACGGAAGTCTACCTGAAGTTAAAGGGGTCATCGGATGCAAAATTCACTTGTACATGTTATTTGAACTTAAATGTGTGTTGGCAGTGTGTACACACAATCACCCTATAATGATAAAAATCCACCCAGTGTTTTTTTTTTTTAAATCCCCAAAAATTGTTGATTGACACTGGTTTTTTACCTTAGACCCGCCCTGAGGAAGCTGTAGACAGTCCGCCATTGTTTCCACGCCTGAGCGGTTGTAGACAAGAATGTCTCCTAAGTTATTCAGGTGTTTTGTTGTTGGATGTAATAATGAGCATAGCAGTCGTCATTTACTCTCTGCTGAAGATATAGTGGATTACTTTTGTTTTTGAAGGGAATGTGAACTCCGATCCACCTAAACGCGTTTATGTTCAAATCGCCTTTCTTAATAATGTGCTAGTTAGCAAGTTCCATGGCTAAATGTGGCTTAAGTTTACAGTCTAAAGAACTCCTCATCACCCCACGGAAGAGAGGGGCGGGGTGAGCAGAGCTCATTAGCATTTTAAAGGGACATGGACCGAAACGGGTCGCTGTGAACAGCTATTTGTGACAAGATAAAAATGTTGTTTTACACTACAGTTGAGACGCTACCATTTAACCTAAGTATGTTATAGACTTTTCATGAAGACTCTAAAGAATCATATTAACTTGTGGAAAATGGGCATCCGATGACCCCTTTAAGTTTGGGCCACAAAAGTGTGCATGCACAGAAACGTTTATGTTGTTGCTGTTGAAACGTCTATAAGAACAAAACAAGTGACTGATTTGCAAATGTGCAATGTGTTCTTAAATGTGTTCTTACTTTCTAATAATGGAAACACTGCTAAAGTGATCTAGGTCTTTGTCCTCTAATCTCTATAGAGTGAGCAGCTGTGGCATCACAGATCTAGGCTGTGATTTTTTGGCTTCTGCTCTAAAATCAAATCCCTTCCACCTAAGAGATCTCCAGGTAATCCATTAGCCACATTCTATAATAACCCATATTTCCAGCACACATAGCATCTGGTTAAACATGTTTGCTGGCCATTGGCTGCATAACTGAAGTCATTTTATACACACTGATTACACAGTATCATTGTGCAAACTACAAAGTGTGTAATCGTCTTCTCTACAGGCTGATTAATTGTGGTATCACAGATGAAGGTTGTGTTGCTTTGGCTTCAGCTCGGAGATCAAACCTTTCACACCTGAGAGAACTGGATCTGTCTGATAATAAACTGGGAGACTCAGTGAATCTGCTTTCTGCTCTGAAGGGTGATCCATATTATAAACTGGATAGACTATATAGTTATTGTGAGTATATGTCATACAATTACTATATACAAAATTTACACACATACACACACACACCCACACGTTTGTTTCTGTGAATTGTGGGGACTTTCCATAGACTCCTATTACTTTTATACTGACCAAATAATATTTTTTTTATCCCCTAACCTAACCCCATAGAGTGGTGTGAAAAAGTGTTGGCCCCTTTCCTTATTTTTATTTTTTTTTGCATGTTTGTCACACTTTAATGTTTCAGATCATCAAACTAATTTAAATATTAATCAAAGCTAACACAAGTAAACACAACATGCAGTTTTTCAATGAAGTTTTTTATTATGAAGGGAAAACAAAATCCAAACCCACATGGCCCTGTGTGAAAAAGTTCTTGCCCCCTAAACCTAATAACTGGTTGGACCATCCTTAGCATCAACAACTGCAATCAAGCGTTTGCGATAACGTGCAATGAGTCTGTTACAGCGCTGTGGAGGAATTTTGGCCCACTCATCTTGACAGAATTGTTGTAATTCAGCCATATTGGAGGGTTTGAGCATGAACCGCCTTTTTAAGGTCGTGCCACAGCATCTCAATAGGACTCAGGTCAGGACTTTGACTAGGCCACTACAAAGTCTTAATTATGTTTTTCTTCAGTCATTCAGAGATGAATTTGCTGGTGTGTTTTGGATCATTGTCCTGCTGCAGAACCCAAGTTCGCTTCAGCTTGAGGTCACGAACAGATGGCCAGACATTGTCCTTCAGGATTTTTGGTAGACAGCTGAATTCATGGTTCCATTTATCACAGCAAGTCTTCCAGGTCCTGAAGCAGCAAAATAGCCCCAGACCATCACACTACCACCACCATATTTTACTGTTGGTATGATGTTCTTTTTCTGAAATGCTGTGTTACTTTTACGCCAGATGTAATGGGACACACACCTTCCAAAAAGTTCAACTTTTGTCTCGTCAGTCCACAGAGTATTTTCCCAAAAGTCTTGGGGATCATCAAGATGTTTTCTGGCAAAACTGAGACAAGCCTTTATGTTCTTTTTGCCCAGCAGCGGTTTTCGTCCTGGAACTCTGCCATGCAGGCCATTTTTGCCCAGTCTCTTTCTTATGGTGGAGTCATGAACACTGACCTTAACTGAGGCAAGTGAGGCCTGCAGTTCTTGAGATGTTGTTGTGGGCTCTTTTGTGACCTCTTGGATGAGTCGTCGCTGCACTCTTGGGGTAATTTTGGTCAGCCGGCCACTCCTGGGAAGCTTCACCACGGTTCCATGTTTTCGCCATTTGTGGATAATGGCTCTCACTGTGGTTCGCTGGAGTCTTTAGAAATTACTTTATAAACTTTTCCAGACTGATAGATCTCAATTCCTTTTTTTTCTCATTTGTACCTGAATTTCTTTGGATCTCAACATGATGTGTAGCTTTTGAGGATCTTTTGGTCTACTTCACTTTGTCAGGCAGGTCCTATTTAAGTGATTACTTGATTGCGAACAGGTGTGGCAGTAATCAGGCCTGGGTGTGGCTAGATAAACTGAACTCAGGTGTGATAAACCACAGTTATGTTTTAATAGGGGAGGGGGGGCACTTTTTCACACAGGGCCATGTGGGTTTGGATTTTATTTTCCCTTCATAAAAAAACCCTTCATTTAAAAACTGCATGTTGCGTTTACTTGTGTTATCTTTGATTAATATTTAAATTTGTTTGATTATCTGAAACATTAAAGTGTGACAAACGTGCAAAACAATTAAAATTCAGGAAGGGGGCCAACACTTTTTCACACCACTGTACATGAAAACCTGTTTGCATTATTACAATTTCAGTTAAATATCATTTACTGTTTTTAATAATTTGTTTTCCCCTCGTGGGGACCACAGGCTGGTCCCCACAATGTCAAAAATGTCAGGTTGTACCATCCTTGTGGGGACATTTGGTCCCTACAATGTAGTATAAACAAGTATACACACACACACATACATAATAATATTCTAACTCTTATAGTATCTGTGTAAGTGATGAAGGAAAAGTTGTTTACAGCTGTTTACTGTCTAATACTAAATATGTTATTGTCTGTGTCTTATACAGTAGGACTCTCAGTATTTAGATGTCAGGCCAGTTGTTTCAGGATTAGCTGATGATGTATAAGGAGCTGCTACAAAGACGTCACAGTAACAATCAAGAGAGAATGGAAGCACAGTAATCTCTTTGTGGGACTGTTCTTTTCATTTAAGTCGTCAGATTTCCATAATTTAATACACTTGCTGAAATAACAGTGATATGAGATAGTGAAAATGTAATTATTTTACTATGTGTATTAGACTTTTAAAACGTTTAGGAGAAGGTGAAAATTTAAGAGAATGTGAAAGAAATTACTGCGGATTACTGATACATTCAAGATAAGAATTTCTTGCTGGTTTTCCCTCCTAACACAGTTATCCATTCCTAAATATACAATTTTGCCTTTGCTATTTTTTATAATGATTTTTATGAGCCTCAGATAGACAGACAGACAGACAGATAGGATAAATACGCAACAATAACAAAAGCCAAATAAGAGCATGTACAGGTGCTGGTCATAAAATTAGAATATCATGAAAAAGTTCATTTATTTCAGTAATTCCATTCAAAAAGTGAAACCTGTATATTAGATTCATTCATTACACACAGACTGATATATTTCAAAATTTTATTCCCTTTAATTTTGACGATTATAACTGCCAACTAATGAAAGTCCCAAATTCAGTATCTCAGAAAATATTGTGAAAATGTTCAATATTGAAGACTCCTGGTGCCACACTCTAATCAGCTAATTAACTCAAAACACCTGCATAAGCCTTTAAATGGTCTCTCAGGCCCCGTCCACACGAAGACGGGTTTCTCTGTATACGCATACATTTTTTACCGTATAGGCGTTTCGTCCACACGAAACCGGCGTTTTCGAAGAGTGAAACCGATCATTTTTGAAACCGGGTCCCAGGGTGGATAAATTTGAAAACGCCGGTTTCATGTTTTCGTGTGGACGGCGAATCCGTCTAGTTCTGTAGGCTACACAATCATGGGGAAGACTGCTGACTTGACAGTTGTCCAAAAGATGACTATTGACACCTTGCACAAGGAGGGCAAGACACAAAAGGTCATTGCTAAAGAGGCTGGCTGTTCACAGAGCTCTGTGTCCAAGCACATTAATAGAGAGGCGAAGGGAAGGACAAGATGTGGTAGAAAAAAGTGTACAAGCAATAAGGATAACCGCACCCTGGAGAGGATTGTGAAACAAAACCCATTCAAAAATGTGGGGGAGATTCACAAAGAGTGGACTGCAGCTGGAGTCAGTGCTTCAAGAACCACCACGCACAGACGTATGCAAGACATGGGTTTCAGCTGTCGCATTCCTTGTGTCAAGCCACTCTTGAACAAGAGACAGCATCAGAAGCGTCTTGACTGGACTGCTGCTGAGTGGTCCAAAGTTATGTTCTCTGATGAAAGTAAATTTTGCATTTCCTTTGGAAATCAAGGTCCCAGAGTCTAGAGGAAGAGAGGAGAGGCACATAATGCACGTTGCTTGAGGTCCAGTGTAAAGTTTCCACAGTCATTGATGGTTTGGGGTGCCATGTCATCTGCTGGTGTTGGTCCATTGTGTTTTCTGAGTTCCAAGGTCAACGCAGCCGTCTACCAGGAAGTTTTAGAGCACTTCATACTTCCTGCTGCTGACCAACTTTATGGAGATGCAGATTTCATTTTCCAACAGGACTTGGCACCTGCACACACTGCCAAAGCTACCAATACCTGGTTTAAGGACCATGGTATCCCTGTTCTTGATTGGCCAGCAAACTCGCCTGACCTTAACCCCATAGAAAACCTATGGGGTATTGTGAAGAGGAAGATGCAATACGCCAGACCCAAGAATTCAGAAGAGCTGAAGGCCACTATCAGAGCAACATGGGCTCTCATAACACCTGAGCAGTGCCACAGACTGATCGACGCCATGCCACGCCGCATTGCTGCAGTAATCCAGGCCGAAGGAGCCCCAACTAAATATTGAGTGCTTTACATGCTCATATTTTTCATGTTCATACTTTTCAGTTGGCAAAGTGGACTATCAAAATAAAGTGTAACCAAATACTTTCATTATAGCACTTTTTATAGCACAGAGTTTTATTTAAAAGAAGCATTTAAAAAATGTCACACACACACACAAAGAATTGCTCCACAGCGATTAAACAAAATGTCCAATATTCAATCAATAGAGATCAATAAATGTACAGTACACATTATTATTATAGAAATTCATCCTGGAGCAACATGGAACATCATAACAACTGAACAGGTTGGGAACTTCCATATTCTGTGTTTCGATAATCTTTTGCGACTCATATTGTGACAAATGTAAACCTCCATATTCCTAAACAGTGGGATACATCTATCTATTCTAAAATAATAATAATAATAATAATAATAATAATGCAAAAAAAAAAAAAAAAAAAAAAAAAACAGTTTTACTCTACTGTGTATTAAGTGTTTTGAAAGTGTTAAATATCTAAAAAAAAGTTATTTTTATATAAAGTGTGTAAAACATACTGTATGAACACTGACTTATTTTGAAGTGAACCCATAAAGAGTTAATTATTACTGGTGGATTATTATTATTATTAAGAGATCTGTTAAAGATTGCAGAGGGCAGTCAAATTAAATAATGTGATGTTTTGAATGCTGTTTTCTGATGAAGGTACCAGTGGTTGAATTTAAAACATCCATCTTATCGTTCATGTTTTGCTTATCTACCCAGCTGAAAAAGCAATCAAAAAAACAAGAAAATCACAGTTAGTTCTACTAATAAAACAAAAACAGATGTATTTTATATTTGGCAGTTTTGCATGCAAAGATTTGTATACTGCTACAAATATATCAGTTTTTACATTTTATATTTCCATTCTTGTACTGTTTATTATCAACAGTGATTGTTGTGATTGTTTTGACGACTTAATCATAATTTACTATTCTTAGTTTGTTTAAAAAAAATAAAAAATTCTCCTCACCTTCCATGTGGAGTGGTGTTGGTATGATATAGAAAGGGTCTCCAATGTCTCGATCATACAAGTGTTGGAGCAGCACATTTTTAACCATCTTTAGACTCAAAGTGTAGCGTATCAACTCCTCGTGTTCTAAAGGCATCATGAACTCTAGCTTAAACTGGGCTGTAGTGTCCCTGTTTTGAAACACAGCATTAAAAGGTCATTTCGGTCAACTTTAACTTGATATAAATGAGATGTGCTTATCTGGGTCGCAAAATATGTGGACAAGGCTTAAAAAAAAGCAGCGTAAAATGTAACAGTGGAGTGTGAAATTGACTCACATGAAGTTGTTTATGGTGACATTGGAGAAGTACCGCTCCAATGCAGGAGAAGAACTGTAGACTCCTGTCAGCTGACGGTTCATCATGTTGCATGGGAGAGACAGACATAGAGTGACTGATTAATCATACATAAAGGGGAAAAGGGAAGTGGTGTGTGGCCAAGTATGGTGACCCATACTCGGAATTTGTGCTCTGCATTTAACCCATCCAAGTGTACACACAGTAGTGAACATACACCGGGAGCAGTGGGCAACCAATGCTGCATTGCCCGGGGAGCAGTTGGGGTTCGGTGCCTTGCTCAAGGGTCTCACCTCAGTCGTGGTATTGAGGGTGGAGAGAGTGTTGGGTATTCACTCCCCCACCTACAATCCCTGCCAGACCTGAGACTCAAACCCACGACCTTCGGGTTACAAGTCCAACTCTCTATCCATTAGGCCACGACTGCCCTGCATGTATACATGTACCTAGCAGAAAAAAAAAAAAAAAAGCAGCAGAGCAGTGTTTTTCCACTCTACTCCTGGATGTCTAGCTCATCTATCACACCTACTTGAGTCTGTGTACTACTGAACTCTGTTAAAACAGATGTGTTAGATAAACAAATCATCTCAAATATGCAGTGCTGTGCCCCCAAGGAACAGCACTGAGGGAGAGAGAGAGAGAGGAAACAAAACACTGCCACTGTTGAAGCAGAAGTGCAAGTCGTGGCGCATCCCACTCAGTTCACCCACAAATGAACATTTTCTCATTTACTCACCCTCACCAAGAAGTACCAAACCTCTTTGACTTATTTTCTTCTGTGAATCACAAATCGTGGGTTTTTTACAGAAACTCTTGATTTGTGCAATAGCTCTAAACAGTGATGATGTCCAATGAAAGCATTGTTCTTTTGACTCTTTTCCATGAAATAAAGAAAGTCATACATGTTTGGAATGACAAACGGGTAAATAACTCACAACATGAGTGAATTTTCATATTTGGGTGAACTATTACTTTAAGACAAATGTCCTTAATCACAATGATTCAAGGGTTTTGAATGTTAGTTATTAGTTGTAACAGTCTATTGTGCAATAAAAAGTAATCATTTCAAAAACTGCTGTTTTTAAAAGATACAGTTCATTAAAAAATCCACTTTAGGTATACTGTTAATATAATGTTCTGGGTTCAGTACAAGTATGCTGTCTGTCTTTTGGTATTGCCAATATACTCGTCACTCTGTTTGAAAAAATGTATTCATGTCATTATTTTGACAGTATAGTAATGTCTGCACTTTCAGTAGAAGTCTAGGGGCAAGTAATTTCCTGTTTAAATGTAAACTATCCCAGAAGTACAGCCAAAAAACATGCTTAAACCAGTCTGTGTAAAATTACCATTAAAGTGATCGAGACTGTAAATTTGTAGTATAGTTTAGGATAATAGGGACCTATTCTTTTTTTAAGGACTGCAAATTATTATCTTTTTTTTTTTCCAAACACGGTCAACATGATCTGGTTTGGTTTGGACGTGGTGAGGCAACAAATTTATGGTGAAAGAAGGAGAAAAGAAAGTGTGTTGTAACTTCAGCTTACATTGACTGATTTTGATAAACTTCATCAGTTTGTTCGTTGAAAGAGGCAAAGTTATAGTGCCACCAACTGGCAGCAGGAAGTGTGTCATTTTAAAAAATATTTAAAGGGTACCTATTATGCAAAAATCACTTTTATAAGGTGTTTGAACACAGTTGTGTGGCCCAGTGTGTGAAAACAATCAGCCTATAATGGTACAAATCTACCCACGTATTTTTATAATAATTAATAAATTATAAACAGTTTCTCCAAACAGACAGATTCAGATTCTCCCCAAGTACAAATCATTTTAGGGAAAAAGTCCCGCCCATTTATAATGCTCTCTGCCCTATTAGCATAAACACAACCCTGAGTGAGAAGCAGCAATCCGCCATTACTATTTTCTTGCTGTAGCTGATGGAGATATACAATGTCAGCGCTAAAGGGGCGTTAGTGTTGTGTTTTGGGATGCACCGA
Source organism: Barbus barbus (assembly GCF_936440315.1). Taxonomy (NCBI): domain Eukaryota; kingdom Metazoa; phylum Chordata; class Actinopteri; order Cypriniformes; family Cyprinidae; genus Barbus; species Barbus barbus. Next base: position 22,080,967 of record NC_136762.1, read on the forward strand.
GTAGGAGTGGTTAAATTTCATTTTCGAATATCCTGGAAGAAAATCTATTAAGTCCCCATATGTTTAGGGAGCAATACCAATGCTTTATGCATGAATGTCAGCTCCAGACAAAGTAAGTATCACACGTCATATTTTGTTTTCGAAACTGCCTTTCAGAAATAGCTTCTTGGCATTCTGTAAGGCTAATGTTGCTAAAGCTACCATTATCTCTGCCTGTTTTTACTGGTGCTACCTTCACAAGCTAGCACAATGATCATAAATAGGAATGTGGTAGTAATGAAAGCAATGTGAAGTCAACCGCTTGAATTTGTCGAGCTCATAATCACAAGTAGGACTTATAAAGTTTGTGATAGCGTGTAAAGACACCATGAGACCAGCTATGTCATTATATTTTGCGCTCTGTGCTCCCCATCAATATAATTCATAAATGCTCATTTAGTATGCACAGGAATCAGATGACTGACTTTTAAAATGAGTATGTTTTCTGTAAAGATAACAGACTTGTAATAATAGTGGGGTGTTTATTTGCAAAGACCAGCACCGGTATTGACAGAGCATGAGAAATTTAAGCTACACCCTCTTCTAAAAAGGGGGCCGGGAGCACCAGCTCATTTGCATTTAAAGGGACAAACAAACATGGTGCGTTTTAACAAGTTATAAAAAATTATCTGTGGGGTATTTTGACCTAAAATTTCAAATACACACTCTGGGGACATCAGAGACTTATTTTACAAAATAAAACACTTTATTTTTTTACCCGATTTGCTTCAATTTTCAGCAGAATAATGTTAAAACATGGCTTATGTAAAACTGTGAAGAGATTCTTGATTTCTTAAATACTGTTTACACGTGTCTATAATAATCATCAGATCATTCTTGTTTTTACCTGCTGTTTCAGCTCTCTCATAGTGTCTTCATCCTGAGTGTCTGAAGTGAAACTGTTAGCGTCCAGAGTGAAATTCCCTCTGAAGAAGCGTGCCACCACAAATGATGATTTGACATATTTTTCATCCTCATCGTCATGACCGACTTTAAAACACAAAGGGTTGCACAACAAAAATAAAATAATAATCAGAATCTTACCCAGGAATTGCGTAAGAAACATATGTTGTGGTTCAGTCATCTTGGAAACAGCTGACATTTTGGGAATGTAGAGGAACGCTTCTATGATCTCATAACTTTAAACATCAGTGTCAGACGACCAAGCCAGATATGACTGGTGTCAGCTAAGAATTCAGGATGCAATTGGCCAAAAACCAAAACCAAAAATAAATGTTAATTAATAATCAATTAATTAATATATTTAATAAATGTATTTAATAAATCAACACTCACATAAAAATTAGTCGTACAAACATTTAAAATGCATATAAGGTAGTTTTTATGTCAACTTTTGAATAACAGAATTACTTAATTTCTACTTCAATTTGTTTGTTGATATTTTTGTCAATAGCATTCACACTAGGCAAAGAATCTGAATGGAGCATTGGTACCTGCGCACACAACGATTGAGATCCCAATAACCAGAGCAATGGCAATAAAGATGATAAGTATGACTGTCCATAGCTTGAGTTTCCACACCACCACCTCATTTAGTTCTTTCCTGACCCTCTGCCACTGCAAACAAACAGAGGAACACGTTTTTCTTATTGTACCATAGTGATATTCAAAGCCAAGTCTGGATACAGAGAGCTGTTTAAATTACAGTAGATATCTTTGCTTGGCTTGTTGCTTTTCAGATTTACCTTGGGTTGACTTGGAGAGTCAGTATCGTCGCATCCATCCACATGGAAGTGCTGTTCCCTATTGTTCTCAGCGACCTGAAATCACAAATCCAGACTGACAGGTCAAACTAAACTAAAGGATCAGTTTGCTGCTTAAAATTCTGCAAACAGTACAAGGTGGCACACAAATAAAGTGGAGTTTACTTGAATAACAATAAGTGAAACCAATGTCTGTATGTAGGTTATTTAGACAATTTCTTTATCGCTCAACCAGGTTTGCATATTTATTATTTGAATCATTAAATATCAGGTTTCAGAGTGAGACTAAATGGAAGGAGCAGATTATGTAGTTGCATGTATGTCAAAATGGTTTTGCTTTGGCTCAAAACAATCAATTAATTTCTTCAGCCAATCAAAAGTTAAGAGTAAGAGGCATATACCAGTGTTGTTGAAAGCAGAGGGGACACTTCATTTCTCTCTGAACTGACGTGGCCTGAGCAAGCACCATTCCCTGGAATCACCTGTGAGCATTTGAGACCATTTATACAACATACACATACATTAAGAGAAAAACGTTGCTCTGTGCAGTTGCAGTATGGAAAATATATTTTTAGACAACAGCCAATAACAAAAGAGTAATAATAAATGTGCCAAGTGTGCTTTAAAAAGTATAATTTAGTCTTTTTTAATATGTTTTGAAAAACATGGTTTAACCATCACGTAAAATGTTGTACAACTTATATATTTATACAAACACACACATGTGTGTTCATCAATAATAACAAATATCCTAAAAATCTCACATTTTTGAGAATCATACCAACATCACAACAACAACAACAAAAAAACAACATCTCAAACCAGCCTAAGACAGTTTCCTAGTCTTTGTTCTCAAAACCAAGTTCCATTGAACTCTATTGGGAACAACAGAACTTGCGACCATAGTTGCTTTTGGGAAACACTGGTTTGTTGGCTTAGAGGAATTTTCAAAAGAACCACATAACTAGATGAAATACAGGGTTTAAAATAAAAGGTCACCTTGCTACCTTGTAATTTACAATGTAAATAATTATGAATATTGTAATCATTTACGTAAGGCATATATTTAGTTAAGCATTAAGGTATCACCTGGATAGCTTTTGTACGGGATTAAAAAGTAAAAATAAAAGTTTTTCCATAGATCTTACGATCAAACCGAAACAACAATGCAAGTCCCTCAGGGTAAAACTGTAGCGTTGTCTTAGTAGGGCTTGCACAAACATCATGAGTTATCAAACTTGTCAATGATCTGAAAACTAGATTAGAATGAATTAAAGACACATTTCTGAAAATGTACCTCAATAGTTTGGTCACTCGAGACGTTGTTGTTGTCACAGACAACTTGAATGGGCTTCAACTCCAGCGCGTCGCTCATTCTTCCAGTCACTATCCCAACCTGCAGAAGACCCGGAACTGAGACGGTCTCACCGGGTTTGCGTTGCGGCTAGAGAACAATGCCGTGTTCCCGAATGTTACATTTAGCAAGTAAAGAATACATAAGTTGATTCCAGGTTTCTCCTCAGTCCGGCTGAAAATTATACAGGCGAAATTTAAGTGTTAAAAGGCGTCTCGTATTTCAGTAAGTAGTGTTTGTGTACAACAGTGAAGCGAAACTGAAGTTAAGCACACAGTTGTAAAGCGCTGCTGACAGGAACTGCGAGTAATGTGCTGTCTGAAGGCTAATAAAATGAAGCATCTATATCACTGGATTCAGGGTATTTGGGAAAGCATGTGCTTTTTACTGTGAGGTTGAGGTCGTAGCCTACATTAACCCCAAATTGAATCCCCATTTTTTTTTCTCAGACAAAAATATCCAAATGATATATCATTAGTAACCCTTTGAAATAATGATTTTTGGAGAAAAAAAATATATATATATATATATATTTATTATTTTATTTTTTTTGGAGGGGGGGTGGGGGGGGGGGTGAGAAAAATTGTGTTTTATGATCGGACTAGTTGGATAATGTGTACTGAATTAACATATTTCTGCAGTCATAAAAATTGCTATATATCTTAGCCCAGCTATTTTAAACTCTTTGATCACATTCTAGGGTTACTATTATGCATAAAAAAAACTTATACAACATTGATAGGAACACTGAGATAAAAGACAAAAATAATACAACCATCAACGCATTTCAAAATTTTAACTTTTTTGTCAAATATAACATCAAATTTTGATATTAGTGCTACCAGTAGGCTATTACAACTGCAATATTGTAAATGTTTTGTAACATTTGAATTTTTTATTTAGTGCAATATTTTGTCATTGCAACATTTCATTTCAATTTTCACTAACAACTGCAATTGGATTTATATTGTATACCTAAGTGTTATCCCACCGGTCACTATCACTCTATCTCTTATTTAAATATGTAGTAGAAAACCCCTGAAAATGTATGTTATTTTAAAAAATCGACATCGCTTTTGGACTATCGCTTTTGCCACTATTTTATGTGCGTCAAATGGTGGCACTCAGTGAGCTACTGGCTCTTTTTACCGCAGCACAACTCAGAATACACAACTCAGAAAATAAAATACTGATACGATACCACATTGTGTGGCTTTTGATTGTAATTTTCAGTCCAAGGGCAACAAGAGAAGCAATGTAAGACTAAGACTTCACTGCTTTCCTAGCAATAAGAAAAGGAGAAAAGAATGGGAAGATGCCTGTGGACGAATAAAACTTCCTAAAGACCAGGGCCTGTATCCATAAAGATTCTGAGAATCCTCTCAGAGAGCTCCTAACTTAACCTAAAAATTCCTTGCCAGGAGTTTTAGCTTAGAAGTGATTCCAGAACATTTTCAGTGAACTCTGAGCAAGGAATGGATGGAAAATCCTATCTTAGTGAGGAGGTGTGGTTGACCCCGTTGCTAGGTATGAGTCATCATTTCAAAAGCCGTGATTGGTTGATCCTACAAGTTTGATGAAAATGAACTTTTGGTGATAATGAGCAAAGGATGTACCCTCAAATCAATAAACATAATTATACACTCTAATCTTATGCAGACTGTAATTGTAAATAATATTTCACATTCAAGAAAATATCTGGAAAATGAATAGTAAGCTGTAGGGGTTATAGCCTAACATTAGAATCTAAAATATGTGAAAACTTAAGCTCATTACACCCTGTTCAAATAATGATTTGTGTCTTATTTGCTCATATTAATATCCTAGCTGGCATATTTTGTACTTTCACTCCCATATGTACCCCATTGAAAACAAGATGGCCAAGGGGCTGTCCTTAATGAAGTAGTAATTGCATCTCTAAGGAGATCCACCACAAACATGATTCCTGCACGATCCAATCTGTAGCGTCTCAAGAATTCCCTGTCATCCAGTGTTTGCAGGACATCTCTCCTGCCTCCTCTGTTGGCCATTTTGTGCAGCTGCTTAGGGGAACTCCTAAGCCACTAAAAGTCCTCTTCCCTGCTCTTAGCAGATCTCGCCTTAGGAGCCCTTTTAAGCGCTAGGAATCTTGAGGAATAGCTTTTATATTAACTGGGATTTTCGTGTCACTTTTAGGGGAAATTCTAAGAAAACGTCATGACTCTGAGAATTTTCTTAGAATTTGGCCACTAGGAGCCACTTTTTGCACAAAAATTCTTTAGGGATACGGGCCCTGATTCTTTTTTCTCTCCACTTTAACCCTGATGCCTTTGAGTCTCTTAGTAGACCACAGCTACTGAAAGAGCTTAAAAAAGGCTGAGACAAGAAACGCTAGATGCCATCTATTAGGATGTAAACATGCCGATGCTAATCATGATGCGTGGCCGCTAGAGGAGTTTCTCAGCGCAGATTTCCCTCGAGATCTGGGACGTTTAGGCTCCTTGTGGGGAAAAATCCATGGTACATCATTTGGTTTAAACCTATGCATATATCCATCACCACCTGTAAGCTCTTTAAGTAGCTGTGGTCATCATATCAGTATTTTATTTTCCAAGTTGTCTATTACGAGACGTGTTGTGGTAAAAATAGCATCAGATAGCTCACCGAGTGCAACCATTTTATGTCATCAGAATAATGGCGCTCCCCCATAGTCCAAAATATGTATAAAACTATGTGATTTTTTTAAATAACATAAATCTTTAATGGGTTTTCTACTACATATTTCAGTAAGAGACATCATTTACGCTATATTAAGCCATACAAGTCTTAATACCCAGGGATCCTTTTAATACTAGACAGCTTAATGAAAATGTGTACCAAATATCTTTGTTATATCTTTATGTTACCATACTTTACTAGCCTTTCGTTTTGGAGCTTTGATGCAGCCATCATCTTCTCAAGGTGCAAACAGGAAATAAACTGCTCTGGTCATGTGACAATTTGCACTAATCATGTGAAACTGCATATTTTTAATTGAGACCCTTTATTTTTTCCATATTTACAGGAAGTGCACTAAAACATCAGTCAGTAAGGTATTTAGAGCTTTATAAATGAAAACCTTTTTTACAGTCACTATTGTGACCAGTGGGATTAAGTGGGTCAAGGCAGGGGTGTCAAACTCAATTCCTAGTGGGCCGGAGCCCTGCAGAGCTTAGCTTCAACCCTAATTAAACACACCTGATCCAACTAATCAGGTCCTTCAGACTCATTTGAAAACTACGGCTGTGTCCAAATTCAGGGTCTGCATCCTCCTTAGGATCCTTCCTACCCGGTTGAAGGAGGAGGGATCCTCCGACGTCCGCAAAACCCGGAAGTCGGTGTTTGTGAATTTGGACAGCCTACCCTTCTTTCAGTTCCCTCCCTTACCCGTTACTCATATCCTGTCGCCTAGCAACCGTGACAGCGCCAAGCAAGAAGTGTGAAAATGGACAAACAAAGAGTTATTCTCCTAATTTTAATTCTTTTGGAAGAAATAAAGCAATTAAATAAATTAAATACTTTCTTTGCTCGTTGTCGGAGAGTTTTTTATATCAGACTACAAGACAGTCACATCCAGGTAAGCCATTATAGCATATTTTTATTTGTTTTTAAGTATTCTACTAATTTCTCCTACAAATTCATTGAGCCGAAGCATAAACTTTAGCTTGTTTTGTCAGAGAAACTCCTCTCCCACTCCGCTACCGCTCGCTTCGTCCGCCATTACGCTCTGCCGAAAAGAATTATGGATAGCAGACGGATGTGGGCCACTTCAGGTATTGATGCGGCACTGGTGGCCTTCTTATGGCCCGCACCAAATGTGTCTGAGCCTGAAGTGGCCCACATGTAAAATGGCAAATATGGCCCAAAAAATGTAAATCACATCTGGGCCATTTTAGGCAAAGATGCGGCACTCATGACAATGTGTAATCTGAATCTGAGCCTAAAGTGGCCCATATGATAGATAATAAACATGGCCCAAATATGACAAACCAAATGTGGGCCACCTATGGCAAAAACGTGGCACAATTGACAATGACTAATCTGGATGTAAACCAAATATGGCCCACATATGTTTCAGCAAATGTGGCCCAATTATCTTAAAACATATCTGGGCCAGGTTGGGCAAAGATATGGCACAGTGGCACTGGCTCATCTGGATGTGAGCCAAAAGTGGCCCACATATAATCCTGAAAATGTGGCCCAGTTATCTCAAAACATATCTGGGCCCGGTTTGGCAAAGATATGGCACAGTGGCACTGGCTCACCTCGATGTGAGCCAAAAGTGGCCCACATATAATCCTGAAAATGTGGCCCAGTTATCTTATAACATATCTGGGCCAGGTTTGGCAAAGATATGGCTCAGTGAATACTGGCTCATCTGGATGTGAGCCAAAAGTGGCCCACATATAATGTCGCAAATGTGGCCCAGTTATCTTAAAACATATCTTTGCCAGGTTTGGCAAATATATGGCACAGTGGCACTGGCTCATCTGGATGTGAACCAAAAGAGGCCCACATATAATGTTGCAAATGTGGCCCAGTTATCTTATAACACATCTGGGCCAGGTTTGGCAAAGATATGGCACAGTGACCAACTGGCTCATCTGGATGTGAGCCAAAAGTGGCCCACATATAATGTTGCTAATGTGGCCCAGTTATCTTATAACACATCTGGGACAGGTTTGGCAAATATATGGCTCAGTGACCACTGGCTCATCTGGATGTGAGCCAAAAATGGCCCACATATAATGTTGAAAATGTGGCCCAGTTATCTTAAAACACATCTGGGCCAGGTTTGGCAAAGATATGGCTCAGTGACCACTGGCTCATCTGGATGTGAGCCAAAAGTGGCCCACATATAATGTTGCAAATGTGGCCCAGTTATCTTATAACACATCTGGGCCAGGTTTGGCAAAGATATGGCTCAGTGACCACTGGCTCACCTGGATGTGAGCCAAAAGTGGCCCACGTATAATGTTGCAAATGTGGCCCAGTTATCTTATAACACATCTGGGCCAGGTTTGGCAAAGATATGGCTCAGTGACCACTGGCTCACCTGGATGTGAGCCAAAAGTGGCCCACATATAATGTTGCAAATGTGGCCCAGTTATCTTAGAACACATCTGGGCCAGGTTTGGCAAAGATATGGCTGAGTGACCACTGGCTCATCAGGATGTGAACCAAAAGTGGCCCACATATAATGTTGAAAATGTGGCCCAATTATCTTATAACACATCTGGGCCAGGTTTGGCAAATATATGGCTGAGTGACCACTGGCCCATCAGGATGTGAGCCAAAAGTGGCCCACATATAATATTGAAAATGTGGCCCAGTTATCTTATAACACATCTGGGCCAGGTTTGGCAAATATATGGCTCAGTGACCACTGGCTCATCTGGATGTGAGCCAAAAGTGGCCCACATATAATGTTGCTAATGTGGCCCAGTTATCTTATAACACAACTGGGCCAGGTTTGGCAAATATATGGCTGAGTGACCACTGGCCCATCAGGATGTGAGCCAAAAGTGGCCCACATATAATATTGAAAATGTGGCCCAGTTATCTTATAACACATCTGGGCCAGGTTTGGCAAATATATGGCTCAGTGACCACTGGCTCATCTGGATGTGAGCCAAAAGTGGCCCACATATAATGTTGCTAATGTGGCCCAGTTATCTTATAACACATCTGGGACAGGTTTGGCAAATATATGGCTCAGTGACCCCTGGCTCATCTGGATGTGAGCCAAAAATGGCCCACATATAATGTTGCAAATGTGGCCCAGTTATCTTATAACACATCTGGGCCAGGTTTGGCAAAGATATGGCTCAGTGACCACTGGCTCACCTGGATGTGAGCCAAAAGTGGCCCACATATAATGTTGCAAATGTGGCCCAGTTATCTTATAACACATCTGGGCCAGGTTTGGCAAATATATGGCTGAGTGACCACTGGCCCATCAGGATGTGAGCCAAAAGTGGGCCACATATAATATTGAAAATGTGGCCCAGTTATCTTATAACACATCTGGGCCAGGTTTGGCAAATATATGGCTCAGTGACCACTGGCTCATCTGGATGTGAGCCAAAAGTGGCCCACATATAATGTTGCTAATGTGGCCCAGTTATCTTAAAACACATCTGGGCCAGGTTTGGCAAAGATATGGCTCAGTGACCACTGGCTCATCTGGATGTGAGCCAAAAGTGGCCCACATATAATGTTGCAAATGTGGCCCAGTTATCTTATAACACATCTGGGCCAGGTTTGGCAAATATATGGCTCAGTGACCACTGGCTCACCTGGATGTGAGCCAAAAGTGGCCCACATATAATGTTGAAAATGTGGCCCAGTTATCTTATAACACATCTGGGCCAGGTTTGGCAAAGATATGGCTCGGTGACCACTGGCTCACCTGGATGTGAGCCAAAAGTGGCCCACATATAATGTTGCAGATGTGGCCCAGTTATCTTATAACACATCTGGGCCAGGTTTGGCAAAGATATGGCTCGGTGACCACTGGCTCACCTGGATGTGAGCCAAAAGTGGCCCACCCCACATATAATGTTGCAGATGTGGCCCAGTTATCTTATAACACATCTGGGCCAGGTTTGGCAAAGATATGGCTCAGTGACCACTGGCTCATCTGGATGTGAGCCAAAAGTGGCCCACATATAATGTTGCAAATTTGGCCCAGTTATCTCAAAACATATCTGGGCCAGGTTTGGCAAAGATATGGCTGAGTGACCACTGGCTCATCAGGATGTGAGCCAAAAGTGGCCCACATATAATATTGAAAATGTGTCCCAGTTATCTTAAAACACATCTGGGCCAGGTTTGGCAAAGATATGGCTCAGTGGCCACTGGCTCATCTGGATGTGAGCCAAAAGTGGCCCACATATAATGTTGCAAATTTGGCCCAGTTATCTCAAAACATATCTGGGCCAGGTTTGGCAAAGATATGGCTGAGTGACCACTGGCTCATCAGGATGTGAGCCAAAAGTGGCCCACATATAATTTTGCAAATGTGGCCCAGTTATCTTATAACACATCTGGGCCAGGTTTGGCAAAGTTATGGCTAAGTGACCACTGGCTCATCTGGATGTGAGCCAAAAGTGGCCCACATATAATATTGAAAATATGGCCCAGTTATCTTATAACACATCTGGGCCAGGTTTGGCAAAGATATGGCTGAGTGACCACTGGCTCATCTGGATGTGAGCCAAAAGTGGCCCACATATAATGTTGCAAGTGTCGCCCAGTTATCTTATAACACATCTGGGCCAGGTTTGGCAAAGATATGGCTCAGTGACCACTGGCCCATCAGGGTGTGAGCCAAAAGTGGCCCACATATAATATTGAAAATGTGGCCCAGTTATCTTATAACACATCTGGGCCAGGTTTGGCAAATATATGGCTCAGTGACCACTGGCTCATCTGGATGTGAGCCAAAAGTGGCCCACATATAATGTTGCTAATGTGGCCCAGTTATCTTATAACACATCTGGGACAGGTTTGGCAAATATATGGCTCAGTGACCCCTGGCTCATCTGGATGTGAGCCAAAAATGGCCCACATATAATGTTGCAAATGTGGCCCAGTTATCTTATAACACATCTGGGCCAGGTTTGGCAAAGATATGGCTCAGTGACCACTGGCTCACCTGGATGTGAGCCAAAAGTGGCCCACATATAATGTTGCAAATGTGGCCCAGTTATCTTATAACACATCTGGGCCAGGTTTGGCAAATATATGGCTGAGTGACCACTGGCCCATCAGGATGTGAGCCAAAAGTGGCCCACATATAATATTGAAAATGTGTCCCAGTTATCTTAAAACACATCTGGGCCAGGTTTGGCAAAGATATGGCTCAGTGGCCACTGGCTCATCTGGATGTGAGCCAAAAGTGGCCCACATATAATGTTGCAAATTTGGCCCAGTTATCTCAAAACATATCTGGGCCAGGTTTGGCAAAGATATGGCTGAGTGACCACTGGCTCATCAGGATGTGAGCCAAAAGTGGCCCACATATAATTTTGCAAATGTGGCCCAGTTATCTTATAACACATCTGGGCCAGGTTTGGCAAAGTTATGGCTAAGTGACCACTGGCTCATCTGGATGTGAGCCAAAAGTGGCCCACATATAATATTGAAAATATGGCCCAGTTATCTTATAACACATCTGGGCCAGGTTTGGCAAAGATATGGCTGAGTGACCACTGGCTCATGTGGATGTGAGCCAAAAGTGGCCCACATATAATGTTGCAAGTGTCGCCCAGTTATCTTATAACACATCTGGGCCAGGTTTGGCAAAGATATGGCTCAGTGACCACTGGCCCATCAGGGTGTGAGCCAAAAGTGGCCCACATATAATATTGAAAATGTGGCCCAGTTATCTTATAACACATCTGGGCCAGGTTTGGCAAATATATGGCTCAGTGACCACTGGCTCATCTGGATGTGAGCCAAAAGTGGCCCACATATAATGTTGCTAATGTGGCCCAGTTATCTTATAACACATCTGGGACAGGTTTGGCAAATATATGGCTCAGTGACCCCTGGCTCATCTGGATGTGAGCCAAAAATGGCCCACATATAATGTTGCAAATGTGGCCCAGTTATCTTATAACACATCTGGGCCAGGTTTGGCAAAGATATGGCTCAGTGACCACTGGCTCACCTGGATGTGAGCCAAAAGTGGCCCACATATAATGTTGCAAATGTGGCCCAGTTATCTTATAACACATCTGGGCCAGGTTTGGCAAATATATGGCTGAGTGACCACTGGCCCATCAGGATGTGAGCCAAAAGTGGGCCACATATAATATTGAAAATGTGGCCCAGTTATCTTATAACACATCTGGGCCAGGTTTGGCAAATATATGGCTCAGTGACCACTGGCTCATCTGGATGTGAGCCAAAAGTGGCCCACATATAATGTTGCTAATGTGGCCCAGTTATCTTAAAACACATCTGGGTCAGGTTTGGCAAAGATATGGCTCAGTGACCACTGGCTCATCTGGATGTGAGCCAAAAGTGGCCCACATATAATGTTGCAAATTTGGCCCAGTTATCTCAAAACATATCTGGGCCAGGTTTGGCAAAGATATGGCTGAGTGACCACTGGCTCATCAGGATGTGAGCCAAAAGTGGCCCACATATAATATTGAAAATGTGTCCCAGTTATCTTAAAACACATCTGGGCCAGGTTTGGCAAAGTTATGGCTAAGTGACCACTGGCTCATCTGGATGTGAGCCAAAAGTGGCCCACATATAATATTGAAAATGTGGCCCAGTTATCTTATAACACATCTGGGCCAGGTTTGGCAAAGATATGGCTGAGTGACCACTGGCTCATCTGGATGTGAGCCAAAAGTGGCCCACATATAATGTTGCAAGTGTCGCCCAGTTATCTTATAACACATCTGGGCCAGGTTTGGCAAAGATATGGCTAAGTGACCACTGGCTCATCTGGATGTGAGCCAAAAGTGGCCCACATATAATATTGAAAATGTGGCCCAGTTATCTTATAACACATCTGGGCCAGGTTTGGCAAAGATATGGCTGAGTGACCACTGGCTCATCTGGATGTGAGCCAAAAGTGGCCCACATATAATGTTGCAAGTGTCGCCCAGTTATCTTATAACACATCTGGGCCACGTTTGGCAAAGATATGGCTAAGTGACCACTGGCTCATCTGGATGTGAGCCAAAAGTGGCCCACATATAACGCTGTAAAAAGGCACAGTTATCTCAGAATGTATTTGGGCCAGTTTTGGCAAAGATATGCTACAGTGGCACTGCCTCAGGTGTGAGCCGAAAGTGCCACCCATATGGCATGGCAAATATGGTCCATATAATTCATAATAATTTGGGCCACATTTGGAAAATATACGGCACAGTCAGCATTGGCTAATCAGGGTGTAAGTCTAACTTGGCCCACATTCGAAATATGCCCCCCAAAAATGTAAACCTACGTGGTAAGTCCATTTCTGGCTTAGATGCAACACTTCTGACAATGGCTAATTTAGCTTAAAAAGGACAGACTTTGAAACTGCCTTGAATTTTTTTTTAACAACATTTAACAATATTTTTTGGTATAGATGCAGCAGGCACTTAGGCTGTGTGTCGTGTCCACCAATGCGTTTTTTTTTCACGCGACTGGTGTGTTTATTCAATTGTTTTCAATGGGAGTGCCGCGTTTTTAAAACGCCATGCATTTTTATGGCTATAAAGCGCTGAACACTCAGCGTTTTTTATAGATCGGCGAGAGTTAAAGAATGTTAAACTTTGGTTAAAACGCTCATCACTGTCACTTTCTACCAGACCGTCCAATCACAATGGAGGAGGGGCGGGAAAAATACCACACCGACCAACTGTCACAACATTCTTTCTGTACAACATCAAATAGCAGAGTAGATGGAAAAATTATATTTCTGGTTTCCGAACATACGTGTCTATACCATATGACATCCGTACTATACAAACATTATTAGTATTATACAAATTATCAGCGAAATCAGTTACAAGTAAACTGTGCTACGGACATTCTGTATAGCAACAAAGCGTCTCAAAAAAAAAAAAAAAAAAAACAACAACAAAAACGCTGCACTGCCAAAACACTTTCAATCGCCCACAGCTAGGCGTTTTCAGTAGATTGCCTAGCATTTTCGGCTGGCTAAAAACGCTTTGGTGGACATGTCCTTAGGCTGGATGTGAGGCTACATGTACTTACATCTATAACATATATGCTATTGCTGACATATGTTTTGTAGGTAGAGTGTCTCGAAAAGTTCAAGTGTCTAAGTTCAATCTTATGAAGAGTTTTTTATGGTTTTGGGATGTGCAAGAAGATACTTTAGTTGCTGTTTGTGCAAAGCTTGGGGCACAATGATTTTGCCAAGTACTGTATCAACATATTTTTGTTGATCTTGGAACATCATTCCTGTCCATAAAAATAGTCCTAACCCTAACCCTACAATCAGAGGGAAATGATAATAACACTGATCTAGAAGCATGGTTGAAAGCCTAAACTTGGCATAACTTCAAACTTCAATTCTAATTGGTCGATATGAATGCTGTTCCAGGATCAATAAAGATGTTGAGCCAGGAACATGTTGTAGCCTACTCGGTGAAACCTTGCTTATCTTGCTAGCAGTGTCATATAGGCCTAACTTCTAAAGCAGACACGGATAAACTTCCAATGAGGCCTCAAGATGAGTTAAAATTATGACAATTTAGTCAATCAAGATATTTCTTATTATTTGGCTATTTTTATAACAAATGTACTGGATTTGTTGTGGAGAATAGGACTATAAGGAGACATTGAAGTCAAAAAGGTTGTGATTCACTGTTCCTATGTGTCTCAAGTGACCCCACAAAGGGTAATATTTGAAACCCCCTTAAAATATTCAAATATTTAAAAATAATCCAATTAAAATATTCAAATATTGAAAATATATTAAAAAAATATTTAAAAAATGAAATAAACATATTTTAAATAAATAAATAAACATTTAATTTTATTACATTCAGGGTTCTCAAGTTTTATCAAAATCTTGATGCGGTTAGGGGAGGAGCCCTAATGGAGCCCCAATTTTACCCATTGTTCATAATTAACCAGCACAAATTGAAATTATAACAATTGGTAAATCTGATAAATGACAGAGCAATTCATCACATCAAAAATACTCTTTAATGTTATATTTCAAAATGACAAATATACACAAATTACAAAAATATAACAAATTGCTCAAGAGTACACACTCCATCTTATGAAATGTGTTTTGTGTTGTAAGTGTTTGTTGCACATTTTGATGCCTTGATAACAGGGGTAGGGGGCTCCCAGACATTTTCACTGTCATAATGGATGTGTTCCGTCCAGAGCCAACCTGTTTCTGGTTTTGGTTTTGTTCAAACCTATCTCCATCAGGACGTGTGTTCGCGCGATGTTGTTGGTTGCCTAGTAACGAACGTACAGTGGCCGAGAATGTTCCGTCAACTTTGTTCGCGCATCTATGTTGCCTACACGTGCTGGCAGCAGGAAACTTCACTTTGGCTGTATCCGAAATCGCCCCCGGTTGGCATTGCCTTTTCAGCGTGAGAAATACACAGCGTGTGAACTGGTTGAATTGCGTGTGTCTCACGCCCACATTTCTGGCTTAATATAATTTACATTTAACGTTATACAACTGTCATTTTTAGGCTATAAATAATCTTTCTTAAAGATAAAAAATATATCATTTTAATTGACATTATAATTGATGAAATACGATTAAATGAACGACAAAGCTCTTGTGAGAAAATATTATTATTTTGATAATTAACTTTTTCAGCCCCCTGCATTCATGAAAAAATTGTCAAATTTTTTTGCTTCAGCTTACTGATTTATTAGAGATACGATCTCTATTTTGTTAATAACAAAATATTTACTGCATTTGAAGTTGTCTTTGAAAAAAAAAATCAAACTGATTCGGCCCTTTAAATTTAAACAGCCGTAAGGCGCGAAAAAGGCGCTCGAAACCAAAAGGTCAGAGGATTGTCAGTTGGAGGGAGGACGAATACTGCAAACAAACAATCAAGGTAAGATCGATACATTTATATTTTCTTAGCGATTGCTTCGTTATATCCATGTTGTATGAGTTAATGGAATAACTTCTAATTTCGAAGTAACATTATTTTGGCAGTTTGTAGCTCTAAGCTAGATCTATTATGGTTATCGAATGCGAAATGAACAAGTATCGATTGAACGGCGCGCCAATACATTTAGATTTGCTCATGTTGCTCCGATCCTGCCAACCTTCACTCAGTTCTGCACGGTGAAAGTATTTAACTCTTGTCTTATTTTGGCACAACAATGAAAAATGTATATATAATAGCCTATAGTGTAATTTTTCATTCATGTTTATACATTGGGCATACAGTAATACTGCAGTAACTGCACTAGTTTTATTACTTTGTGACAGCATTTTTCGTTAACTAGCAATAATGCACAAATTACTACATGCTTTTTCTTAAAATAATAGCTTTTATGAGATGATTACAAAGTAACAATAGCCTAATAGATATTATTGAGCAAGTTGGTTCAGGTATTATTACTCTATGTATTTCACATTTTTAGTATACCCTAGTAATTTTAAAATTAGTTTGCCTGCTTTTTTTTTTTTTTTCATTTAATGTTTTGAGTCAGGATGTTTTTCACCTTAATAACACATGTCAATGTGATTTGCTACAGAAAACTGCTGGTGGAAATAAAATGCTACAGTTTAGAGTTCACTGTCACCATTAAGGTAAGCTGCTGATACATTTCATGTGGTACAAAATAAAAAAGTATCAAGGAATATTTTTTTTGTTTTGTTCGTTTATATAAGCTACAATTTAAAAGTGTAATTTAAAGTGTAAAACTTAAAACTTTAAAGTGTAATTATTATTTTTAAACAGTTCTTATAAATACATACAGTATGTAATTCCATCCAAAAAATTTTTTGAGGTGACTCAATCATGATCATGAGGTGACTAAAGATTCCCAGTTCCCAGCCATATTATACAATGATTTATTGCTTGTCTTTGTTGAATAATACAGAAGATAAAGAGCTTAAACAACTAGTATATTAAATCGCATTATTAGTAAAAAAAAAAAAAAGTAAAAAAATTAATTTTTAAATAAAAAACACATTTAGATTATTTTCCAAAATCGTTCGACTAACATTATTACTTGTTCGGCCTCAAACTCTGGCCATGATGACATTGTGTCACTACTAAAAGAGATTGAATCTGATCTTAGATTTGTTAGTCTACCTCTACTCCGTGTGTTTCTCTGCACAGACCCTGTGCACCCAGAATGCGATCTTCCCAGATGTCCTTCATCTCCACCCGAAACCGCTTCGCCCCCCCTCCGCGAGATGGAACGCGATGCTGTGATCGTCGGAGGCTCCATCGTCCGGCACGTCCGTGCTACGTCAGCTGAAGGTAGAGCGCACACTCACTGTTTCCCCGGTGCTCGTGTTCTCAATGTTTCTGCGAATGTTTACCCGCGATCCTGAAGGGCAACGAGAACATCGGTGCTGTCGTGCTGCACGCGGGGGCAAACGACATCAAGCTGCGGCAGATGGAGACACTGAAGAGGGACTACAGGAGCCTGATCGAGACGGTACGCAGCACATCGCCCGCGGCGACAATCATCGTATTAGGACTGCTTCCCACGTATCGACAAGGAAATGAAAGGTTCAGTAGACTGTTTGCTTTAAACGAATGGTTATTGTCATGGTATAAAGAACAGAAACTGCTCTTTGTTAATAATTGGAATCTTTTCTGGGAGCGTCCTAGGCTTTTTCGTGCTGATGGCCTGCACCCCAGCAGAGTCGGAGCGGAACTCCTGTCGGACAACATCTCCAGGACGCTACGCTCCATCTGACTAGTAAGCCAATTCTCAAATAACTGCCATGATGACTTTTGTTCTACCCACTTAAAAGATAGAAGTACTTGCGTTGTCCAATCTATACAGACTGTGTCTGTTCCCCGAATAGCGAGGTCTAAATATAAATTTAATGCAGGATCTAGAAAAAATCTGACCGTGATTAAACCAGAAAAACGCAAAATAAACGAACAAAAACTATTTTTAAAGCTTGGGCTCCTAAATATTAGATCACTCGCACCCAAAGCAGTTATTGTAAATGAAATGATCACAGATAATCATTTTGATGTACTCTGCCTGACTCGATAAAACAAAAACAACAAGCAGCCGAAAATGAATAGTGGAATAAAGTCATTATTTTTGTTTGTTTTTTTGCGCACAAAAAGTATTCTCGTCGCTTGATAAACTTATGGTTGAACTAACATGAACAAACAGTGAATGACTGTAACATTAAAAAAGCTTAATAAATAATGCAGTTCATGTTAGTTAATACTAGTTAATACATTAATTAATGTTAACAATTAAGGCCTTAGAGTTACCAAACTGTTTAATGCACTGGTAGTTCCAGTCCATTTTTTCCCCATTCAGTATTAATGTGCTATTGCTATTAAAACACTATTGTAAAATCAGCATTCAACAGTGTACTTTGTTTTTGTGTGTATCCAATAAAGGCTTGCAAGATTGCCATGATGACGCAGATGGGCCCAGCCAAGGTGGTCAAATTCTTTCATTTTGGATGGCTCCATTTGCCAATGTCTTCTAGTGTGTTTACTTCTGCGTTGTCTGTTTTTTTTTTGGATGACCAACTGGAAACATGTTTTGTTTTGTTTTTTGTTTAGTTCTAAGATGCTTTATATGCACATATTTTGTGTTTTTATTATTATTGCTATTTTTTTTTTTTTAGATTGCTTTCCAGTTTTGAAAATGGAAACTTGCACTTGGTTGTTCTTTGACAATATTAATAAATAATGCAAATGTTTTCAGAAACGTGTTTAAATCATCTGTTGTAACTTCTCTTAACATAAAAAGGGGGCATTTTTAAATTTCTCTTTAGTTTATATCTCTTAGTGTCAATGATATGGCACAGCATGCACACACAAAAACACACAGTTATGGTTTATTTATGTAATTCTTGGCTAACATGTGGCTGAACAACTGGCCTACATGTGGAGCAGATCTGGCAAACAGGAGTGCATTGCAAAAGTGCCACCATTCCATGCTGCATGAGGAATGTTGGGAAAGACCAGGGTTTGTATAAAAATCAACTGTGGCCAGGTGTGGTTTATTTGGTTTGTTGTTGGGTTACATGTGGCATTGCTTTGGCCTAATTGTGGCCCAAATCTGGCAAACAGGAGTGGACTGCCTTAAGTGCCATAATGTTCATCTGGCCCACATACCGCGTGGAATGATGGCACTTGGGCGGTCCGCTCCTGTTTGCCAGATTTGGGCCACAATTAGGCCAAAGCAATGCCGCATGTCAGCCATAAACAAAACAAATGAAGCAGAACTGGCCCACATCTGGCCCAGACACCAAAATTGCTGTGGCCCAGATCCGGCCCACACTTTACGTTTTCATCTGGCCCACATACCGCGTGGAATGATGGCACTTGGGCGGTCCGCTCCTGTTTGCCAGATTTGGGCCACAATTAGGCCAAAGCAATGCCGCATGTCAGCCATAAACAAAACAAATGAAGCAGAACTGGCCCACATCTGGCCCAGACACCAAAATTGCTGTGGCCCAGATCCGGCCCACACTTTACGTTTTCATCTGGCCCACATACCGCGTGGAATGATGGCACTTGGGCGGTCCGCTCCTGTTTGCCAGATTTGGGCCACAATTAAGCCATAGCAATGACGCATGTCAGCCGTAAACAAAACAAATGAAGCAGAACTGGCCCACATCTGGCCCAGACACCAAAATTGCTGTGGCCCAGATCTGGCCCACACTTGACATTTTCATCTGGCCCACATACCGCGTGGAATGATGGCACTTGGGCGGTCCGCTCCTGTTTGCCAGATTTGGGCCACAATTAGGCCAAAGCAATGCCGCATGTCAGCCATAAACAAAACAAATGAAGCAGAACTGGCCCACATCTGGCCCAGACACCAAAATTGCTGTGGCCCAGATCCGGCCCACACTTCACATTTTCATCTGGCCCACATACCGCGTGGAATGATGGCACTTGGGCGGTCCGCTCCTGTTTGCCAGATTTGGGCCACAATTAAGCCATAGCAATGCCGCATGTCAGCCGTAAACAAAACAAATGAAGCAGAACTGGCCCACATCTGGCCCAGACACCAAAATTGCTGTGGCCCAGATCTGGCCCACACTTGACGTTTTCATCTGGCCCACATACCGCGTGGAATGATGGCACTTGGGCGGTCCGCTCCTGATTGCCAGATTTGGGCCACAATTAAGCCATAGCAATGCCGCATGTCAGCCGTAAAAAAAACAAATGAAGCAGAACTGGCCCACATCTGGCCCAGACACCAAAATTGCTGTGGCCCAGATCTGGCCCACACTTGACACTGTTTTGACACTGTTCTGACTTGACACTTGACATTGTTTTTTTTTTACGGCTGACATGTGGCATTGCTATGGCTTAATTGTGGCCCAAATCTGGCAAACAGGAGCGGACCGCCCAAGTGCCATCATTCCACACGGTATGTGGGCCAGATGAAAACGTCAAGTGTGGGTCGGATCTGGGCCACAGCAATTTTGGTGTCTGGGCCAGATGTGGGCCAGTTCTGCTTCATTTGTTTTTTTTACGGCTGACATGCGGCATTGCTATGGCTTAATTGTGGCCCAAATCTGGCAAACAGGAGCGGACCGCCCAAGTGCCATCATTCCACGCGGTATGTGGGCCAGATGAAAGTGTCAAGTGTGGGCCGGATCTGGGCCACAGCAATTTTGGTGTCTGGGCCAGATGTGGGCCAGTGCTGCTTCATTTGTTTTTTTTACGGCTGACATGCGGCATTGCTATGGCTTAATTGTGGCCCAAATCTGGCAAACAGGAGCGGACCGCCCAAGTGCCATCATTCCACGCGGTATGTGGGCCAGATGAAAACGTCAAGTGTGGGCCGGATCTGGGCCACAGCAATTTTGGTGTCTGGGCCAGATGTGGGCCAGTTCTGCTTCATTTGTTTTTTTTACGGCTGACATGCGGCATTGCTATGGCTTAATTGTGGCCCAAATCTGGCAAACAGGAGCGGACCGCCCAAGTGCCATCATTCCATACGGTATGTGGGCCAGATGAAAGTGTCAAGTGTGGGCCGGATCTGGGCCACAGCAATTTTGGTGTCTGGGCCAGATGTGGGCCAGTTCTGCTTCATTTGTTTTTTTTACGGCTGACATGCGGCATTGCTATGGCTTAATTGTGGCCCAAATCTGGCAAACAGGAGCGGACCGCCCAAGTGCCATCATTCCACGCGGTATGTGGGCCAGATGAAAACGTCAAGTGTGGGCCGGATCTGGGCCACAGCAATTTTGGTGTCTGGGCCAGATGTGGGCCAGTTCTGCTTCATTTGTTTTTTTTACGGCTGACATGCGGCATTGCTATGGCTTAATTGTGGCCCAAATCTGGCAAACAGGAGCGGACCGCCCAAGTGCCATCATTCCATACGGTATGTGGGCCAGATGAAAGTGTCAAGTGTGGGCCGGATCTGGGCCACAGCAATTTTGCTATCTGGGTGATGCATTCACAAACATGCAAAAAATGTCAAACACCATGAAATAATAATAATTTTATTAATAATGGTAATAATTTATCTGAGGTTACTTCAACCAGTGTTTAGGTTAATGTCACTGAATATTACCATTCTCACAAAAGATATTCTGAGCTCATGAAACTGCATCTTAACTATTTAAACATTAAACATCAAATACATTCACATATTAAAAATGTCAAAAACACCATCAAATTTAAGTAATGGGGAGGTTACTTCACCTAGTGTCTACAGTTATTTCATAGGAACTCTACCATTCTCACAAGAGGTACTTTGAGCTCATGAAACTACATCTTGCACTTCAAATATTTGCCAAAAAAAAAAAAAAAAACTCATAAGAGGTACTTTGAGGTTAAAATTCTGTCATTAATTACCCTCATGTCGTTCCACATCAATAAGACCGTTGTTTCATCAAAAATTTAATCATCGGATTTAATCAAAAATATCTTTATTTGTTTTCTGAAGATGAACAAAGGTCTTACGGGTTTGGAACGACATGAGGGTAAGTAATTAATGACAGAATTTTCATTTTTTGGTAAACTATCCCTTTAAATCCTTTTTAAGGATTCCAGGATGAGAGCATACAATAATCTAAAAAAGTACAAGAAATGCATTTGCAAAGTCTCCTAAGCACCACCTCCTCTTCCAGGACAACGGAGACATTCAGCACACTCAGGGCCCTTGAAGTGCAACTGCTGCTACTTACTATTTCAAGAATTCCCGTTTTCATTATAGTTGTGTGGTTCTCCAATGGCTCTGTACACTGTAAAAAAAAAAAAAAAGTATAAAATAGCAATGTCAATACTAAGTCTACATTAGAATCAGCAGCCTACATTACACAGAGCGATATGCAGGATAATGTCAAATCCCACATCGTTAAAACAACAATTACAATATCATCACAGACTATATCGCACACCCCTACCGAGAGATCAGTACAGCTAAATTAGGTTATAAACGCCAACATGACACTAGTAAAGGCGTCAATTCACTGTTATTCTGCAAAATATAATGTAGTACGTGAAACATGACTTAATAAATATTATGTGAAAAATCTGTGTATCTGCCGTTAAACTCGG
This sequence comes from Barbus barbus, assembly GCF_936440315.1. NCBI lineage: Eukaryota > Metazoa > Chordata > Actinopteri > Cypriniformes > Cyprinidae > Barbus > Barbus barbus. The sequence goes on from NC_136762.1 coordinate 22,103,316, forward strand.
CTTCTGGACACATCCCAATGCTTGTCTTAACCAATTAGAAATTATCTTAGCTAGGGGTGTTGCTCTGTTCCTCCACCCAATCAATAAATCAACATGTTATCTGATCAGTCACGTGTCCGAACTTTACAGGCTCTTGCAAAGTATACTTTTGAACATGATTTCTATAACAAGACTATGATACATTTGACAAAGAATTGATTGGAAGAAACATTTAAAGCATGATTTTTCAAACTCATACATACCAAACATGCATATGAATCCTTAAGCTATTCAATAATGATTAAAAATACATAAATAATATTTGATTAAAAAATGATAGTCTAATATGTGGGTTACAAACATAATATGAGGTAAAAATGTAGTTTCTGCCCAGATACGCTTTTAAAAATATTTATATATTTAAATATATTGATATGTATTCTTTTTCAAAAGTTTTATTTTAACTTATTTCAAATGTTTTAAATGTAACGTTAAAATTATGGTAATTTGAATGATAAAATCATCATGTTTTTTTTTCTCTCGTGTAATCGACTATTGTTTTCAGTGTCGACTAGTAGGAGCTGTACCGTTTAGTCGACTAGTCGACATCCCTAGTTCTGATTGAATCTTAAATTTGTCTGATTCAGTCTCTGATATCCTACACGACCCTTTTGGTATAGCTCATCCTATTAAGACCTTAGTGATGGTCAGAGTGAGATCGAAATAGATCGTAAGTTATGAATATAGCTATGGATCTATGAGACCGAAGGATGACCGTCACTAGCTTGTTACTTGTGGTTCCATTCGCGTAGCTGGGTGACTGTAAGGTGTCCTAGTCGCGGGTTGAAACACCACTCTTCCGTTCCGCTCAGAACATCAAACAGGTTCTCCCCACTCAGTGAGGCACCCACTAAGAAACCTGATGAAAGTGCTCTAGTTATTGGTGATTCTAGTGTAGCCACAATAGTCCAGTGTTTACCGGGAGCCAGAGTGCCTGACATCTTGGCAAATTTAAAAGTGCTGGCTAATGCTAAACATAAATTCAGTAAGATTGTTATCCATGTCGGCGCTAATGATGTTCGACTTCGCCAGTCGGAGATCACTAAAAATAATGTTAAAGAGGTGTGTGAACTTGCAAGTACGATGTCAGACACTGTAATATGCTCTGGTCCGCTCCCTGCTTACCGTGGCGATGAGATTCATAGCAGACTGTCGTCACTCAATGGCTGGATGTCTAAGTGGTGCCTGCAGAATAACATAGACTTTGACCTGACCTGTTGAAAAGAGATGGTCTTCATCGCTCCTGGGGTGGTGCCGCTCTTCTCTCTAGAAATATGGCACATAGTCTTAAAGTTCGTACTTGACTAACTAGGACCCAGGTCAGGAAGCAGACAGACTGGCTAAACCGACCGTCTGCTGGCCGCCTCACATCACAGAAGTCAGTTAATTCTCAGCACATAGAGACTCTTTCTCCTAGATATCACATTATAGAGACTGTGTCTGTTCCCCAAACTAGAAAATACAGAAAACGTCCAAACCAAATTAAGAGTAACAATTTAATTGATGTTCAACAAATAAAAAATGTTTACAATACAGAGAAACAACTGTTAAAGCTTGGCTTACTGAATATCAGGTCCCTTTCTACAAAAGCACTTTTTGTAAATGATTTGATCAATGATAATAATCTAGATTTACTCTGTTTGACAGAAACATGGTTAAAACAGATGAATACATTATTTTAAATGAGTCCCCAAAGATTACTGCTATAAAAATGAGCCACGTACAAAAGGTAAAGGGGGAGGTGTTGCTACAATTTATAGCAATATTCTCAGTATTTCTCGGAGGGCAGGCATTAAGTATTACTCGTTTGTAGTTATGGTGCTGCGTATAACATTATCTAGAGAAACACGTGTTGGTGATAAATCCCCTGTGATGTTTGTACTGGCTACTGTATACAGGCCACCAGGGCACCACACAGACTTTATTAAAGAATTTGCTGATTTTCTATCTGAGTTAGTACTGGCTGCAGATAAAGTCTTAATTGTTGGCGATTTTAATATCCATGTCGATAATGAAAAAGATGCATTAGGATCAGCATTCATAGACATTCTGAACTCTATTAGACAACACGTTTCCGGACCTACTCATTGTCAAGATCATACTCTAGATTTAATACTGTCACATGGAATTGATGTTAGTGGTGTTGAAATTCTGCAGCAAAGCGATGATATCTCAGATCATTATCTAGTCTTGTGTAAACTCCATATAGCTAAAACTGTAAATTCTACTCCTTGTTACGTATGGTAGAACCATCACCTCTACCACAAAAGACTGCTTTGTAAGTAATCTTCCTGATTTATCTCAATTCCTCAGCATATCCAACATCGCAGAAAAACTTGATGATGTAACAGAAACTATGGACTCTCTCTTTTCTAGCACTTTAGATACAGTTGCTCCTTTACTCTTAAGGAAGATCAAAGAAAACAAGCCGACTCCGTGGTATAATGAGCACACTCACAACTTAAAGAGAGCAGCCCGGAAAATGGAGCGCAGATGGAGGAAAACAAAACTAGAGGTATTTTGTATAACCTGGCAGGAAAATACCCTATCCTACAGAAAAGCATTAAAAACTGCTAGATCTGATTACTTTTCGTCTCTTCTAGAAGAAAACAAACATAAACCCCGGTATTTATTCAATATAGTCACTAAATTAACGAAAAATAAAGCATCAACAGGTGTTGGCATTTCCCAAGAGCACAGCAGCAATGACTTTATGAAATACTTTACTTCCAAGATCGATTCTATCAGAGATAAAATTGCAACCATGCAGCTGTCAGCTACAGTATCGCATCAGATAGTGCACTATAGAACCCCTGAGGAACAATTCCACTCATTCTCTACAATAGGAGAGGACGAATTGTATAAATTTGTTAAATCATCTAAACCATCTAAAATCATCTAAATCATCTAAAACATCTAAGCATCGGTCCTGGCCACACACCAGCAGCAGCTCAACCGATTGACCTCGATTACCGAAAAACTGGTAAAGGCTTTACAAACGCTTTGTCTCCAAGCACCCAACGATCCTGCTCCAACCCCCAATCCACCTCAGGCACATGCTATTCCCAACACCTCCAGCCCTCGTCTCGCCTTTCCAGAGAAATTTGATGGATCTCCAGACAAATGTAAGGGCTTCTTACTTCAATGTTCTATGTTTGTCAATCAACAACCCATGTTGTACCCTGCAGACGAGAGCCGCATAGCATTTGATTTTGTTTTTTGTTTTTTTAATAAATTTGCAAAGATTTCAAGCAAACTTCTTTCATGTTGTCATTATGGGGTATTGTTTGTCGAATTTTGAAAATAATGAATTTAATTAATTTTGGAATAAGGCTGTAACATAACAAAATGTGGAAAAACTGAAGCGCTATGAATACTTTCCACATGCACTGCAAAAGCACAGAATTTGCCCAAAATGAAAATTAGTGCTGTTATGACTAATACGGAGGTTTAGAGGCTTGTATGGAGTATATCAGGTACTTTCAGACAGAGCTCTGTATCTACGTTAGCACACAGCTTGTATCGTTTTAGTGAAGTGACATCAGTGAAGTTTGAAGCTTCGTTTGATTGCCGTGGTTTCACTTTTGGTGTAATCGATCCTGTAGACAGTGAAAAGATACTTTTAAAAAGAATCCACTGTCTTTTGTCTAGTCCACATTAATCACTTTAACCCTCTTTTATCCAGTCTAAATAACAGCATAATTTTCCTCTGTTGAACAAAAGCAGTTACAAAATTATGAAACAATTGAGCATAAAAACTTTAAAGAATTTATTTACTTATTTTACATGCGTTTACTATATGAGTGTGTATGTTAAATTTATCAAGCTCATTTTAAGCATGTAGATGTAGCGCACATTTTGCCACTGTCACACTACAATTACATTTTTTTTTCTGCACATTATTAGGATGGACCAGCAGGTGTCCCTAGCATGCATTCAAAGCCTCGAGAAATGGCTCACTTTTCAGCACATCTAGCTGGAAATGATAATAATAATAACTCTGTCTCTTCCATAGCTGCCAAACTTCATTCAAACTCGTTCAAACAGGTTACAGCATGGCCACACGTCGTGCCAAAGTCTTACAAGTACTGGGGACATTTGTATTAACATAGTCACCATGTTAAAACTGTCTTAAGAGCTAGTTTGACTAACTTAATCAAGTGGTAATCGACCTTAATTTTCAGATTTAATTTTCTCTGCAGAAGAACAATGGGAGTTTCCGGATCAGTGGGCGAGGAGGAAAGACCAGATATCATTACAATTCATTACAAATGCTTAACCCTTCATTACGGTACATAATATAAGAGAGCATCTGGTAAGTGTAAATAAAGCTCTTTATTCACTCAATATATGTGAAGTAAAAGGTCATTGATGCAGTACAGTAGCTTTGCAGTCACAGTGATACATTCCAGGCATTTTATTTAATAATAAAGTATCTTTGCATAGCAGCAGTGGAGACTACTAGTTCTTTATATTGTTTATATTTATCTTGTTATTTATAATTTTTCTGCAAGATTTTAAAAACTCTGTGCATTTCATTAATCATCAGACAATAAAAGTACAGTAAGTAACTCATTATTTTGCAACTTTAACCACACACCCTCTCCACAATAAGCCTCTCAGCCAACTCAATGTCAGCAAACCTAAACACTCAAAATAACTGACAGATAAAGCATTTCTGAAGTACTTAAGAACCATTTCTAGCCAACTTTTGCTGTTTACAGAGCCTAGGACTGTCACAGAGGCATGTCAATAAAACTGACACGTCAATAAAAACACTCCTATTTCAATGATATTTGTCATTTTGTAAATTGAATCACATAAATATTCAAATTGGGTGAAGGCTGGAACTTTTAAAATGGAGAATGCTCTCCAAAGGTTAAAGCGTTCTCATTCTCTGAACAGCAGTTCATTCAGAAGTTTATTTAAAAGCAAAAGCAAGCAAGATAGAGGCATATGAATTACTCAAACATACCCTACAGAGTTTGAATAGAAACTCAGGATTTGATATAATGGCTTCATTTTAGCTATAAGATCCCACCTGATCTCTTGATAATAGTATTTATTTTATTTTTTTTGCAGTTGGTAAATTTGTACAAGGGTTCACCACTAAACTTAACCAGTAGTGGGGTGCAAGGAGATTGTACAAATTCACCACCAATTCTCCAAAACATAAAACAGTTACAAATCAGAGTGCGTTGATGACATCTAACCCTTTGTGTAATATTTGCTTTAGCAATATTAAGTCCATAAATCCACAGTCCTAAAAGAGGTTCAATCCTGACAATCAGACATTGTCCCTCTTCATCTATACTCGAGTCTGTTCTCAATGAGTTCATCTGAACGTTTGTTAGAAAAACTCCAGTAATTCAATTGTTGTCTGCAATAATCTTCTCACGATTCTATCAATGCTTATTGGCAAAAAAAATCAATTAAAAAAATCAATTTTGATGACCATTACTTCTTATTCTGGGTTGTTCTCTGCATCCAGCACTTCCTTGTCCTCTTTCACTTCTGTCCTGTCCACTTCTGTCTCTTCCTTCTCTTCTTTTTGGGCCTGTTTACAGTCAGAAGGTTCATATCCTCCTTCAGTTACTTCCTCATTTCCTATATGGGTTACTTGTGTCCCCTCATTTTCTTGGGGTACATCTCTGTGCTCTGTCCTGTCTTTTTCCTCTTGTGGGCCATTGGTGAGTTGAGCAGAGTCCATTTTATCTTCTGTATCCTCCTGCGAAGGCCCACCAATCAATTCCCCTTCATCTCCATTCTGCTGTTGACTATCTGGTTCACACGGAGAGTAATTTCCCTCGTTCCATTTTGCCTCCTCACATGCTGACTTCCTGTGTTGTCGTGTGGGCAGCCGTCGCTTAAAAGACAGCCTAGCTCGACTCTGTGAAGTGAATGCAAAAAATCAGACTGGCCGAGATTGAACAAGTTGAATTCATACATTACTTTAATCAACTACAGCTGCAACTGACATTTGTTTCAATGTTCTACTTAGCTGCAATGCTACATAAACAAAATGCTAACTGCACAGAACCTCATGAATGAAACACTCTACATTAGCTGTAACTCCACGTGCCACACAAATAGCCTTTGTCGTGTTTACCACACAGGACAATCGACTCACAACTAATTCCAGCAGAGTTTGACATTAGCATGTTGCTAAGCTAACAACACAATAATCATTTATTTAAAAAGAAAAAAAAAACATTCACAGTAATCTGAAATTTAGGTGGTGATGCCGGCTGTTCCTCTCAATATGGTAATATGGCATTTTAATTATATTGAACAATTTTTATTGATACTTTTTAGTACTAAGTGAAATAAAAGCAAATTTATAATCAACATTCTTCTTGACTAGTAAATCAGAGCTTGTCGCAATTCAATCTGGTTCCTGCAGCTTCCTTCCTGTGATGGCTTCTGCTTAGTTTTTTAATATAGCCAGCATGTTAGTGCACATATGATGCCCTAAAATGATGTCTAGATGGAAAGATTAGGTTTTGCAAACATAGCTTGTGCTCATGATGGCCGTATTGGATTTGCTAGATTTTACACACAACAAACAAAAAGAGGATTTTGCTGATAAATAATAAAAGAATAGTTTGGTTTCTACAGTGAATTAAACATCTCATCCAAACATCTCATTATTATGTTTCCTGTTATACAACATCCCGTTGTTATTTCAGTGTTAGAAATCACTAAAAATTATTCGGATACAGAGTGAACTTTCCAAATTAATCAAACTGAATTGCAAACAGATTCAGGCCCTTTTGTGAATCCATTCATCAGACTGTATCAAAAGAGTGATTTATTTCCAAATCTCGTGACATAAATTTTAATTCTAAAGAGCAGCAATGTAGTGTGGTCGACCCTGCACTACATACTGCCTATTTACTTGATGCAATATGCAATAATATATCAAAATGTTTTATGTAAGAGAAAAATTTGAATCAAAATTTTGTTATTACAAGCAAATTATTCCTCACAATGAAACTGGAAGGTTGAGTTGAGCCAAATGCATTGTGGCATATACATTCAATGCTCTGTATGAATACTGCATAATTTGTACAGTAGTAGATTATATTTGCATTCCGGAATCAAAGAGCATAGGTCTGCAGCTAAGTGCAATCATATGTTATGGCTGCATTCTCTTGTGAATGCTCCTTGAAGAGGTGCAAAGGGTGCGATGCAGAAGTGGCCTGATTGGATTAGAGTTTGCAAACCCTATTGTTATGTCCTCAGGCAGTGCATGGACAGTCTCTATAGGCTTACACCGAGTTTAAGCCAACAATACTGGATGCACGCAAAAGAGATGTGCACCTTGATGCTGATATCATCAGATCCTATTCTGCACACATCAGAGATTCTCTGAGAAACAGCAAGCCTGTAAAAGGTTACTGCTGAACTTTCAAGAGATCATGTTTTGCTATTCACATTAGTCTACAACAAATACAGGTTTTCAATGATCAACTGAACTTAAATTATCACTCACAGTCCAAAATATGTGTACAGCCTGAGCCTTGCATTTCCAGTAATTATTTACTGATTGAATACTAAACTCGTTACAGTACTTAAGTAAATTCCAAGTATTCCTCCAAAAATGCAAATATGTTGGTATTTTTCTACAAAGTCATTTGTAATGCATATTTATGTTATATATTTTATTTATATTTTTATATACATTCAAAAAAGCATTCCTATGGAGTCCCTAAGTGATAAAAACAATTATGAAATGGGAAGAAAAATCATATTTCAATGCTTTCTCATTAGGGATGTAACTATTAACCGCGAGCCGGTTGAAAATCGATTCAAATATGTGACGATTCAAATCGGTCGAGATGATAAACAAATCGCGATTCAATTAGGGGTAGGTGTTTGTATGAATGTATGTCTGTGGGGAACTTACTATCTTTAGAAAAGTTTAGATGGTATTTTTTATTTTCATCTTGCCTCTGTATAATGCATATTAAAGATTATAAGTGCAGCGCTGCTTTGTTTACAGCGGAAACCAAGAAAACGCTTTGAGCGACACCTGCGTCTCATTCAGCTACTCTGCTGATTCTTTTGCATGCAGATATTTTTATGTATAGTTTCACAAAACTTAAGTCAGACCATTCTGTTTTTGCTTCAAATTTTGAAATTATCCAATCTAATTTAGATTAAAAACTGCGTCTGCATCATATAGCATCTTTGTTTGGCTCATGATTCAAATGGAGTTGTTGCCTCTAATTTATATGGAAAGAGCACAGACAAAGCCTTAATTTTGTTTATATGAAGAGATCTATTTTATTTGTGTTACTTATTTATTTGATTTGGGGCTTGTTTTAAAATTTCAGTTTAGTTTTGTTATTTGCATTTACATTATATTTACATTTTGTTATTTAGAAGATGCTTTTATCCAAAGCGATTTACAAATGAGGACAATAGAAGCAATCAAAACCAACAAAAGAGCAATGATATGCAAGTGCTATATTAGTATATTATTATAGTGTTATATTTCAATTTCACAAAGAAACGTGCAGTAATTTGTCCAAGCAATAATAAAAGGACACATTTAATTTATAATTTGCCTTAAATCTCATTTTGTAATAAAAAAAAAAACCGTGAATCGAATCGAATAGTGAAATCAAAATCGTGATTTGAATCGAATCGTGAGTTGAGTGAATCGTTACATCCCTATTTCTCATCTCTTGCTAAATTGTTGCATTACCCAGACAAATTTTGCATTTTCTTGCACAACTTTTGCATTCTCACACACAATATTTACTACCTCTTGAAAAAGTACCCTGAGAAACTTTGTATTCACTTGTAAAAGCAATGACATATATTTTTTCTACCATCTATTTTTTTTTTACCATTTTCATGTCCCAGACATTTCCACTCTTCTGAAGTAAGGAATTTGTGTCAGCCCAGTTAAGTTAAGTAAATATTTTGTACTGAACGTAAATGAATATCACTTCTTTATCTGAATCAAATCTTTATTCTAAGGGACAGGCTTGTGTCTCATTGATGTTACAGTAAGTTCCCAAACAAGAGTAAAGCATACTATAAATGTATTTTGGAAAGTGAGATCCTTTGTATTGCTATTGATACTGACAAACTAATTGACCTTGTTGATGCTGGGCAGTGGAGTACCCTCGAACGGCTGCTCGAAGCTAACCGGCGCCTCATCTTCGCAGGACAGCTGAGTGGGCTGCAGGGTGGAGCTCAGGGAGCTGCAGGGGCTGATGGGACTGGAGGCAGTAGGCGGCTGTTTGGACTCTGGACTTTTGGGTGGGGAGAGCAGGACAGTTGGAGAGAGGGCAAGATTGGCCTTAGAGAGAAAAAGAAAGTATATGTTATGTTCTTGAAAAGAGACAAAATAAAATGCTAAAATACTCATTATACCAAAGTGGATGATATAATGTACATTAACATAATTCAACTTACTGATGATGAGATGTAAATAAAATTGGGGGAGTTAAATGACCAATTATTTTACTCATTATTAAATATGTAGTAACACACAGGGCAGTGCATCGTTCAAGAAATAAACTGTTGTGGTCAACTCCGGGTTAACTAAAACAGTAAAAAAAAAAGTTTCAGCTAGTTTCTAAGGTTTATTTAGTTTAAGTTATTCTAAAATAACTTTAATGTGAATTAATCAAAAATAAATAAATACTAATTAATAAAACGACAAACTAACAAAAAATTGCAAAATTACTAAGGCTAAAGTAAAAACAAAAACTAAAATTTAATTTAGAATAACAAAAACTATAATAGTATACCAATTATAATAAAATAAAACTGGTCTAGGGTACTCAGGTTTGAGTTTGGACTGGGTCATGTCTTTAACCTCTTCTCTCTCTCTCCCACCACTTTCCTGTCACAATCACCACTTTTGTATTTACTAAAGGCAAAAAAGCCAATTAATAAAATAAGAAATAAGTAATCAATCAAACTTATTTGACAAAATTATTAAAAGAAACATAATATTTTAATATGGAAATATAAAATGTAATGTTACACATGTAAATATTATTTTAAAAAGTTAATCCAATAAAAAAAAAAACATAAAATGTACTAAATTTAATTTTATATTATAGCAAGCTAATATTTTAGTACAAATAGAAAATGCAATATACTTAATATGTTAAAATATTTTAATAAACCTAAAATATTTTAATGAATAAAAATACATTAAGTAGTTCAAATTCAAATAAAATAAAAAATAAAAACAACAAATTATAAGTTATTCATGTTTGTAGAACGCTGTCAGAAAAATAAAAAATAATAAATTAAAATATAACTTTTTTTTTTTTTTAAATAACAATTAAACATGTTCTTCAGACATGATATCTGTGACGTCACAGTGATATCTAGGTTCTTAAAATTATCTTTACCTTGACTACCTGTGTGTTACCCATGGTTAACCTCTGGCATAGGCTGTTGGACATAGATCAGGCTTAGTTTATATTCCACTGGTTCTGGCTAAGATGAATAAGCCCGATGTCAACAAACTAAAATTATCTAAATTATATGAGCAGATATGATTATCAGTATTACAGACGTGAAACAGAAATATATTCCTCAAGAAACAGCAACATAAAATAACTACAAATTTGATTAAGCTCCTCTTGCACTGTAAAATAAAAGACGTTATTCTGAAATTAATATCTCCTACCTGTACAGGAGAGAACAAGAAGAGAGAGAAACGGCAACCCTTTTGTCCCATGACTGCCTGATAGCTGCTAAGTCGAGTCTAGTCCAGCTCAGCACTCAGCAACTGAGGCTAAGCCGTTATCTCATTAGAGTCCTTGCCTGAACCAATTGGAGGAAATGGTGCAGACCTGTCCCTTTTAGGAGCAGACGTATCCCATGGACCAATGACAGTTCAAACTAACTATACATACACCTCTCATGGGTGATGCTGTGTAGGGTTTAGTTGCAGGTATTGACCATGCAGTAGTACTATTTAAACTCTAGGTGGCAGAAAGGTTGCATTAAAAATCCTTGCTTTGTTTGCCGATGAATATTGTTTACTGCAAGCAGCACACAACAGATACTGCCTACTGGTTTTAAGTTTTCACATTTTGTCAGCTTAATTAAATAATGACTAAAAGAAGCTCTTGATGGAAAATCTTGCTGGATATTATTATATTCAGCTCATTGGTCAAAATAGAAGAATTACATTTGCATACTACTGTATGAATAGTATACATACTATATACACTACTGCATAATACTAAGAGTATTGTCGTACCTGTATCATGCCATTCTGAATTGAAGCCACTGTGTGGTCTTGTTTTTTATATGCCCTTGCAATAGCACATTTTCAACACTAGGTGGCAGGAGAGTAATATAAAAGTAGGAGCAGGTACAACAAATATACTTGCAAAATTCTATATGACGACTAATATTTTAATTTTCAAAATAGAAAATAAGTTGGCCTTTACAAAAAAGGGGGGGAGATTCCTATTAATGCAGCAGGAAACATATGCATTTAAGATATATTGAAAACTCAACAATTCCCTGCATGTTACTGTAACATGTAGGCTTTGTTTCATTGTGTTGTTGGTTCTGTTTGTCCCATCATTTGACCTAGTTTCCCTGTGTGTTTGATTCAGTCTCATTCAGTTCACCTGTTGCTTTTGTGTAGTTTCCTTGGTCCGGTATTGTTTGTATGTTACTATGTCTTGGTTTTGAACTCTTATATCTTCTTTGTTGATTAATTAAAGCCTGTTTGGACTCATATTTTGTTTTGTTGTCATATTTGTGCCTAAGCAACTTAGCAACGTGACAGAATACTGGACCCATAAGAACAATGGATGTAGCATCAGACTTCATCTCCCTCGAAAAAGAAGGTCTTTTTTATTAATTGAATATTCGGCCAAATTCAGTAAGTTGGCCCAGCTCTCAGATTTAGATGATGCTACATTAAAATCGTGCCCCTGAGCACAATCCAGTGTTCGCTCCAGAGTTCGCTCAGGTCCCAATTGCTCTGGCACTCGTGTGTTTGGGTGAGACGCTCAACCGTAATTTTGCTCAAAAAAAAATTTGAGGAGGGGGGGAGTGCTATACCCTCACAACCAAACTGGCTATTCCTGACTCAGTGATTCAAGTTCCTTTATCCCGGCTGCTAAGGTTGCTGTTCTTCAGTGATTCTAGCAGAATCAGCAATCAGCTATTATTAATTCGTCATTGTCATTAGGATATGTCCCCAAAACCTTTAAATTGACTGTTATTAAGCCTCTCATTAAAAAAACACAACTTGACCACAAAGATCTAGTTAATTACAGACCGATCTCGAATCTCCCTTTTCTGTCAAAGATACTAGAAAAGGTAGTATCCTCACAATTATATTCCTTCTTAGAGAAAAATGATATCTGTGAGGATTTCCAGTCAGGATTTAGACCATTTCATAGTACTGAGACTGCTCTCATTAGAGTTACAAATGGCCTGCTCTTATCATCTGATCGTGGTTGTATCTCTCTATTAGTGCTACTGGATCTTAGCGCTGCATTCGACACTATGGATCACAACATTCTTTTGAATAGACTAGAAAACTTTGTTGGCATTAGTGGAAGTGCATTAGCATGGTTCAAATCGTACTTATCTGACCGCCATCAATTCGTAGCAGTGAATGAAGAGGTATTATACCAATCACAAGTGCTTTATGGAGTACCTCAAGGCTCAGTTCTTGGGCCATTACTTTTCACGCTTTACATGATGCCCTTGGGAAATATTTTCAGGAAACACGGGGTTAGCTTTCACTGTTATGCTGATGCTACTCAGCTCTATATTTCTTCGCGGCCCGGTGAAACACACCAAATTGAGAAACTTATTGAATGCATAGTCGATATAAAAAACTGGATGAAAAAAGTTAAATTCTGAAAAAACAGGTGTTAATTATAATTATCACAGCACTCCGGAGTCCGCGAAGTTCAAAGCACAAAGGAAAAATATATTAATGCGTAGTGTATTAAATCTGTGCAACAGTTTATTGAGCCTTTTCTTTAAATCGTTTTAAATTTCAATTACTGTGCTCATGAAGAATCATTCATAGTGCTCTCTACAATAGTGTTGTGATCTAACAGACACCCGGTAGAAAGCAACACTATTTAGAAACAGCACGAGACTCTAGCTAGATAAAATCCTTTTATGCAAAACCATTCAACTTTATTTACAGATCAAATATAATAGGAACAGTGGAGAGAGTTTTATCGTCTTGACTCTAGTACCCGAACACGGCACGCAGTTTGACCGCTGAATGGAGGATGAAAGACAGCTGCAGCGGAGAGAAGTGTTTACGTGAACTTGACTTAAATATTCATCTGTACCTCACATTAAACTATGTAACGGCTTCAGAACACTTGAAATATAGTGCACGAAAACTTTATGATGTTTTATAATGTGTTTGTGGCTTTTGTGGGGCTTAACAATAACACAATAGAAGCTATGCAGAATATAGAATTTGGATCGCTCTCGTCAGACCGATACCCCGATCCAGCAGAAAATGCCAGTATCGAAGCGATACCGATCCTGAATATCGGATCGGCCCACCCCTACCTAGAACACTGTCTAACACTTGATGGCTGCTCTGTCGATTCTTCGTCATCAGTCAGGAACCTAGGTGTGCTATTTGACAGCCACGTTTCTAGCATTTGTAAAACTGCTTTTTTTCATCTTAAAAATATATCTAAACTGAGACCTATGCTCTCAGTGTCAAATGCAGAAATGTTAATTCATGCGTTTATGACCTCAATGTTAGATTATTGTAATGCTTTACTTGGCGGTTGTTCTGCACGCTTAATAAACTAACTCCAGCTGGTTCAAAATGCAGCAGCTAGAGTTCTTACTAGAACCAGGAAGTATGACCACATTAGCCCGGTTCTGTCAACACTGCACTGGCTCCCTATTAAACATCGTATAGATTTTAAAATCTTGTTAATTACTTATAAAGCCCTGAATGGCTTAGCTCCTCAGTACTTGAGCGAGCTCTTATCGCATTATAGTCCTCCACGTCCATTACGTTCTCAAAACTCTGGCCATTTGATAATACCTAGAATATAAAAATCAACTGCTGGCGGCAGATCCTTTTTCTATTTAGCGCACAAACTCTGGAACAATCTACCTAACACTATTCGGGAGGCAGACACACTCTTGTCAGTTTAAATCTAGATTAAAGACCCATCTCTTTAACCTGGCGTACACATACCACACTAATACGCTTCTAATATTCAAATCCGTTAGGTTGCATTAATTAGGTCAACCGGAACTGGGAACACTTCCCATAACACACAATGTACTTGTTACATCGTAAGAAGATTAACATCTACGCTAATATTAGTCTGTTTCTCTCTTATTACGAGATCACCGTAGCCACCCGATCCAGTCCGCATCCAGATCAGATGGTGGATCAGCACCCAGAGATGACCTCTGCAGCCCTGAACGTCAGTGGAGACCAGGACACCTAGATGAGCCACAGAGACAGATCCCCAGTGAGGACCCCGTCACCTAGACAGCCATCGGGAAAAGACCACTGGAACCAGTTGAGCCCTTACAATCTGACTTTGCTGCAGTTGGAACAAACTGCTGGTTCGTCTGGCCAGAGGAGAACTGCCCCCCCCACTGAACCTGGTTTCTCCCAAGATTTTTTTCTCCATTCAGTCACCGATGGAGTTTTGGTTCCTCGCCGCTGTCACCTCTGGCTTGCTTAGTTGGGGACACTTCATTTCCAGTGATATCGTTGACCTGATTGCAAAGACACTATTTAAACTGAATTGAGCTGGACGATGACATCACTGAATTCAATAATGAAATGCCTTTAACTGAAAATTGAGTGTTTAATCTTGTCATTTTACATTATTGACACACTATTTTCCTATTTTGATATTGTGCAGTTGCTTTGACACAATTTGTATTTTTAAAAGTGCTATATAAATAAAGGTGACTTGACTTGATTCTCCAGAAATCCCGCTCTCCTGCCTCCTCATCCAAAGCCAGCCAATCATTCGGCTCTATCTCTGCTGGTTTCCTTCAGCCCCTCTGCATCTCCAACACCATGTGTGGATCTGCCTCAGTTCTTTAGTTCACCAGATCCGTCCTGGGGCGTCGATTCTATTTGTCCATCTTGGGCCTCTAAGCCCTGGACTCCACCTCAGCCTTTAGCTCCTCTTGTCTCCAAGCTCCCTTGGTTCCACTGGACTCCACCGTGCTCCCTTGTGCCTCAGACTCCACCTTGGTCAGTCTTCGACCTGCCTCCATCAGGATTTTCCAGTCCTCTGGCTGTGCCTCATTCCTCCATCCCTCTGGCTCTGCCGGGCTTCTCCTTCCCTCTCACTCCACCTTGGTCCACACTCCCTCTGGCGAGTTCCTGTCTCCACCTCCGTCCCATGAGCCTGTGGCTCCGCCTTAGCCCTCCAAGCCTCCTCTGCTCCACCTGGGTTTCCACATCCATCTGCTCTGTCTCAGTCAGTTATTCCCCTGGTTCAGTTCATCAGGTCTTCACCATGGCTCCTCCCGCCTTCGACTCCACCCTGAGGCCTCATACTGGCTGGTCCCTGGATCACCACCTGGTTTCTCC
Source organism: Barbus barbus (assembly GCF_936440315.1). Classification (NCBI taxonomy): domain Eukaryota; kingdom Metazoa; phylum Chordata; class Actinopteri; order Cypriniformes; family Cyprinidae; genus Barbus; species Barbus barbus. The sequence goes on from NC_136762.1 coordinate 22,118,923, forward strand.
TGCTCCTGGTTCCTCACTGGCTCCTCCCACCATCTCCATGGACTGTATATTGGCCCCTGAAGGATTTAGTTTTTCTTTTATTCTACACCCTCCTCCAGAGCCTCAACCCTCCCTCTTCAGTTGGACTCTGTACAGCACGAGGATGTGCCTTTTCAGGAAGGGGCATACTGCAGCATGTATGCTCTGTTTTAAGTTTCATTATGTTGCTGGTTCTGTTTGCCTCGCACTTTGACCGTTTTCAGTCTCATTCAGTTCACCTGTTGCTCATTACAGTTGTTTTTCAACTGTTACACACAAAATCTTTACTTGTCACACAATTTCTGAAACCTGACACTCAAACATCAGAACCACACACCAAATCTGCAAAACCATACACTAATTCTCTGGCTTAGGCCTCAGCGGGCGTGAGAAAACTGAAAACTGAAACTTTTCAGTTTTCAATTTCATAAAACACTTTTTGCAAAACACAACACACAATTCTCTATGTAACACACAACAATCTAACAGGAAGTGCCTTGAATTCCTTTTTCAAACACAACAAATCAAAATGTCACTGTAAATCATCAGTGCCTCACACTAACTCCTCCCATATGCAAACACTCAATCAATCATGGCTTTAGAATAGGCCTATAATTACACATCCACACAACTACACATGGTTGATGTATTGTTAAGGCGCCGGTCTGATCTGGGTTTGTTTATGTTGTGTCCTGGTCTGTCTTCCCTGAGTTAACCTGGCTCTTGTCTCTGACGTTATCTTGCTCCTGTTGTTGTCAAGCCTAAGCCTAAGTCTAGTTCTGTTTTTCCTCAAATTTATTTTATACCTTTTGAAATTAGGGGTTTTCTTTTGATTTAGTTTAGTGCTATCTAGTTCCTTTTTGAGCTCCTGCCTTTTAGTTTTGTTTTTCCCTTTTGCTCCCCAGTTCCCCCATCGGCTCTGGCTGCTGGACTCCCTACTGCCTGCCTCCTCCCTCCCATCCCTGGCTGCCCATCACCGCCTGCTTCCTTGCCCTTCTGGTTCTGTCCATCTAGCTGCTCAGCCATTGTCAGCCTCGTTCACCAGCCTCAGGAGACCCCAGTTAAGTCAGCCTGGCTTCTGCCTTCGTCTTCTTGGAACCAGTCTCCCTCTCTCTCTCACTGTTGCCATTTCCTGCATCCTGGAGTTTCATTACGGAGTTGGTCTACCTCGTAGCTCTTGGACTGTTGCCCTCGACCTATCTCTCAGAAACCCCTTTCCTAGACGCTTCCTGCTGAGTTGTTCATCTCTGCCACGGACCTGGCTGGAATCTCTCCTGGTTACCCTCTCATACAGTGGCTAGTTCCTGAGTTCCTGTTTTGTGTTTGAGTCTCAATAAATCTGTTATCCCTGCAACTGATTCCTCTTCCTTTACCACCCCTGACAGTTCGATCTGGCCAGTATGGAATCAGCGGGGCCTGACCAGATCCGGACAGTCATCCTCCAGCAGGGGGTGCTGCTGGGTCAACATGCTATGCGACTCTCAGAAACCACCAGAGGCGTAGAGGCCATGTCCTCCCAAGTTACTGAACTCACTAATCAAGTCAGGGAGTTGATGCGGGACCAGGACAGCCTTCGGACTGCAGCCGCTGCCTCTGCTTCATCTCCTGTTCTTGCCCGGGTAGCTCCAGAACCAGAGTGCCCACTCCGCCACTTTATGATGGGGATCCTAGGGCTTGTCACCCATTCCTGTCCCAGTGTGCGATCACGTTTACCCTGCAGCCCACAACCTTTGCTTCCGAAGCAGCAAAGGTGGCATTTGTTATTACCCTACTTACTGGGAGGGCCCGGGAGTGGGGAACTACTGTCTGGGAGAAGCAAGAGACTTACTGTGCCACATTTGAGCTGTTTCGTCAGGAGATGATCAAGGTGTTTGACCGATCAGTCGCTGGCAAGGAGGCAGCCAGTCAGCTAGTGAGACTGAGACAGGGCGAGTCATCAGTTACGGACTTTTCCATTCAGTTCCGGACTCTGGCTATGCTTTGTGGTTGGAATCAAGCAGCTTTGTGGGATGTTTTCAGAGAGGGCCTCAATCCTGAGATTCAGGACGAGATTGCTATCCATGATCTGCCGGCTTCATTTGATGACCTGGTGGATCTGGCACTTCGTGTCGAGACGCGCATCAATCTACGCCGTCAACGGATCCTGGCTCATCCTTCTTGGCCCATTTCTCCTCGTTCTGTTTCGGAAGCCGCTATTGTTCACCCTGAGCCACTTCCTGAAGTGGAGCCTATGCAGGTTGGGCGTACCCGTCTGGCAGCGGAGGAGAAGCAACGACGCCTCAATCAACGACTTTGCTTCTACTGTGGGAAGTCTGGACATTTTGCTGCAACATGTCCTTTAAATGTCAGAGCTCGCCAGTAGATGGGGAAGTATTGGTGAGCGTTACCCCTGTATCCGATTCCCACATATTTCGTACCCAGCTGCCTGCCATTGTCAAGTGGGGGCCTTTTTCAAGACCATGCTCAGCCCTGGTGGATTCTGGGGCTGAGGGTAATTTCATTGATGCCACCCTGGTGGCCCGGTGGGGCATTCCCATTACCCCTCTCAAGAAGAAACTCATTGCCAGGGCTCTCAATGGCACCATCCTCACCCAAGTTACCCACGTCACTTCCCCTGTAAGTTTAACCGTTTCCGCATTACGTTTTCATTACGTTTTACCTCCTCAAGTCTCCCAGCACACCTATTGTGCTGGGGCACCCGTGGTTGGTGAAACACAGCCCTCACATTGGTTGGGCTGAGAATTCTGTGTTGGCATGGAGCTCATTTTGTCATAAGTTTTGCCTTGGGGTCGCCTCGTCTGCTGGTTTTTCTTGTTCTGTGTTTCAGGAGGAGCAGACTGCGGATCTGACCGGTGTTCCTGCTGAGTACCTCGATCTTCGGAGGGTTTTTAGCAAGTCACGGGCGGCATCTCTCCCTCCTCACAGACCCTATGACTGTGCCATCGACCTTCTCCCAGGCACTTCTCCGCCTCGTGGTCGCCTTTATTCTCTGTCAGCGCCCGAGAGGGAGGCTATGGATAAGTATATCCAGGAGTCTTTGGCAGCTGGCCTCATCCGTTCTTCCTCTTCTCCTGCAGGTGCGGGGTTCTTCTTTGTGGAAAAGAAGGACGGTTCCTTGCGCCCCTGCATCGATTATCGTGGGCTGAATGACATCACCGTAAAGAATCGGTACCCCCTGCCGCTGATGTCCTCAGCTCCCGAGCTGCTGCAGGGAGCGAGAATCTTCACTAAGTTGGACCTCCGCAATGCCTACCACTTGGTTCGGATAAGGGAAGGGGATGAGTGGAAGACAGCTTTTAACACCCATACTGGGCATTTTGAATATCGGGTTATGCCCTTCGGGCTTACTAATGCCCCAGCTGTCTTCCAAGCCCTGATTAACGATGTGCTTAGAGACATGATCAATAGATTTGTCTTTGTGTACCTTGATGACATTTTAATTTTTTCTTCGTCATTGCAGGTACACACTCAGCATGTCCGTCAGGTGCTGCAGAGGTTACTTGAGAACCAGCTGTATGTCAAGGCGGAGAAGTGCACATTCCACGCAGACTCAGTTCCGTTCCTGGGACAGATAATCTCGGCGGAGGGGGTTAAGGTAGATCCTGCCAAGGTAAGGACCGTCTCTGAGTGGCCAGTCCCCGACTCTCGTAGAGCATTGCAGCGGTTTCTTGGATTCGCCAATTTTTATCGGCGTTTCATCCGGAACTATAGTCAAACTGCTGCTCCTTTAACTGCTCTAACCTCCACTTGTGTTCCTTTCAGGTGGGCGGAGCAGGCACAGGGGGCTTTTACGAAACTTAAATTATGTTTCTCATCTGCACCTGTCTTGTCTGTTCCAGACCCTGATCTGCAGTTTATTGTGGAGGTTGACGCTTCTGAGGTCGGGGTCGGGGCTGTTCTTTCTCAAAGATCCGCCCTTGATGGGAAGGTGCACCCTTGTGCATACTTCTCGCACCGCCTGAGCCCGGCAGAACGGAACTATGATGTCGGTAACCGTGAGCTGCTTGCGGTTAGGCTGGCACTGGGTGAGTGGCGACACTGGCTGGAGGGGGCGGCGGAGCCCTTCTTGGTTTGGACGGATCATAAGAACCTTGAATATGTCCGTTCGGCCAGGAGGTTGAACTCTCGGCAGGCCAGGTGGGCTCTCTTCTTTGACCGGTTCCGTTTCACCCTCTCGTACAGGCCTGAGTCCAAGAATATCAAGCCGGATGCCCTGTCTCGTCTCTTTGCCAGTCCGGGGAGCGGGTTGCCGCCCGACACTATTTTGCCCCGGGGTGTCGTGGTGGCGGCTGTTTCCTGGGGTATTGAGAGGTGGGTCAGGGAGGCCTTGCGGGGGGTGGAGGTTCCGAGAGGCTGCCCGACTGGTCTGTTGTTTGTTCCAGGTCCGTTGCGCCCTTCAGTTCTGGAGTGGAGTCATTCTTCTAGGCTGGTCTGCCATCCAGGTGTGCGGAGGACGTTGGCTTCTGCCCGTCAGCGCTTTTGGTGGCCGTCTCTGCCCCATGATGTCAGACAGTTCGTGGCTGCTTGCTCGGTTTGTGCCCAGAACAAGACTTCTAACAAGCCTCCCATTGGTCTGCTGCGGCCTTTGCCGATTCCCCCCCGCCCTTGGTCCCATATTGCCCTGGATTTTGTCACTGGCCTCCCCTCCTCCAGGGGCAATACCGTGATTTTGACGGTGGTGGACCGCTTTTCGAAGGCGGCTCATTTTATTCCCCTACCTAAATTGCCCTCTGCTAAGGAAACTGCTCTGGTGGTAGTCGATCACGTCTTCAGGATTCATGGTCTTCCCAAAGACGTGGTCTCTGACAGGGGGCCCCAGTTCATTTCCCATTTTTGGAAGGAATTCTGTCGTCTGATCGGTGCTTCTTCGAGTCTGACGTCAGGATTTCATCCGCAGACCAATGGGCAGTCTGAGCGAGCCAACCAGGATTTGGAGCGGATGCTCCGCTGTCTGGCATCACACAATCCCGCCTCCTGGAGCCAGCAGCTCACCTGGGCAGAGTATGCCCACAATACACTTCCTGTGGCGGCCACTGGTATGTCCCCTTTTCAAAGTTCTATTGGTTATCAGCCTCCTCTATTTGCTTCACAGGAACCTGATGCTGCAGTTCCCTCCGCCCATGCCTTTGTCCAGAGATGCAGACGCACATGGGAAAGAGCCAGGCCAGGAAGGCGCTCATTCAGGCGGGGAGACGTGCCAAGGTGGCAGCTGATCGTCGTCAGACACCTGCACCCAAGTATGTCTGTGGGCAGAGGGTATGGCTTTCCACTAAGGACCTGCCCCTTAAGGTGCCAGCACGCAAGCTGGCACCCAGGTTCTTAGGGCCATACCGCATTACCAAGGTCTTAAGTCCGGCGGCGGTGCGGCTCAGGCTCCCATCTGTCTTTGCTCGTGTCCATCCTGTCTTTCACGTGTCTCGTGTCAAGCCTGTTATTTCTTCCCCTTTGAACCCTGGTGTGTCTGCTCCTTCCCCCCCTCCCCCCGTCTCATTGACGGTTCCCCGGCGTTTTCTGTTAGGAGGCTGTTGGACGCCAGAAGGCGTGGCAGGGGATACCAGTACCTTGTGGACTGGGAAGGGTACGGTCCTGAGGAGAGGTGTTGGGTGCCGTCTCGGGATATCTTGGACCACTCCTTGATCGAGGATTTCCACCGTCGACAGGCCTTCTCTGTTCCTGGAGCGCCCGGGGTCGCTCCTGGAGGTGGGGGTACTGTTAAGGCGCCGGTCTGATCTGGGTTTGTTTATGTTGTGTCCTGGTCTGTCTAAAGCACATGGCTGTCAGTTGGTAATTGTGTGTGTCATGTGGTCTATTGTTACCCCGCCCCTCTTGTTACCTTATTATCTTGTTAGGGTTGACACCTGTTTGAGATAATTAGTCACCCTTTATATTCTCCTCTTGTGTTCTGTCCTGTGCCAGATCGAATCTCTGCTTTGCTGAGTGAACCTGGCTCTTGTCTCTGACGTTATCTTGCTCCTGTTGTTGTCAAGCCTAAGCCTAAGTCTAGTTCTGTTTTTCCTCAAATTTATTTTATACCTTTAGAAATTAGGGGTTTTCTTTTGATTTAGTTTAGTGCTATCTAGTTCCTTTTTGAGCTCCTGCCTTTTAGTTTTGTTTTTCCCTTTTGCTCCCCAGTGTAATGCCTGATCAGGATACACACACATCTAGGTTCAACACATTCCTGATGCAAGGATGGATCAAAGCTCGCATTCCAGCTCAGGAAATTCATGTTTTGTCATTTCGAAAGAAAACAGAACTCCCCTTCCCGGAGCCTAAACTTTACGGGCGCCATACTCCCTTGACATTAAGTCGCCGTAAATCCAAGGACGATATCGCAAAGGATGACGTGTTTACGGTCGACTCGAAAATAAAGACAATTTCCAGACTTTCCAAACCAAAGACATTTACGACCCTGCATATCAGCACATTCCAGGAAAACGCGCCGTTTCTGTGGTGCTAGCTAACAAAGGGAACCACACCTTTGAATTAGAAATGAGTCTTAAAAAGGGGAACAAAAGTTATATTCGTTTCTGCTACGGAAACAAATTATACTCAAACAAAAACACTATATACCATATTAACAACCTATATATATATATATATTAAAGGATGTTTTTGGTTTGTGACATTTATAAGCTGGTTGTGTGAACTTATGTAATCTTTTTCATGTAATCGTTTTTATATACCTGATCACTAGTTGTTCATTTCCACATGATTAATATGTGTATTTAGAATTTAAGATGGTTTAATCAATGTATTTTAACCCAGTAATATCCTCTGTGGTCACGTGCATATCAAAATATAAGTGTTTGGTTTCTTTAGAAAGCTAACCTTATGAAGAATATTATGGTTGAATGAAAATGATCCGCTTTATCAACCCGTGGCTACAATAACGGATAGAAACTTGCTTGCAATAATTTGTTTTATGTGATGAATAACTGACCAGATAATGTATGCAAAACACGCAGCTGCGCAGGGCGGGGCTCTGCCCACAAAGACTCTTTCGATTGGACTACGCGCCAAAAAGGGCGGACCTAAATCAGCTCGCTTAAAACGGATGCACGCCCATGAAGTTCGCGCGTGTTGGAGTTTTGAAAACAACAGGAGGACACGCACGCCAGCGAGTCTCTCGTTCTGCTCACGCTGCAAAGCGCTTCTCGCCTCTTAACATCACGGCTGAGTACTGCAAACGACCGAAGAACTTTAACAGTAAACTTCTAAAAAAAGGTTCACCACGTCAGAAAGAGACAACCAACCACTGAAGAGTGCGCTAGTCACACGACCTCCCAAGCAGCCAGTCCGCACGCGATCCGTCTCAAGCTGAACAAAAGGGACGGACTTCACCTTTGGAGAAAGCCTGAACTCTTCCCGAACGCCAAAGACAAAAGTAAGGCAAAATCTCTTTACTGACTGAAACCGGGATTCCTCTCTGTTGCTGTTTAAATATAGCATGGTTCTGTCCATAAGTTCCCTCAGGTTGAAAAACGAGCATTAAGTTAGAACCTAAGACTCTCTTAAGATCCGAACAATTCATTGCAACGTATGTGTGTTTATGTCTGTTTGTGTTGTCTAGTCAGTTAATGTTGTGTTAGAATAGTGAATAAAACTTTGACCTTATTAAGAAATCTTTTGTCTGTGTTATGTGATTTAACATGTCGTAACTATTTGCCAAAAGATTGCGTTACCTACGGCTCATAAACCTGAGAGCTAACGTTAGCTTAAAACTGAGTTAACTAGTTGTTTATTTTTATCGTTGGCCGCGAGTGAAATAAACAAAATTGTTAAAAGATAACTTGCTGTTATTAATGCTTGCTGGACAAGTCGTTAACAAGGCATAAGTTGTACATTCTGATTAATAACAATTAATCATATGAAGATCAACTCTTAAGAGTGATTCCCTAAAAGCTAAATAATAAAATAAATATATATATGTAGGATTCATTTTCTACAGATTAATGGTGGAGATAGAAGCTGGCATTAGTTTGATTTGAAAAATTCATAACATATTAAAGTTGTGTTTTTCTATTTTTAACCGGAAAGAAATAGAGACACAGAGAGTCAAAGTTGGTTTCACTATTCTGTACTTACTTGTGGCAATGTGTTTGTGGAATGAAAGTGCAATGTGTATTTGTGTTGTTTAAAGATATAGCTTAAAACTGCAGTAAGATTAAAAGATGTCCGTGAGACATGTAAGTCGCTCATAGCGCAGAAAAGAAAGGAGAGAATCTAAGCGTGTTCCTTTGTTCTCCCTCATAAGGCCTTGTTCATAGAGTGATAGTCAAAGTGCGTTTCCCACTTTCTAGGCACCTATGAAAACTAAATCTCCCTTGGCATTAAACATTAACGTAGCTACTTATTATTTTCTGCCACTTGTAAATTCACTAAAGAAGTGAAGCCAGCGCGTGGCACTCAGAAGGAGTGGCCAGATCGCGTCTGTGAGGGAGTATTTTATTGGATCTGATTTTATAGTGTGATAAAATAATCCACTGTGTTTTTCCTGTGAAGTCACGTGAAGTGACACAGAGAATCGGCCCGCCGTGGTCAAACTATTAGATTGATAATTAATCTGTGGGTTAATTTGATTCGGTCTAAATAAATTGAGATACCCTGAAACTAAAGTGCGTCATGGTAACGGCCTGAACCGGAGGTAGTCAGAAGACTTGCCCGGAAAGGTTCTAGTGCGCACGCGCAGCCGCGAGCGCCATTTTGAAGCTATTGTAAACAAATAGCATAGCATTTGAAGCTAGTAGGTAGCATTAAAGCTTAGCCGAGCTGGTAGCATTGAAGGCTAGCGATTAGCACCTAGCATTTTGTGGGTTTGAATGCAGTGTGCTATGCCGTGTGTGTGTGTGTGTGTGTAAACGGTTAACTCTTTCACTGCTGAACTCTAACTCACACGCTTCACGTGTTCACTTTGAATGTTGACGTCATTCCTCTCTCTCTTGTGCATTATTAATGCTTTCTCTCCTCCCTTTTGAAAAGATTTTAACAAATACAGATGTCGATAAACTATTGTTAATTCTATAGGAATAGTTATATTCCAAAGCAGTTAATTCTATAGGAATAGAGGCATTTGGTTAGGATTGTTCTTCTCCTTTGGAGTTAGACACAGTTAATATCAGACCTTAACTTCATTCACCTTGATAAAAGGATAATTAATTCAATTGTAAGTGCGCTCATGATTTTAGGATATCAGTGGGTGAATCGCTATGAAATATTTGAAACTGATAATTTGATTTCATCCCAGATTTGAAATTAAACTCATTTGAAAATAATTTCAGCTCCGGATTCCATATAGACTGATTGAGATAATTATGTGTGCTCTGATAATTTAACAATAACATTAAGATCGTAGTTATTAACTATCAATGTGTTTGATTTTCAGGCCCTGAAAATTTTTAATTTCCTTTTATAAATTGAGATTAATTTGTTTTGAAGGTTCTGATGACACAAGGAATTAGTAACCTGTCAGATTTAGGGATGTGGAAGTTGTAAATTAATTTCAGAATTAATTACGAATTGGAAAATTCTAATTAATTTAATTAATTACAGTTCCTGTTTCATATTGGTTTCAGTTGCAATTGTGCTTGTAATTTTAATGACAAACCTCATTAAGATCTTGATACTTAACTGCAACTAGGAAGACTATTATAATATTTTAATATTATAATCAAATATATATCCCTCTGAAAAATTAATCTGAATCGATCCTATCAATTTTAATGATGACATCATGAAAAATTTAATTAGGAATCTCTATTTATAATTTGAAATTCTAAATTCAAATGGCAATTAAGTTTGTTCTGTCTACCTTATTCTCAATCCTTTAGTTACTTAATTAACACGGGAGTTAATTTAAATATACTTTTGCTTAGATCAAATAAGAACTTAGACTTCTAATTAGCCAAACCCTTAGGTGTATCGACTCAACAGCACCACCGTGTGGCCATACTTGTTATTAATCTTGATATTGGGAGTAAATTCTAAAGCTCATTTTTCTCTTTTCTCTCTGTCACTATCTTCTGATTTGACTACTGCTACTAGTTGCTGGGATTTTGCCTGAGGGAAATCATAGACAGAACTATAAAGCTATCAAGCAGGTATTTGGAAACTTGAGAACGGCATTTCAAATTGTTTTCATTTTTACCTTCCTCTTTGTGAAATCCTACCCCACTAGGCTGAAGCAGGTCAACGAAAAGGTAGGCGTCAGCGAGATTTCCAACACACACGAGGAACACGCTAACAGGCGTTGCGGTGTCAATCTTGCCATTACGGGACCAGGGCTGTAATTATTATTATTTTCCTTCACCCCGGAGAAAAATATTAGCAATCACAGACTTACAAAAAAAAAAAAACATTTTCCTTTCACGATCCTCTGACTAAGAAGCAACCTTCTGATATCAGACTTAACAAAAAAAAAAAAAAAGGGAAATCTAATATCAGAAAGATATATTTTGTTTGAGTCCCTCTCCCTCATTTTGGCTTAGCTTAACTTTCGCCCTTGAAAAAAAAAGAAAGAGAAGGGCCTTCTTTTACAGAAAACGGTGAAGCATCCGATTATCACCCTGTTCCTCGCTCTTCTGGGATTCTTCATTTTCTTTATCTGTTCTCTAGCTGTTCTACCTGTGTGTGTGTGTGTGTGTGTTCAATTTCTCCCACAGAGGCAACGAATTAGAAGCACACACACCCCCCCCAGAGGATCACAGTCACAGAGAACCACACTCAACACTAGTACACACTCAACACTAGTATACACTCAATAGTGCATATCTACACTCCTTTGTTTGTGATTTGTTTTGTTTGGTTTCTTTTGTTTTGGTTTGTTTTGTTTTTCTCTTCAAGGTCTGTGTCAGTTGCGGTTGGAAAACTTCCCTCACCCGTCAGAACATGTCTCGCGCAACGGAACATGTCGGTCACTGGGAGGATCTGGAAACATGGCTAAGTGCTGCAACCGACAGCCTCCTGCCTAAAGCCGCTGAAACACTGAAACACCAGACACAAGACCAGCTAGATGAAAACATCACAAGTCTCATGGCACAAGACCCAAGTCAAAGCTACAGTCACAAAGAATTAGCCAAGATTACCGGCTCCTTAAGTCACACACTCATCGCGACCCTCAAGTTGAGCGACAAGAACGCTGCACAGCTCCAGCAGGAGTTGACACGCGCACAACGGCGCATCGAGCAGCTACAACTGGAAGCTCAGGAACGACGGGAAAAACCCGATGAGGTGAACCAAGGCGCTGAGGAGGAAATCAAAAGGCTAAAAGAAACCCTAGCAGCTACTAACAAAGAAATGCAACAAGTCAAGGCAGACTACGCTGATCGGTCCGAAAAGCTACAGTACGCGGAACAGCTGCTGGCGAAAGCAAAGGCCGACTTCAGGGACAAGAACGGCAGAATCAAAGCCCTTGAAGCTCACCTGTATGAGTCAAGAAACGAGGTTAGCCGTCTAACCTATCAGCTAGACTATGTCAAAGAAGAAGCTGATAGTTTCCAAGAGGAACTCAAGCATGCTTATGAACTGCGCCGTGAGCCATCAAGGACACGAGACGCACCGACCTCACCCCTGCCAAGCAGGACTGGGTCACCTGTTCCTGGACTGACACGTGAGAAAAGGATGGATGGCGTGGAACGGAAACCTTCACCACCTGCCTCTAGAGAACTTTACCTCACTCTACCTCAGCCAAAGGAATCTGCGGCAGCCAGCCACAGATCATCGCACGGCTTGGACCTAAAGGACCTCGACAAGCTCGCCAGGAATATTGGCAAATTCACTCCAAGTGTGCCAAACAGCCAAAATGTCCAAGCGTATCTCCAAGACATCGATTTCCATCTGGAAATGCGACCTAACGTTACGGACAAAGATAGACTCTATTTGCTCCGAACCACATCCAGCTCTGAAGTTCGCAGCTTCCTGGACAGGCAGCCTGCTTACACAAAGACTGATTACCAACTGCTCCGAGAAGCCCTCATTAAAGAGTTCTCCGACCCTGAGTCCGATCAAGGCCTAGTGGCTGCCCTGGAGACAAGACAAGGACGTCACGAACCTCCTCAAGCCTACTACAGCCGACTCAGACGAGCATACTTTGGAACTCGTAACGAACCTGACATGGAAGATGAACTAAACTTCAAAACTCTCTTCCTAAGGAACCTTCACCCCGGCGTAAGCCACCATCTTGGCGTTCTCGCATGTCCACGAACAATGACTGCTCAACAGTTGCGAGACTTGGCGCAGAAAGCCTACTGCAAACAGAAAATGGCCTCGGAAAAGAGCGGCAAAAGCCCAGCAGTTCTTGACTTCAACACTAACAGTCAAGGCCTGGCTCTAGAGGGTGCCCAACGCCAAGACAGTGCCAAGCCGCCACCCAGAGAGTGGAATGCACCCTCGTCCAACAAAGAACGAGACTCCCACGCCAGTACCAGATCTAAACAGAGATATGAACGCTGGGATGGACTGCGTGGACGTCAACGCTCACCTGGACGGCATTGGGAAAAGGCATGGGACCAGCCAAGGCCTCATGAGAGTCAATGGGAAAGATCGTGGAACCAGCCAAGCTCGTTTGGAAACTCAAGAGGAAAAAACTCATGGGAATCCAACGGAAACGCCAAGGGAAAACGACAAAGTCACCCTGGAGCGACTAGCCCAAGGAATCGACGAAAGAATTCACAACGATTCCAAGCTGACCGAGCTCAAACTGAAGCCACGCAAGAACAAAAGTCACCACCGTGTTTCGACTCACAAAAACTGATGGAAATGATGATGAAAGAATTCTTCCAACGGAAAGAGGAAGATCGGAGATGGGAAAAGAAAGAGAAACCAGATTCAGCCTGACTAGCGGCCGGACGAGAAGGCAGCGACCAGCTGGCCCAACCAGCCATGGTGAACAGCACTCCTTCATCTCACTCTCAGAGAACTGCAATCACAATAACTTCAGATGGACACAAAACCCCATCTGAAGACCCAGCAACAGAGTTAGACATTAACTCAACACTCAAACCTCTAGATCACAGCAGCGTCCAGCAAACACCTGCTGATGAAACCACTCAAGTTCCTGAAAGTGCTGTCTTGGTCGTCTGCCACTCCTCCGAAGAACACCACATCAGCCCTGATATCCTAACCGTTTCCTCCCAAAATCCAGTCCCTCAACTCCTAGGCGATCTCATTGAGAAAGGTATAGCGAAAAAGTTTTACCTCTCCATCATCATTGAACGACACATCAGAGTCGAAGCCCTTCTTGACACGGGAGCCGACATCACTCTAATGTCCACCGAGCTCCTCGAAAAGGTCCAAGAAAGAACAAAGGGGACTAACAGAACTCTCAGACTCCACAGATGTGAGCTGGACCTCCAAGCATATTCCCACACGGGCCTCCAACTGAAACATGTGGCCCCAATCCACCTAACGGTTGGATCAATGGATCTCGTCCATCCAGTATACGTCTCACCACTCAAGACGTATCCACTTCTCATTGGGAAAGATCTGCTTAATCGCTTCGAACCGCTGATAGACTTCAAGCACCTAAAGATGTGGACACAAGTCCGCGAGCCTCTGCCCTGCCAGTCATTAGACTCCAACGAGTCGCAGTGTCAAGTCACAGACACCACCCTCAATCCAGCGACTGATAATGCAGTAGCAAAGCCTGTACCTGGATCAAGCACAAGCAACAAAGACCAGGACCCACTCCTATGCTCACTGCAAGAGCCTGAATCAAACACAGGCCCCCATCGAGTCATGACTGCAATAGACGTTCAAGGCACATCAGTGTCCGACGCGGCACTAGCCCTGTGGGCAGAGAACTCAGCCATCAGCCTGAAGCTATTCAGCACAGTGAAGCAAAGACATCAGAGCCTACCACATGTCGCTAAGCACAGCCGCTTCCCTCTCAGTCCCTGGGCAACAACCATGGCCACCTCCAAGATCATCTGCGCTCTGGACATACGATGGAACAACAGACAGCTGAGTCACTACTTCCTCGTCATTCCAGATCTACCGCACGACATCTATATTGGAGCGGATATCATGGTCCGGCTCAATGCTTACATTGACACTGTGAACGACGTCATATGGGCTCCTCTGTCACACCAACTGACAACTGCAGTCAACCTCAAGAACCTCCAATCTGGTCAAACCATGCCCGATGCATGCGCTATGATCACGGAGCAAGAAGCCATAATACCTGCCTACAGCAAGAGTGTCAGCGTCCGCCTCAACATGCGACCTGGCCAAACTCTCAACAGTAAGCTAAGCTTCTTCCAACCTTCCAGGACCTGCCTGAAACTAGGACTGACCCTGGAAGCCACACCTCTCATCGAAGTGTCATCTCGTGCTGTGTATGTGTTATTCAACAACTGTACGGCCCAAGACATCCACGTTCCCAAAGCCAATCACCTGGGATGGCTCATCAGCCAGACATTCCATGACTTTGAACTGATGGTACCTGTCATAGGCCCTATACCAGCACATCTAATGCCAGACGAACATGAATACGACGACACCGTAATGTTCACAAAACCTCATGGAATCATTGCCATCACTTCCATTCTGCCGGTGTCCAGAGAAAGCGTCTGTCGATCAGAACTAACAGATGACACTCATCTCGCTGTCTATGCTGTCTCAACACAGCCTGCGATGGAATCACCTCCACAGGTGAACACCGGGGTCCAACGCCCCTCAAATGACTTAACTGCAGAAGAACCCTACACCGGGTTCAACGCACAAATTCAGCAGATCCTGAGTGAGGCGGATGCCCTTCACAACGAAGTGGATCGCCAAGGACTCAAAGACATTCTGCACAAATACCGAGACTCTTTCGCAAAGGATTCTCTGGATTGTGGACGGACCAACATCCACACGGTGCGCATCCCGACAAACCCGAATGCGCCACCCACATTTGTGCGACAATACAAGATTCCAATAGCGTCATATGAGCCAGTGCAAGAAATTGTTGACTCCATGCTGGAAAAGGGGGTCATCCGGCCCTGCAACAGCACATACTCTGCCCCGATATGGCCAGTCCTAAAACCTAACGGCAAATGGCGGCCCACCATCGACTATCGCAAGTTGAATCAACAAGTACCACTGTCACGATGGCCTATGACCCAATTGGATCAAGAAATCCCAAAAATCAAAGGCTCGACGATCCTGTCAACACTGGACGTCGCCTCCGGGTTCTGGACGATCCCTGTCCACCCCGATGACCAACACAAGTTAGCATTCACCTTTGGCAATCGACAGTACACCTTCACACGGTGCCCCTTCGGCTATGCCAACTCACCAGCTGAATTCAACATCTTTCTAAACAAAGCATGCCCTGACGCCAGAGCTAGAGGCAACCTCGTTTACGAAGATGTTTTGATGCAAAGCTCAAGTGTGGAAGACCACTTCAAGGAAATTGATCACGTCCTAAACCAGCTGACAACGGCAGGAGCCAAAATCGCTCTTCACAAAGGACAGTGGTGCAAAACCAAGGTGAACTATGTCGGACTGCTTGTCGGAAGAAACGGCATCGAGCCACAGTCTAACCGCACTCAAGCCATCCAAAGCATAAAAGCGCCGACTAACATCTCTGAACTGCGGAGCTTTCTGGGAGTGTGCAATTACTCGCGACAGTTCATCGAAGACTACGCTGACATTGCCCGACCACTAACCTCCCTCCTGAAAAAGGATGAAACCTTCGTCTGGACGGAAGCCCAGGACACCGCGATGAGCCAGCTCAAACAGCGCCTGTGCTCTGCCCCGTGTCTAGCTTACCCAGACCCCGGAAAAGAATTTTACTTGGATGCTGGATTCTCCAATCATTGCCTCAGCGCAGGCCTATACCAGCTCCATGACAAAGACAAGCGAGTGGTCGCTTATGCCAGCAAAACGCTGCTTTCCCCAGAATGCAAGTACTCAGACTGCGAAAAAGCTTTACTTTGCACTGTGTGGGCTATCCAGCGTTTCTCGAATTACATTGGTGCACAGAAAGTCATCATCGAGACTTGTAACCAACCTGTCACCTTCCTCAACAGTCAACGCATCAGAGATGGCGTGGTGACCAACGCACGCATAGCTACCTGGCTAATGACACTCCAAGGACGAGACGTTGAGGCACGATACGCCCAAAACTACAAATCATCATTGGGCAACGGGCTAGCAGCCTGCCAAAACTGTTCAACGGACACGCTGCACACACCAGCGGAACCCAAAGAACCACCACAACCTCAAATGACAAATCACAGGTACTTCGAGGAGAATGTGTGTGAAGGAATGCCCACAGCATATGTCGATGGCTGCTCCTACAACCACAAGGCCAACTTACAAGCTGGAGCGGGAGTGGTCTGGCTCAACAACGACCCGTGCCCACCGCAACAATTCAACTTAGGCCCTCACTCATCACAATATGCTGAAATAGCAGCCATCCTCATTACACTGCAAATGGCCGCATCCCACAACATCAAAGAATTCCTCATCTGTACCGATTCAAACTACGCCCGTCTCAGCTTCACCTGCCATTTAGCTGGATGGAAACAGAATGGATTCAAGACAGCTAACAACAAATCTGTCAAGCACCAGGAACTCTTCCAAGCAAGCGATGCCATTGTCACTGAACACGACATTATCGTTTATTGGAAAAAGGTTCGAGGTCATTCACGTCAACCAGGACAAGACAAAGACTTCAATGACCAAGCTGATGCCCTCGCCAAAGCAGGAGCATTACATGGAAAGTCCTGGACATTTCAATCCCACCCACCCAACCCAACGGTGGCAGCCATAACCCGCCGCCAGCACGCCACTGGCGTTCGTACCCCCGCCTCCTCCCTCGTTACCCTATCACCTCAGTTCGCTACTGACGATCTGCTCACCCTCCAAACAGCGGATCCAACTCTGCGAACCATTGCGGCTCACATAGCCGATCCATTATCTCATCCTATTTCCACTTCCGACCTAACTGCTTCCTCTGAGCTCCGCACGCTCCACTCAATCAAGCACATGCTGCATCTGAGAGACGGTGTTCTCACATATGTCCCTGAGCCTCTCACTGCGCCAAAGCTCGTAGTGCCTCACGGCCAAAGGGGGATTTTGCTGACACACGCACACGATGCACCATGCGCTGGACACCACGGTGCCAAGGCCACATACGAAACCCTCAAGCAAGTAGCATACTGGCCCGGCATGCAGCAGGACGTAGCGGAATACGTAAAAGGATGCCTGGTGTGTTGCCAGTTCCAACCGGCAAACCCAAACCACCGAGCCCCACTGCAAAGAAAGGGAATGACTTTCCCATGGTCGGACCTCCAAATAGACTGGGTAGGACCCCTGCCACGGTCAACACGGGGTAACAAATACTTCCTCACCGTGGTCTGCGAATTCACAAAGTGGATAGAATGTCTCCCAGCTCCCAACGATACAGCAGAAACAACAGCCTGCCTGTTAATGAACCACATCTTCTCAAGATTTGGACTGCCTTTAAGGGTCAACTCTGACCGTGGAACCCACTTCACCGCTGCAATCATGCAGGAAGTGTGGAAACTCCTGGGCATACAGGCCAAGCTCCACATAAGTTTCCAACCCATGTCCTCAGGGCAAGTCGAACGTGGTAACCGAACAGTGGTCAGCATGTTAAAGAAGTATGTGTCCGCTAATCAAAAGGATTGGGATATCAAACTTCCACTGGTATTGATGGCCGCTCGAGCCACCCCTCACCGGTCCACCGGAGTACCCCCGTTCACATTGATGACAGGGAGAAACATGACGCTACCACTGCATCTGCTGTACCAACCCGGTGACCTGAACCTTGTCACTGCCTACACCACTCACCAGTACCTGGAAGAGTTGCATCAACACCTGAGAGCGACTTTCGCCTTCGCGCAACAGCAACTGCAGCGAAGCGCAGAAGGTCGTAAAGCCTACTACGACCAAAAGGCCTCTCACCATGAGCTCAGTGTCGGAGACAAAGTGTGGTACTACCGCTTTGCCCAACCAAAGCAGAACACTTCCCATCGCCTGGCAAAGAAGTTCTTACCTCGCTGGACGGGACTCCATGAGATAGTAGACAAGCTCTCACCTGTCGCCTACCGAATCAAAATCAGCCAAGGGCGCAACGAGCCAATACTTCGATGGGTCCATCGAAACCAGATAAAGAGGCACCAGAGCTCCAGCCGACTGGCAAAGGGGGAAGATCAAGCCCACTGACACAGACCGACACCCATACGCTCTACATCACACTAACATAATTTCTGTTGTCTAGGAAACATATAGCGACCTCGTTAAACATAACACATACACTCTCTCCTCAGCTGCACTACTAGGGCCAACCTCTAGTAGAGAGGAGTTACTCTACACATGTGACACTCGTTTGCGGCCTCACCTCATTCGGTGTCCTTGTGTCTCTTTGTGTATCTTTTTGTTTGTCGTGTCTCTTTTATGTTTTTCCCATTTTCCTTTTCTCAATCCAATCTCTCTTCTCCTCTAGTCCCCTCATCAGGAAACTCCCTGTACAAATTCCTTAAATCCAGGTCCCGAAATTGAGATTGACTCCCTTTAATAAGTCGTTGTAACTCGTTGCGAGAACCGTGGTCAACCGATCCAGGTGACCGGGCCATTCTCCTCAGTTTAACCATTATCGACGCTAATAACATTTACCGGCTCAAAGAGGTAGTGAATGTGGGATTTTGGCAAGGGAACACCTATGTCAAAATCCACGCTCCTGAAGTCGTTGCGTATCACGATAACAACGAACAGTTGTATCTGGCCCCAAACCTAAAGATGTGTACGCTCACGAAGGACATTCACTTCCTTTGCCCGAGTAAGCCTTTTATCCGCGATAATACTGAGGGCATCTGCGGCCTAGAATCCATAAGGCCCGACACTAGCTGCCCCGCCGAAGCGACACCACGTTCTCAAGTTGAGGTAACGCAAGCCGAAATTATCGGAAACCGATGGCTGGTCAACACCCCAGCGCGAACGGCTACCCTCACATACGATCAACACGACACCGCCACACGCATTATCCTACCTAACCAAACTCTATGGATCACGGTCCCTAAGGGCTCGATCCTCCATATTGACGATTTGGCGTTGTACCACCTTACCGACGACGAGTATCAGGCTGAAATCGAAATCTCACCTTTCTTCAAACAGCACTCCTTCACCCTTGATCCAGAATTGGAAGAAAGGATCAGTGAGGAAGGAACACAACTGATTGATTTAACTCCCGTTGATACAGCTTTAGAAGCTATCGCTCGCCTTCCGCCCGCTGGCGCGCCAATTATTCGGTCTTGGTCTGCCGCTGACACAGCGCTTTGCATCTCTACTATTGTAGGATATGTTGTGACTTTGACCCTGGCCTTCCTCCTACACAAACGAGTGAACGCCGTTCAAGAGTCTTGCAACAAATGCACGTCAGGCGTCCCGCGCATTTTCCGACGTGATAAAACCGACCAAGAACCCGAACCGGAGAACTCACTTAACCTGATTGAGATCACGCCTGTACCGCCTCGTCGAACCCCGGACAACTAAACCAATCAAAATAACCACACTTCTAGTAATCCAGTTGTCTTCTCAAGTTTCTAACCTGTACATTCCAAAATCACCCTGCACCAGGATTCAGTCAGTGATGGAGATGTTGTTTGTGCCTTGTGTGTGCCTGTTCTCCCTGATTCTTGTTCCAGTGCCCGCCGACGTCCACAAACGGGGACCTCACCGAGCAAAGGGGGAATATGTAATGCCTGATCAGGATACACACACATCTAGGTTCAACACATTCCTGATGCAAGGATGGATCAAAGCTCGCATTCCAGCTCAGGAAATTCACGTTTTGTCATTTCGAAAGAAAACAGAAAACTCCCCTTCCCGGAGCCTAAACTTTACGGGCGCCATACTCCCTTGACATTAAGTCGCCGTAAATCCAAGGACGATATCGCAAAGGATGACGTGTTTACGGTCGACTCGAAAATAAAGACAATTTCCAGACTTTCCAAACCAAAGACATTTACGACCCTGCATATCAGCACATTCCAGGAAAACGCGCCGTTTCTGTGGTGCTAGCTAACAAAGGGAACCACACCTTTGAATTAGAAATGAGTCTTAAAAAGGGGAACAAAAGTTATATTCGTTTCTGCTACGGAAACAAATTATACTCAAACAAAAACACTATATACCATATTAACAACCTATATATATATATATATTAAAGGATGTTTTTGGTTTGTGACATTTATAAGCTGGTTGTGTGAACTTATGTAATCTTTTTCATGTAATCGTTTTTATATACCTGATCACTAGTTGTTCATTTCCACATGATTAATATGTGTATTTAGAATTTAAGATGGTTTAATCAATGTATTTTAACCCAGTAATATCCTCTGTGGTCACGTGCATATCAAAATATAGGTGTTTGGTTTCTTTAGAAAGCTAACCTTATGAAGAATATTATGGTTGAATGAAAATGATCCGCTTTATCAACCCGTGGCTACAATAACGGATAGAAACTTGCTTGCAATAATTTGTTTTATGTGATGAATAACTGACCAGATAATGTATGCAAAACACGCAGCTGCGCAGGGCGGGGCTCTGCCCACAAAGACTCTTTCGATTGGACTACGCGCCAAAAAGGGCGGACCTAAATCAGCTCGCTTAAAACGGATGCACGCCCATGAAGTTCGCGCGTGTTGGAGTTTTGAAAACAACAGGAGGACACGCACGCCAGCGAGTCTCTCGTTCTGCTCACGCTGCAAAGCGCTTCTCGCCTCTTAACATCACGGCTGAGTACTGCAAACGACCGAAGAACTTTAACAGTAAACTTCTAAAAAAAGGTTCACCACGTCAGAAAGAGACAACCAACCACTGAAGAGTGCGCTAGTCACACGACCTCCCAAGCAGCCAGTCCGCACGCGATCCGTCTCAAGCTGAACAAAAGGGACGGACTTCACCTTTGGAGAAAGCCTGAACTCTTCCCGAACGCCAAAGACAAAAGTAAGGCAAAATCTCTTTACTGACTGAAACCGGGATTCCTCTCTGTTGCTGTTTAAATATAGCATGGTTCTGTCCATAAGTTCCCTCAGGTTGAAAAACGAGCATTAAGTTAGAACCTAAGACTCTCTTAAGATCCGAACAATTCATTGCAACGTATGTGTGTTTATGTCTGTTTGTGTTGTCTAGTCAGTTAATGTTGTGTTAGAATAGTGAATAAAACTTTGACCTTATTAAGAAATCTTTTGTCTGTGTTATGTGATTTAACATGTCGTAACTATTTGCCAAAAGATTGCGTTACCTACGGCTCATAAACCTGAGAGCTAACGTTAGCTTAAAACTGAGTTAACTAGTTGTTTATTTTTATCGTTGGCCGCGAGTGAAATAAACAAAATTGTTAAAAGATAACTTGCTGTTATTAATGCTTGCTGGACAAGTCGTTAACAAGGCATAAGTTGTACATTCTGATTAATAACAATTAATCATATGAAGATCAACTCTTAAGAGTGATTCCCTAAAAGCTAAATAATAAAATAAATATATATATGTAGGATTCATTTTCTACACCAGTTCCCCCATCGGCTCTGGCTGCTGGACTCCCTACTGCCTGCCTCCTCCCTCCCATCCCTGGCTGCCCATCACCGCCTGCTTCCTTGCCCTTCTGGTTCTGTCCATCTAGCTGCACAGCCATTGTCAGCCTCGTTCACCAGCCTCAGGAGACCCCAGTTAAGTCAGCCTGGCTTCTGCCTTCGTCTTCTTGGAACCAGTCTCCCTCTCTCTCTCACTGTTGCCATTTCCTGCATCCTGGAGTTTCATTACGGAGTTGGTCTACCTCGTAGCTCTTGGACTGTTGCCCTCTGCCTATCTCTCAGAAACCCCTTTCCTAGACGCTTCCTGCTGAGTTGTTCATCTCTGCCACGGACCTGGCTGGAATCTCTCCTGGTTACCCTCTCATACAGTGGCTAGTTCCTGAGTTCCTGTTTTGTGTTTGAGTCTCAATAAATCTGTTATCCCTGCAACTGATTCCTCTTCCTTTACCACCCCTGACATGTATGTTTTTTCTTTCGTACTGTTTAATACTGTATTCAAAACCACAAATGCTTACAGTAAAAAAAGTTGCTTTCGTGTTTACTGTTAATTTTTCAACATTTCTCTGCCAATTACATTCAGTCTTGTACAGAAATGTACATAGGAGCTCATGAAAGAAGAGCTTTAGGATTTGAATAAGTGTGCGTACATGATATATCTAAAATAAATATGATATATGATAAGGTGTGCTTGCAACATAAGACAAATGTCTGCTTTTGAGATGTCATCGTGATATTTTGAACACAGTGCTTCATTTTGCAAAAGATGTGAAGAATTTTGTTTGTGCAATTCTTGGATTTGAGTGTAAAGTTTTAAAAAGAGGCAAAGTTTTGAAACTGTGTGTAAGCAGTTGAAAAAAACTGTAATTAACTCATTAGCTCCTTCATCTGGTATAGTTTGTATGCTACTACACCTTGGCTGTGAACTCTTATCCCTTTTTTGGATTAATTAAAGCCTGTTTGGACTCATCTTTGTCTTCTTCGTCATGTTTAGCAATGTGACAGTTACATGTAAGTTACTCCTTAATTACATATTTCAGCAAATTGTTTCACAAGGCAACAGATTTCCTGTTTCCTGAATGAAAGTTCACTAAGGAAATGTGAAATTGATAAGCAATCTAACAAACCTGCAAGGTCAGCATCTTTCAAATGTATCTTTCATATGGTGAAAACTTGTGCTAACAGCTGGCTGAAACTAAGATCTTGTGTGAAGTGGATAACCAAGGAAATCTCACCTGTAGTTTTTCAATGAGGGGTGAACTCTTTAGCTTCATCTTAGGAGGATGAGGACAGACAGATGACTTCTGCAACAGAAAAATACGTTTCTTCAAAGACATTTGTGATTAGACCATTTTACTTGGATTCCTGGCATTAAGATATAACTAGGCATTTTAACATTAATCACCTACACTCTTAAAAATAAAGGTGCTTCACGATTCCATAGAAGAACCTTTTTTGTCTAAATGGTTCCGTGAAGAACCTTTAACATCTGAAGAACCTTTCTGTTTCACAAAAGGTTCTTTGTGGCGAAAGAAGGTTCTTCAGATTATAAAAAGGTAAGAAAGAGATGGTTCTTTAAAGAACCATTGACTCAATGGCTCTTTGTGGAACCAAAAATGGTTCTTGCATCGCTGTGAAGAACCTTTTAAGCACCTTTATTTTTAAACGTGTATTGATATCTATAACTCAGTTAGTAACTAATGTGTCAATGTTTACATGCTCACCTCTTCATGTTCTTTTTGGCTGTTTATCACCAGAGAACATGGGGGTCTTCTCATAGATATCACCTGCAATTCAGAACCATACTGTAATCTACAATACATGATCACCAGTGGGTCTGAAAATAGAAAATGTTCAACAAGACTTTGACTTTGCAACTGACTCTAGGTGGAATCACCAATTTTGTTAACAGTAGAACTCCTCAGTTAATTTGCAGACCAACATTGACACACATTGCTTCAGAACCATTCCTCAAGGATTTTTGTACCGTTTAATTTAATCGATATATGAATAAACGCAAACATAATTTTGATTAGGAACAACCACGAGACAAACAGAAAGACGTCCGATGTTCCACTACCTCCATGTTTCCAGGCATTGGTAGTGCATAACCTTTGAGTTTTCCAGCCAACTGAGCTACAGATGGCTTGACTGGCGTTTCCTCCTGCAAACAGAAAAGCAGAAACTGTTTGTTTCACTCAAAGGTCTGTTGGATATTCTTTGCAGATGAGCCACAGTATTCTGATCTCACTTTATTGACACAGAACCCCACAGGGCCTGTATTGAAGTTCAGACCGCCAAACACAAGCGAGGAAGCTTGCGGGGGAAAGTACACACCCTACTGCTCATTTTACACATGTGCGTCTTTTTCGGGCCCATTACATAAGACAAGCATGATGCAATAATGGGATCAAAATTCAGCATGTGCTTGTTTTTAATAGACATGTTTTCTTACTCAAGAACAACTGGAAAATGAAAGACCTTTCAAAACTAAGAGATGGTGGCATCATAACCACAGAGAGGGGGTTGGTGGAGAGGTTGGCTATACTTGGAAGAGCACATTACTGCTCTATTTTTGCATTATGCATACTGCGCGTAGTATCTGAATGTACAATTAGCTGTGATTTATATTACATCATCTGATACTTTTATGTTTTAATCAGACTGGCAAGATTTTGGTTTTTCACAAAACAACCTGGAGTTTGAATCCAGGATTTGATTCAGATTTCCATTTCCACTCTCCCTCTCTCTCCCTCCACCTTCCTTTGAGTTCTCCAATGTTCGATATGATTAAGGTAAAAATATATATATAAATTTTACATGATTTTCATTTTATTGGCCTATATAATTTATTTATCAGCTTTATATTGTTCATCAGCTGCACTGCTCTCTGGTATTGAAGCTTATTTCCACCTTATAGCAAAAAATAAAAAAGAAGATTGTGAGAAAGTTTAAATATAAAGTTGCAATAGTGATACATTTATGTGAAGAAAATCACAATTGTGAGATCTAAAGTCATAATTATGAAAAAAAAGTTGCAATTCTGAGATATAAAGTCAAAAGTAGGTTATATAAATTTGTGAACGAAAGATATAAAGTTGCAAAAAGTTGAATTTGTGATGCATTTGATACAAATTCGTTATGGAAAAACAAAGTATCAATTGTGAGATATAGAACCACAATTACAAAAAAAGAAGTTGCAATTCTGAGATATAAAGTTGCAATTGTAAGATAAGAAATCAGAATTAGGATATATAAATTTGTAAAAAAATTCCAGTTATGAAACAAAAACAAAAAAAGTTGAATTTGTCAGATATGTCAGATTTGTCAGAATTTGTTAATAAGAAATACAACGTCACAATTGTCAGCTATACTTTGTAGTATGCAGCGCACTAGTTTTACATTCTGGACACAGCAGCTGTTTTCCACCGAAGAACAAACATGGGTTTATTCTGAGTTTAACAGCAACACAGCTGACCAGCATCACACTTACTGCCTGGGGGAGTCTATCTCATCACAAAGAATATATCAGTGTTTCACTGAAAAGTGAAGAACATTTTATAAAAGCATTTGCCATGGCTGAATCTGTGCTTAACATTATCCCAAAGCATGTTTCAATACCTCAAACACAAGAGTAAGCACTTGTTCTTGGCAAGAAATTATCTTACACTTGCCTTTTTCTCTCTATGTGGCTCTGCCAGACTTTGCAAACTGAAATACATCTCTCCAACAACATTCTTCCCAAATCTCCAAAATATGCACACTTTCTACACTTTATTTAACTAGATTTCCACACACTCGCCTTGCTTCCTCCAGCCTCAAAAGAACACACTCTCTTAATATCACACACTTTCACTGCACACATTTGTGCTTACATGCACAGAAAGAAGACGTGTTTCCCCAAATCCACTTCCCTCCATTTCCTGAAGTTCCTTCTCTTCAACCATGATAAGCAGAATTCCCCTGAGACCACCTACTCCTTGACTCATTATTTTGGCGCCCATGATTGTTAACTCTTTCCTGTCCTTCAAAAACAAAGCCCCTGTGAAAAGGGTAAACTTCAAAACAAGGACAATAGGGGCAGGAATTTGTTTAATGTGTTTTAAACCCACCCTTATTGGTATTTTTGGTAAAGAGGACTTGGAAAAACATCATAATGGAGATCTTTGGAATATGTCATCCATATTAATATATGTTTATGACTTTGTATTTCTTCCACGGAATTAAGGAGATACATAATTTTACTTTAATGTGATGTTTTTTATACATAACGAATGTATATTAATAATAAAATAATAAAGTCGTTTTAATCAAAATATTCAGTTCCAATTAAAACAGTAAAATCTGTTAAACAAAGCAAGACACACAAAATGCATCATTTTACCTACATCAGTAAGCCAGAGAACATTTTAACCCTATGTTTGGATAAATCTTTAAAGTGGGTGGGAATTATGGGCTCGCTTTGGTAGTGGGAGTATAGAAAGCTCTATTTTTGGGTGCTGTGGCCTGAGAAATAAACCACAGACCGGCCTGTGAGGGTCTGGGTCAGTTATACTTGAGTAAAACCATGTCAGAGGAGAAAGCTCATGTGCAGTTTGTGGTATGAGAAACACTGGTTCAAATTTTGTTGAAGCAGTGTATACAGTAAGTACAAAATTGAATTTCTAATGGAAACATATTCATTTTCAGGACTGTTTCACAACAGCAGGTTCATTTTGTGCTTCCACACTGACAGTGTTTCTGCTAAGTAACAAAACTCATAAAGAAAAGGTGATTTCTAGCTACACAGAGTAGGTTTTTCTAAAATAATGGCCTAAAACCTTAATCCATTTTAATCAAAAATGGCATGAGGCTGATTAAATTAAGCCAATTTGCTCATTTTGGGTGAACAAATGCTCTGGTTACTCATGTAACCTCGTTTCCCTGAGATAAGGGAACGAGCATTATGTCTTCATTTTTTATTGACGACTGCTAAAGGGGAGACTCCTGTTTACTCTGTTATTGAAGACTGAATTGTTAACGTTTGTGTAGCTGCACAAACCAATGGCGCTTGAGCCCGCCAAAAAGGGCGGAGCCGACTGCTACATGAGTCGGCTCAGCACGGCATTTCATCAGAATCAACGACTGAAGCGACAGCCATCAATTTGCGTGCAGCTATAGCACGGCCAGTTACGCAACGCTCGTTCCCTTATCTCAGGGAACCGAGGTTACATGAGTAACCGGAGCGTTCCCTATCAAAAGGGAACTCCCGTTGCATCGTCAATTTTTATTGACGACTGCTAATGGGGAACGCATTCAGTAGCGCCTGCTCCGCGAGCTGAGCTCAGGCACGCTCAGAGTGGGCCTTATGCGTCCGAGCTATAAAGAGACCCGAGAGGGATCTGGGGTCTGCTTGTCATAAGCCTTCCCGCCCTAAGGGGGGAAAAGTAAACATTAAACAGATAACACCCGTGTCTGCAAGGCAGGAATGTCCAAACTGTAGTATCTAATAAAGGTAGACGGTGACGGCGGCCGCACAATTCTCCTCAATAGAGATTCCACTGGACCAGGCCCAGGAGGAGGACATTCCTCTGGTGGAATGGGCCCTAACACCTAGAGGGCATTGCACGCCCGCTGAGGCCTAAGCCAGAGCAATAGCATCCACTATCCAGTGCGATAGTCTTCGCTTTGTGACCAGCAGCCATTTAGAGCAGCCTCCAAAGCACACAAAGAGCTGCTCTGTTTGTCTAAAAGACTTAGAATGCTCAAAGTACACTCGTAAGTTAAGTCCCTGTTCACCATCCGCAATGGGGAGGGCAAGAAGGGAGATAACCTGGGCTCTAAATGGAGTTGAGAGCACCTTCAGTACATAGCCGCTGCACGGCTGAAGAACGACTTACAGTCATTGGGTCCAAACTCAAGACAGGAAGCACTGATAGACAGGGCTTGCAAGTCATCTACTCGCTTGACAGATGCTAGGGCCAAAAGCAGAGCGGTTTTGAGAGTCATGATCCTGAAGCCGGCTGTTGAAGCGGCCCAAAGGGAGGGCCCTTGAGGGTCCCCAGGATCATGGACAAGTCCCAAGTAAAAGTGCGTGGGCCAGAGACAGTGGAATGGAAGGACCATGTATTGATAGGCCGCTCCCTCGAAAGTGAATCTCAAAAACGGTCTGTGACAGGGCACTATTCGGATATGAAAGTAAGCGTCTTTCAGATCCACAGACAGAAACCAGTCCTGGGGCTGAATTTGCACGAGGATCTGTCTCAAAGTTAACATTCTAAACGGCCGTCACATGAGAGCCCGATTCAGACGTCTGAGATTGAGAATTGGTCTGCCGTCGTCTTTCTTGGGAACAAGGAAGTTTCTGCTGTAAAAGCCGACTCGCTGTTCACTAAGGGGGACCGTTTCCACGGCACCTTTGCAAGCAGTGTACGTATGTACTCCGGATTGAAGAACATGCGTTGTCCAGTACCGAAGTGTGAATAATACCTCTGAAGCGAGGTGACCTGCGAGCGAACTGGAGCGAGTAACCTCGTTCCATGGATTTTTTAGAATCCATCTTGACACGCCAAGCCAAAAGCCAGGCGGCAAGCGGTTACTTTCCTACTAATGGCAGTTCAAGGCACGGGGTGGGGAACTGGCATTCACAGTTTGAGGAGAGGAGAATTTCTCTAGCAGGTCCCCTATCACAGTGGTAGTTTGCTTGGGCGTGCTCTGAATGAGAAGGACGTGCCCAACTTGTATAGAATTTCCATCCGCTCAGTGTTGAACGGAGGGATGGAGAGCGAGCGTAAACTTACTTCGATGAAGTTCCGGCCTCAGCGAGATCTCATCCTTTCCTTTCCTCTCAAAAGTTTGCTTCGCTAGACTCGGTGCTCTCTCAGTGCGCCTAAAAGATCAAACCGCTCATGGATGAGGGGTGTTCATGATCCTCACGTGTAAACACACCAGCAGATCAAAGTTCTGCATGCATCCGCCTTTAAGGATAAAACCACTCGTGCAACAAGGGGTTAATCCTCACGTGTAAAACACACTGGCGGATCAAGCACTGAGGGGAGAGTGGGCCGCGCGGGAGCTGTGCGAGACGCACTCTCACGATCTGTCTCAGTGAGTGCAGCCTCAGCGTGGTGGTTACCCAGGCGAGTGGTGCACTCAAATCCAAGTGAAATCACTAGTGACAGCCCTTACTCCGATCCGCCTAGAAGGACAGAGCCGCTCGATGAAGCAAAACTGGCAGATCAAAGTGCTGCGGTAAGAGTGAAACATGCGGGATCTGTGCCGACATAAATCACTCATGCCTGATCGCTCAAAACTTTTTTCTCCGAGGTAACTGGGAGAGGAGACACGCGAGAGTTGCGGGGCCATCTTCATTGAAGAAGGGGATCCGTGAGTGATGCAGGGACAAACTCACTCGCGAGGCTGTACTTCGGCTTCTTAATTGCAGAGTCAGCGAAGAGATGGTCTCGTTGCTGAAGGAGAAGATTCTGATGAAATGGTGCACTGAGCCGACTTCTGTGGCAGTCGGCTCTGCCCCTTCTGGCGGGCTTGAGCGCCTTTGGTTATCTGTCGGTATTTCACTCGTACTGCATCGTAAGACGCTTGTATGGGAAAAACTCCTTTTTTCATCTTCACTGAAGCCTTTTCAATCACGCAGTGAAACTGCAAGTCCATTGGCTTTGTGCATTGCTATAAAATCGAACCAATGGCTCAGTGGCGGCGATGAGCGAGCCTATGGCTATGCAGCCCTCCAGAACCCGCCAAAATGCAGGGGGCTTCTGGCTATATAAGCACCCGCAACTCAGATTTCTTCTCTTCAGCGACGAAGATTCTTCCTCACCGACTCTTCGCTGATGCCGAGATGTTCGCCGAGATGTTCTTCACTGTTGAAACGCCTCAGCAGCCGGATTGGCCTCTCGCAGTGCACAGCTCTCCCGTTCTCTTCCTCCCAGGGACCTGCAAGGAAGAACAGCGGGGCAGAGTATTTGAGCGGCCGGAGACGAGCGAACTCATGTCGGTTCAGTGCCCATGTGCTTTGCCGTCACCGCAGAGAGAGGATTCACCAGTCCTCTTCACTCAACCTGATCAGTGTCCCTCTGCGGCTGCGAGCGACATGATCTTGTTTGGTGGGAGTGACGACGACATGGATGACAGCCTTTCTCTGGTGGCTTCGGA
Source organism: Barbus barbus (assembly GCF_936440315.1). Lineage (NCBI taxonomy): Eukaryota > Metazoa > Chordata > Actinopteri > Cypriniformes > Cyprinidae > Barbus > Barbus barbus. The sequence continues at coordinate 22,148,631 of NC_136762.1, forward strand.
CGCGGAGGATTTATCGGGCTCTGTGACTGATCCCGCCCTCTTGCCGCCGTCCTCTTCACACAGCGCCAGACTGAAAACGGATGAGAAGGGCGGTCGATGTCTAGCCTGGTAGTGTTTGAACGCCACCTTTGGCTTACGCTGATGGAGATGAAAGAGGCAGATAAAGTTCCCTTCCTCGACGCTTCGGTCTCATCGAACAGCCTGTTTGGGCCAGCTGTGGAGGACTTTGTGGAGCGGTTTACAGAGGTACGGAAGTCGTCTCAAGCGATGTGACTCTTCCTCCTGAAGCGCTCCAGTCTTTCTGCTGCTTCTAGTCACCCCAAGCCTGCACCGACTCAGCAGCCTGCCAAGCCAACGCCGGCCACTCCAGAACCCCGACCTCCTAAGGGTCGGCAGGATAGAGGGCGGTCCAGCTCAGCAAGATGCTACCCCTTACCGAAGCGCCAAGGACCCCGGCCCAAGATCGCCATGGATCCGGCGCCTCAGAAGTCTTTTCTGCCTACCATAAGCGCCCTGCCCTTATGCAGCCAGTCTTTAGAGCCTATTCAAACTCTTGCCACATGGGCCGAGGCCTGGCAGGCCACGTGTGTCAAGAGTGGGTAATGGCTATGGTAAGAGAGTGTTGATCCAACCAACGAGTGTTGATCCTGGAAACAGTAATCAACTCGATGCAGATGACAGAAACTGTCTCAGCGGAACGAGCCATGACTATTCAGCGCCGTGTGGCCTCCTTCAAGGAAGGCACCACCCACTCGCTCAAGGCTTTCCAGAGAATGCTGGGCCTTATGGCAGCAGCTTCGACAGTTCTTCGGTTGGGCCTGCTTCACATGCAACCCATCCAGTTTTGGTTGAAGCAGAGGGTTCCATCTGCGTCTTGGCATCACGGTCGCCATTGCATAACGGTGACTCGGGCCTGTGTATCAGCCCTGAACCGTTGGAGGGACCCCCTCTGGCTGAAGCGAGGTGTGATCTTGGACACGGCACACAGAAGGAAAGTTGTCACGACAGACGCTTCCAACAACGGTAAAGCCAACGGCAAGCCAACCTTCGGTCTTTGGTCCGAGGAGGAAGCGGGTCTGCACATCAACTACCTAGAGATGCTAGCAGTGTGCCGTGCCTGTCAATTCTTTCTGCAGGACATAAGGGGAAACCATGTGCTAGGGATGTGCGATATATCGCATGCGATATGCAACCAGATGCGATATATCGCCCATCCCTACCATGTGCTAGTACGCTCAGACAGCAGGTCCGTGGTGTCATACATAAATCTCGTCTCGAAGCGCCTCTGCACGCTGGCGAAAGACCTTCTTGTTTGGGCTCAGACCAATCTGCGCTCACTGAAGGCGACGCATGTGCTGGGCAAAATGAACCAAGGAGCAGACATGTTGTCAAGGAACAACGTCTCCTCAGAGGAATGGATGCTCCACTCGCTCACGTTTCAGAAAATCTGGGACATCTTCGGCAGAGCTCGAGTAGATCTCTTTGCCTCCGAAAACAACTCTCACTGCCCAATCTATTTCACGAAGAGCACGGATGCCCTGGCCCACGAGTGGCCCAGTCTTCCGCTCTACGCATTCCCTCCAATCGCCCTGCTAACTCAACGGCACAGGCTTCTTCTAATAGCTCCCTTCTGGAGGAACCAGCCGTGGGTGTCGGAACTATTCCAGCTGCTGGAAGCAGCCCCGTGGCCCATTCCCTTGAGACAGGACCTCCTCTCTCAAGCGAATGGCACGCTGTGGCATCCATAGCCCGAGTTATGGGCCCTGCATGTGTGGCCGCTCAACGGGGTGCCTTTTGTCCTCCCAGAGCGTGTCTTAAACACTATGGCAGCAGCTAGAGCTCCGTCTACCAGACCCCTCTATGCTCTGAAATGGTCCATTTTCTTGGCTTGGTGTCAAGACCGCGACTTGGATCCGGTCACCTCTGAGGTATCAGTGGTTCTTTTGTTTCTGCAGGAGATGTTGGATAAACAGCATTCCCCATCCACCATCAAGGTTTACGCTTCAGCCATAGCGGCTTTTCATGCCCCTATTGCTGGTCGTTCGGTGGGCAGAGATAGTGCGGTGATCCAGTTTATACGAGGCGCCAGGAGATTGAACCCTCCTCGCCCTCGTACAGTTCCACCTTGGGACTTACCAACAGTGCTAAGGGCCTTGAGAGGCCCCCCGTTTGAACCATTGCAATCCGTGAGCCTGAGATCGCTCTCATTTTAAACCGCCCTGCTGATGGCACTGGCGTCGGTTAAGCGAGTAGGAGACCTGCAGGCCCTTTCTGTCAACCCTGCTTGCCTGGAATTCGGGCCTAACGACTCCAAGGTCGTCCTGAAACCAAGGCTAACCGAATACGTTTGTGCAGCTACACAAACGTTAACAATTCAGGCTTAAGTAACAGAGTAAACAGGAGTTTCCCCATTAGCAGTCGTCAATAAAAAATGACGACACAACGGGAGTTCCCTTTCGATAGGGAACCCTTCACATCAGCTATATTTAGTGAGATTTACAAATAAATAAATAAATAAATAAGAGAGTTAGCGAGATTTTAGCATAAAACAATTAGCACACTGATATCTGCCCTTGTGACAGCTATGCGCACTTTAGCATTACAACTTTAATGTATTTTCTATTGAAACTTGTATGTCATGCATTCAAATATATTTGTTCTTACACATTTTCAATGATGAAGCACAACAAAAGGTTGAAAAAAAACAATGACTTAAAATGTATTTTAAAGTAAAACTTCTAAATTATTATTACAAAGTGCACCTATAAGAATGTGTTAAGAAAAATAGTCAGGATAGTGTACTCTCCTTAAGTACACTTAAGTGACCTTTTATTTAATCAATATTATATTATCTGTAAGTATAGGTTTTTAACTGTATCTTTAAAATTTGATGTAGACTACAAGTGCACATTCACAGTACTTGTAATACTTTAAAGCACCAGTACATAAATGGTTTACCAAAGAACCAGCAAAGTTCTTAATGAAGGTATCAGACTGTAAATCCCTTTTAGTTCTAACCAAACCTTTATTTATAAAGGAAAACCACAACGTCTCCCACAGGGCCGTCCTACTTGAGCAGATGTTTTTCTGACTGGCAAAACTAGCGACCAAATTACAGTCAAAAGAGGATCCAACAGCAAAACTGATCCAGAGACAGCTGAATTTATGGCTCCAGAGCACCAGACACAACATGTGTCATATCTCAAATTATCATCTTCCTTTGGAAGGGCGTAAATTAGTGCGAGAAAAACAAAATTGCCTATGGTTTTGTAAAATCTGCAGACAATATATTACATTTTACGCTGTAAACAGTGAACTATCATGACAGCAGTAAACCACTCCAATCTTTGCATTACAGTGATTTTACCACTGTTCCAGTTAACCCTATAGCCCAGTAACTTCCATTGAGATAAATGTGAATACTAATGGATCTTTTTCTCCAAGTATTGTAAACCTGTTTTAAAAATCCTGTTGTAATTCTTTGACAAACCTTTGACTACCATGAAAAAATAATACTTATCATCACACACCACAGTACCACCACAGTACTGTTGCACCTCTAATCATGTACAAGAAAATTTGACAGCTGACCTCTTGGTACAACTTTGATGCTTCTCTTAAAGAGAGTCTTTGTCATGGACTGAACACTATCAGTAGACACATGATGCACATGATGCGATTTAATTTAATTCATGCTTTCTGTACCTCTGAGAGTTCAGCCAAGGTTCAAACCTATTTGGGGTCATGAGTACATCCACTATGTATGAGGTAAAAGGAAAAAGATTGAACATAAACAAAAAACGGGGGGATTGGTAATTTGGACTCATTCTCTCTTGAATGGTCCTGCCAGCTAAGACTCAAATAATACGGTCATTCCACGTCTCATTAATATGAGAACAGGCGAGTAAGTCTCCATCTCAGCCATTCCAGGAAACATTTTTACATCATCGGAAGATTACACTTTTCCACTGCCTTCACCGGCCTTTCACGCACACAGCTTGTGTTTTTACAAAGGTTCTCTGTGTGCTACATCACTCAAAACAATGGGAGAAACAGCTACCATATCATGAGGCCTGACAGGAGGGAACATTATGACATAGACTAGGTGTGCACCAAGAATTAATACCACTGTTTGACAGTAAAGCAAAATGCAGTAAGACCAGTTGTATAATAGTGAAGATAAGCTGGACAGGATGTTTATTCTTTATTTATTACATATCTACAGCTTCAAAATAGATTGTATGCAAAGTTATTTGGCTAGTGTTAAGGCCTTCTGTACGTGTGTGGTCCTAAAAGTTTACAAACTAAATTCACATATATGAAAATCATTTTTTTTTCTTCCAAAAAAAATATTGATGATCTTTTTTCAGTGACATCTACAAAAAGGCAGTTAAAACGCATTTGTTCTGTTTCAAAACCTAGTTAGCCACAAACCAGGCTCCTTCCTTACGGTGCGGTAGCATTAGTGACGTTTTAGTGAAATTACATTTACGCATTTATCAGAAACTTTTATCCAAAGCGACTTACAATGCATTCAGGCTAAACATGTTTTTTTTTATTCAGTAAATTTCACAAGCAAAAAAGTATTCAATGAATGATCACCGCTCATAAAAAAGTCACCATCAAACCAAGCAGATTTCTGCTGGTAATGCAACAAATTCACAAGACCAACTTGACAATGAGCAAAATCTGTCTGGAACGCCCTCACTCAAAACTCCCGATCGTGTAGATTCCTAAAATTGACTTGATATGGCCCACAAAATTTTGCAGAATAAGTATGCCTAACTAAATCTTTAGGCAAATAGCAGTTAAAACAGGATGATTTGATTTTCATCTTATTTTAGGGTTTGATATTAGCATGTTGTTAAGCTAAAGGCACAATACTCTAACAAGCATAAAAGTACGTAACAAAAATAAAGAATTTGTGAATATCACTGAACTTTATTTAATGATAAATATTTTAATAAAGATTTTACTTTGTACTTTAAAGATAGCTGTCAGATTTTTCATATTATTCACAATTTTGGTCTGAGCTGTTGTTGTAGTCCTTGAGACTTTTGAAAGTCTTGGTCTCAGAATTTTATTTCAAGACAACTGTGGGGATATCACTAAATTGCTGGTGCGTGTCTGATTTATTTGTTAACCTCATTAATGTGATTGGATGAAACTTCCCGCTTCAATCAATAACTTATTTCTAATTTTATTTATTTTGTTGCTGTTGTACTAGGTCAGAATTTAGTGGGGAATTGTCAGAAATTGCACCAAAATTAATGTAAATGCCCAAACAGATATGATTGCAAAAAAGTGCTTGTATGATATCTTGTTTTTAAATTATAACATATAAAATCAAGCAATATCACAAGAGCAAGAGAACCATTTTCACGAATATAAGCACTACTGCAAATATTATATTGATTTTATACAAACGTTCAACAAATAAGTTAAGTGAATTATATTTTAGACACAATTTTAAATTAAACAATTTTTAAAATAAAAAATAAAAACAATGTAAGTTGTTTTTGCTATTTCGCAACTAAATTAAACATACCCATAGCAGAACTGTTGTGCTTTTCCGAGCAACACACAGTGGTATTTTGTTCCCTATCTGTCGGTCACTACGAGTTATGTCGTGACGACATAGGGGATTTACTTGGAAGCCCCAATCATCTCTGACTTAAGAGAAAACGCCAATGAAATTGGCTAGTGGATTTTGCATACCTGAGCCACTCCCCGTGCATACGGGTATAAAAGGGCGACAGGTGCATCCACTCATCCGATTTTTGCTTCGGAGCCGAGTGGATGAACGTGTTGATCTCCACAAAGCCATTCATCATCTGTCTGGAAGCTGTTCTGGTTGGCGTTACGGTGCGAACAGCGGTGTCCTGTCTGCAGCGATTCCCCTGGGCACTTCAACTGAAAGAGCAAATTTCCTAAAAGAGCAAATCATGGTCGGTTCACGTCTTTTTAAAGACGCTGTTCCGGCCGTGTCCTCTTGGTTGCGGTCGTTTCCTGTCCTCCGTAAACAGCCACGATCGTTGTCTTCAGTGTCTGGGGCTCCAGCACGCTGAAGCTGCGTTCGTGGATGGTTTATGCGTTCATTGAGCGTGTAACCATAGCAGCGCTGCGATCGCGCCTCTCTCTCCTCACGGGGATGGGAGGGGCCCCCTCTGTCACTACCCGCGCTGGCTTCTCTGCCACGAGCAGAGAACCATCGGCTAGTGCTCTGGGCGATCTGAGGGTTACAGTGAGAGCCTTCCGCCGGGCCAGTCCCCACGGACCTTTCACTCCTCCTGCAGCAGCTGTTCTGTGCGGCTCCCCGGTGATTCTGCTGTGCCGTCTCACGGCGTGCCCAGCAGTTTCATTCGGCGCGCCGATAGAGGATTAGATGTCGATCGCGGCATCGGGGGATGGGCAATCGTCCTCTGAGGATGAAGGTTCGGCGCAGCTGCGGGGTTCGCGGCCGCCGCCGAATCGGACCCAGAGTTGACGGCCGTGCTTTCCCGGGCCGCCGCGAGATCGGGCTGGAGGCGTGCACACCTCTCAGTCCTGAGCCCTCGCGGTGAGATGATTGGCTCCTCGGCAGAGGCTGTGGCTCGCGACCACGCCCTGCCCTGGTTCCTTTCTTCCCGGAAGTGCACGAGGAGCTGATGAAGTCGTGGACGGCCCCTTTTTACGGCCAGAAGCGGCGCGTCTGCCTCCTCCATCCTCGCTACCCTCGATGGCGGGGCGGCTAAGGGTGACGCTGACATTCCCCAGGTGGAGAGAGCGGTCGCGGTGCACTTGTGCCCGCGAAACGCCGCCACTTAGGGGAGTCGTTCGCGCCTCCCGTCCAAAGCCTATAGGCTGATGGCCGTTCTCGGCCAAAGCTTATAGTGCTGCGGGCCAGGCCGCCCCTGCCCTGCATGCCACGGCTATCCTGCGAGTACACAGGCCAAGGCATTAAATGCACGAGGGTAGTACCAACCCGAGGTTGACGCAGGAGCTGCGCTCAGCGACTGGCCTTGCCCTACGGGCAACGGAAGTCACAGCGCAGTGCCTCGGGAAGGCGATGTGCACACACTTGTGGTCCAAGAGTGCCGTCTGTGGCTCAGCCTGTGGAGAGGGGCGAAGTCGACAAAGTACACTTTCTCGAACGCTCTTGTCTCCCAGGCTGGACCGTTCGGCGACACTGTCGAGGACTGTGCCCAGCAGTTCTCGGCAGTACTGCAGCAGACCGAGGCTGTCCAGCACATCTTGCCCCGGCGTGATGCACCGCTCCGCCACAGGGCAAGCCCCAGTCTGCTGGTCACCGTGGGCGCCCTCCTGTGTCCCTTTGAGCTGCTCCGCCTTGTGCTGGGGCGTCGAGCCTCTTGCAGGAGCGTGGCGCCCCCCCCCCCCCCCCCCCCGTGTTCCAACTGGCCCCGATATCGTCCAAGGAGGCGATAAAACGGCCCTGACACGGGCAACCCGGAGGTGTGGGAAGCTGCTCTATCTCAGGAGATGGCGGGATCAGCGCCGCTCCTCCCCCGAAGGAGGGTTGGGGGGAGAATCATTCATTCTGTTCCGCCGCTGGCTCAAGAAAGCCAGCGGTACCCACTTTGTCAAAAGAAGAGCAATTTCCTTTTTCCCCGGGTTATCAGGTTCGCGGGTTGACAGTGCGCGACGCACTGCCTCCTCACTCTCGCCCGCGACCCATCTTGCCAGCGGCCAAGAGAGTGCGGTTCGGGGACGCAGTGCCTCCCCACGCACCTCTAGCCAGTCCCCTTTGGGACCTAGGGAGTTCGGTAAGGATGCTTCAGAACGCGCTGCCTTCTGTACTATCCAGCCCTACTCCTCTGCGCTGCACCACCGCAGGTACGTCGATTGTGCCGTTGGAGCCCCTTGCATGGCGTCTGGAAGCGTGGCTTGCGCTGCCCAGCCCGTCTCGGTGGCTCACGCGCACAATTCGACTCGGCTATGCGATTCAGTTCGCCAGGCGACCTCCCAAGTTCAGCTGCGTTCTCGAGACCTCAGTGGTAGCTCGGAACGTTCCTGTCTTGCGCGAGGAGATTGCTGTCCTCCTGGCAAAGGATGCAATCGAGCCGGTCCCTCCAGCCGAGATGAGGCAGGGGTTTTACAGCCCTTACTTCATCGTACCCAAGAAAGGCGGTGGTCTTCGACCAATCCTGGGGTGCAATCCCCAGGATTGGTTTGCAGCGATTGACCTGAAGGATGCTTACTTTCATGTTTCGATCCTTCCGCGACACAGACCGTTCCTACGGTTTGCGTCCGAAGGTCGGGCATGGCAGTACAAGGTCCTCCCCTTCGGGCTCTCCCTGTCTCCCCGTGTCTTCACGAAGGGCGTTGAAGGCGCCCTTGCCCCGCTACGGGAAGTGGGCGTCAGGGTCCTCAACTACCTCGACGACTGGCTCATTCTGGCCCAGTCCCGAGAGCAGTTGTGCGATCACAGGGAGCTGGTGTTACGGCACCTCAGCCAGTTGGGGCTTCGGGTCAACTGGGAAAGGAGCAAGCTCTCCCCTGGGCAGAGAATCTCTTTTCTCGGTGTGGAGTTAGACTCGGTGAGTAGGACGGCGCGCCTCATGGACGAGCGCGCCCAATCAGTGCTGAACTGCCTGAGTTCCTTCAGAGGCAGGACTGTGGTGCCACTGAAACAGTTTCAGAGGCTCCTGGGGCATATGGCATCCGCAGCTGCGGTCACGCCGCTCGGATTGCTTCATATGAGACCACTTCAGCACTGGTTGCACTCCCGAGTCCTGAGGTGGGCATGGCGCCGCGGTTCACTTCGGGTGAGTATCACGCGCGAGTGTTGCCGCTCCTTCAGCCCCTGGACGGACCGTGCTTTTCTACGGGCCGGGGTGCCCTTAGAACAAGTGTCCTGGCATGTTGTTGTCACAACAGATGCCTCCAGTACGGGCTAGGGCGCTACATGCAACGGGCAGGCAGCCTCGGGGCTCTGGACAGGGCCTCGACTGCTTTGGCATATCAATTGCCTGGAGCTGTTGGCAGTGCATCTGGCCTTGCGGCAGTTTCGGCCACTGCTGCTAGGCAAGCATGTGTTGGTCCGCATGGACAACACTGCGGCTGTGTCGTACATCAACCGGCCGGGAGGTGTACGATCACGCCGCATGTCACAGCTCGCCCGCCATCTCCTCCTCTGGAGTCACACGCAGCTCAGGTCGCTGCGCGCTGTCCACATTCCGGGGGAGCTCAATCGTGCGGCCGATGCGCTCTCACGACAGCTCACTTTCTCGGAGAGTGGCGACTCCATCCCGAGACGATCCGGCTGATCTGGAGTCGATTCGGGGAAGCTCAGGTAGACCTGTTTGCTTCCCGCGAGTCCTCCCACTGCCAGCTATATTCTCCCTGACCGAGGGGCCCCGCGGCACGGACGCACTGGCACACAGCTGGCCTCGGGCTTTACGCAAGTATGCATTTCCCCCAGTGAGCCTACTCGCACAGACACTGTGCAAGGTCAGGGAGGACGAGGAGCAGGTCCTGCTGGTCGCGCCGTATTGGCCCACCCGGACCTGGTTTCCGGAACTCATTCTCCTCGCGACAGCCCCTCCCTGGCGTATCCCTCTGAGGAAGGAACTCCTTTCTCAGGGGCTCGGCACCATATGGCACCCGCATCCAGATCTGTGGAACCTCCAGGTGTGGCTCCTGGACGGGACGCGGCAGACTTAAGTGGTCTACCACAGGCCGTGGTAGACACCATCACTCAGGCTAGAGCTCCTTCAACAAGGCAAGCCTATGCTCTGAAGTGGAGTCTGTTCGCGAACTGGTGTTCTTCTCGCCGGGAAGACCCCCGAAGATGCACGATTGGAGTAGTGCTTTCTTTCCTGCAAGAAAGGTTGGAGCGTAGGCTGTCACCCTCCACCTTGAAGGTGTATGTGGCTGCTATCGCGGCCCATCACGATGCAGTGGACGGCCCGTCCGTGGGAAAGCATGATCTCATCGTGAGGTTCCTGAGGGGTGCCAGGAGGTTGAATCCGCCGAGGCCACCCCTGATGCCCTCCTGGGACCTCTCTATCGTCCTGGCGGGACTTCAGAGGGGTCCCTTTGAGCCGCTGGACTCAGTCGAGCTGAAATTCCTGTCGGCTAAGACAGCGCTCCTGACCGCGCTCACTTCCATCAAGAGGGTCGGGGACCTCCAAGCATTTTCGGTGAGCGAAGAGTGCCTTGTGTTCGGGCCGGACTACTCTCACGTTGTCCTGAGACCCCGGCCGGGATACGTGCCCAAGGTTCCCACCACGACCTTCCGTGATCAGGTGGTGAACCTGCAAGCACTGCCTTCGGAGGAGGCAGATCCAGTCTTGGCGTTGCTGTGTCCCGTAAGAGCATTGCGCATATACGTGGACCGCACCCGGAGCTTCAGAAGCTCTGAGCAGCTCTTTGTCTGCCACGGAGGTCAGCAGAAAGGGAAGGCTGTCTCCAAGCAGAGGTTGGCCCACTGGATAGTGGAGGCCATCGCCTTGGCGTACCAATCCCAAGGCGAGCCGTGCCCCCTTGGGGTGAGGGCTCACTCCACACGGAGTGTTGCCTCCTCCTATGCGTTGTCGCACGGCGCCTCTTTGGCAGACAGCTGTAGAGCTGCGGGCTGGGCGACACCGAACACCTTCGCGAGATTTTACAGTCTCCGCGTGGAGCCAGTCTCTTCCCGTGTGTTGGGTAACAGGTAAGTGGCGGGAAGAGTTGGCCGGTGTCACGCTTGCTGCGCCATTCCCCCTCACCCGGGGATACGAGCGCCTGTTTTCCTCCTCCAGTTCAGTTCCCCGGACGGCGAACCCTGGTGGAGACCTCCAGCACCCCCGGCAGTCAGACTGGGCGGAGCAGTCTGACGCCAGGCCCAGTACTGGTGCTAGCTCGCCCGGGTCTCCGGTCAGCCCCTGTACTCGGCTAGGTGTCCGTATGGCCTGATTCCCTTCGGGTAATCCCACACGTGTATTCATCCACGGTACGGTTTCCCTCACGGTAAACCCGTGTCTTCCCTTTGGCAGAGCTCTGTCAGGCCCTGCTGGCAGCCCTCCTCCCTACTCCTAGGTAGGATCTGCCCCAGGGTCCAGTCGTATGTAGTACTGCCCCAGGCCTGGGTCAGTCCATATCAGTGTCTCCACATGTTACCTCCCTTCGGGCAGGATGTGGCCTCCGTAGCGCCCTTCTCCGGAAGGCTCGCTTCCCCGTCGTTACCGCCAAGCTGTAACAACAAATAGGAAAGACTTGAAGCAGTCTTTCATAGAAGGTCGAAATCCCTTCCGATTTCTTGGGGAAAGGAACAGCGGCTTGGCTATCTCCAGCAGCAATGTACTCAGTGGTCCCTGCGGGCACCAAGGTTAGCGAATTTGCGCTGGGGCGATGGGAAGGTTGCGACCTTCGCATGGCATTTGTCTGTCACGCACTAGCTTGTCAACATTTGCATGCACAAGGTCGTGACGGGGTTCAGGTTGTGGCGCTTTCCATATGACCCCTATGTCGTCACGACATAACTCGTAGTGACCGACAGATAGGGAACGTCTCGGTTACGTACGTAACCCTCGTTCCCTGATGGAGGGAACGGAGACGTTATGTCCCCATGCCACAATCTTGAACCATCGCTGGTTGCCAGGGACACGTTCTCGGCTCCTCAGCGGGTAAAACCGGATGAGTGGATGCACCTGTCGCCCTTTTATACCCGTATGCACGGGGAGTGGCTCAGGTATGCAAAATCCACTAGCCAATTTCATTGGCGTTTTCTCTTAAGTCAGAGATGATTGGGGCTTCCAAGTAAATCCCCTATGTCGTCACGACATAACGTCTCCGTTCCCTCCATCAGGGAACGAGGGTTACGTACGTAACCGAGACGTTACTGAAGGTCGGTTGAATTAATGATTCTGTCACTCACTCATTAAGTGATTTGCCACCACCAAGTTTACTGGCGGTTTTAGTGTCATATTTAAAAGTCTCAGTTTATTTTTCCATCATATTTCTATAATCAAAATTTTATATTTAAAACATTCTCAACGGTATTTATGCAGTTGTAGTTGTACCGGTTCAAATCCTGTGCATAAATTAATTTTGTTGGTAATGAATTTATTTGATTGGTAACAGTTCTATACAGTGTCTTCTTATTCTAATTGTTTACTGATTAAAAATAAGACATTTTTCAGGCTGTAAATGTGGATCTTTCTGATAAATTTGAGTGCTGGGTCTTGGTCTTGGCTCGGTCTCGATAATGGAAACTGTAATTGTAACTTCTTTTTAATTAACAAAATAGACTATAACTTGTAATAGTACCGTTATGAATATTCATGGCCACAAATGTGCATATGAGGCCATAAATCCAAATGAACATGGATGGTTGCTAATGGTACTTATGTCATCCCCTTGTCACCATAATTAATTTTCTAGATACACCCCTTGATGTGAGAGCTAGGACACATTATATTTTCAACAAATTACAACTTAAATTTCAATTTATTTCTCTCACAAAGATATTTTATAACATTAAAAGACTCTCAAGTACAGGGCACAACCCCTGGTCACCATACATTTTCATTAAAAAAGCAGCATCAATATTCATCAAAACATCTCCTTTTGTGTTCCACAGAAGAAAGAAATATCTATGGGTTTGGAATGACATGAGGGTGAATGCGAATAAATATTTACAAAATTTACAGTTTTGGATAAACTGGTCCTTTAAACTTTAAACTATATATTTAAAATGAAATGACGGGAGTTCTTGTAATAACTGTATTTGTGGCAGTGTACACTACGTAACAGTGACAGCATCCAATAGCACTTGAAATATTGTTGGCTTACTACAATATTACATAATATTACATCAATTATTCCTTACATATATGTAATTTTCATGCATAGAGGGTTGATTTAGTTATCTATTTATTCAAATCATACAGACAAAATCTGTATTTGTTCATAAAACTCATTTCACTCCTTTAAGCAAAAGCTTTTAGATAGGATTTGTATGATCATGTTGAGAAACACACATACACACACACACACACACACAGGTACATCTCAAAAAATTTGAATATCGTGAAAAAGGTCAATATTTTTTTTGAAAAGAGGACTTTGAACCACTGAGCAACAGTCCAGTTCTTTTTCTCCACAGCCCAGGTAAGACACTTCTGATGTTGTCTCTGGTTCAGAAGTGGCTTGGTAGCCCTTTTCCTGAAGATGTCTGAGCGTGGAGACTCTTGATGCACTGACTCCAGCTTCAGTCCACTCCTTGTGAATCTCTCCCAAGTGTTTGAATCAGCTTTGCTAGACAGTATTCTCAAGCTTGCGGTTATCCCTGTTGCTTGTGCACCTTTTCCTACCCAAATTCTTCCTTCCAGTCAACTTTGCATTTAATATGCTTTGATACAGCACTCTGTGAACAGCCACTACTTTCAGTAATGACCCTCTGTGACTTACCCTCTTTGTGGAGGGCGTCAATGTTCGTCTTCTGGATCATTGCCAAGTCAAGAACAAGAGATACCCGGAATTTATACTGTAGGGATGGTCATTAACTGAAACTCAAATGTAAATATTCTAATATTTTGAGATACTGATATTTGACTTTCATGAGCTGTAAGCTCTAATCATCAAATTAAAACAAAAAAGTTTTGAAACGTTTTACTTTACATGTAATGAATCTAAAATATATGAAAGTTTCACTTTTTGAAATGTTACAAGAAAAAATGACCTTTTTTCACGATATTCAATTTTTTTTAGATTTACCTGTATATATAATTTGTATTTTTGTGTACAAAATTTTGACTGGTAGTGCAGACTGCAGACATGTACATTCTGTGGAAAAGCATACCTCCTCCTTTCACATCCCTTTTAATGACCTTAAGATGAACACCAAGGAAAGAGTTGAATGCTCTTTGATTATACTTGCAGAAGTAACAACCCAACCACCACATGCCACGTGAGGAACTTTAATGCTTGTGGTTAAGAGAAAAAAAATCAATGCTCTTACTTTTTATATATATAACAGATATTCTGCAGACGGCCCTCCCTGCTTCATTTTGTGGTAATTTGGGATTAAAACTGTCTGAATAGTCACTTCATCAGCATATGTCTGTTATTGTATATCTGCAGTAGCTCACTTCAGCCACTGTGGACTAAGTGAGATTTATGGTTACAGATATTTTGTCAGACATATGGGTCAAAATTGAATGATAATAGTAGCACAGCTAAACAAAAAACAAACTTTCTTTACTTTCCTATATAAAAAATTAGTTTGAAGTTACTAAATACCAGGGGGTGTCATCAGAGGTAGTCTCATAAATTTCTCAAAAAGCAACAACCCTTACATTTTCAAGAACTAAACAGTAAAGGCAAGACTGTATAAAAAACTAAATGACATTTACAAATATTGACAGGTCATTAAAGCACACATGCAGTTTAAAGCGTCAATAATAATGTTACCCTCTCCAAACACATTTACATTGTTATTATTAATATTATTTGTAAAAGTCTAGTCATTTGTTACTTATGTTAAGCTGTTGTAAACTATTACCTTAATGTCAATATAAACACACGAGTCAGTGGATTTACATTTACATTTAGCAGACGCTTTTATCCAAAGCGACTTACAAGTGACTTTTCTCACTGTTATCAAGTCCATTGGAGTCCCATATCCATGGATTGATATAGGCTTTTAAATCAAATGTCTTTTTTATTGCATGACATAGAAGCAAAAAGTAATATATAGCTACATAAAACGAGATCATACCTCCATCCTCAAACACGTTTATCCGCGTTGATCTTCTGTTTCCAAGCGGAGCACCGATGCGTCTCTCTGTTCTCCAGTCAGGCAGCAGCTTCACTCCACTTTCCGTTTGTTTAGTCAGCAACACCCAGATCTGCGAACATTTCAAAACACAAACGACAAAGGAAGAGAAACCGTGTGGTGTTGAGAAGGCAAGTGAGCTGCGCAAAACACCGTGTCCATCTGCGTCTGACAACTGATCACCCTACTCTCAGTAAACTCGAAGCCGGACAGTTATGAGTCATGAACAATTATGACAGACTGGCTGTCACAAACCTAGTACAGTGCCTTCTTTAACCAGTATTATGCCCCGTTTGAAGTTTCGGTTTGAATATTGATGCCAATCATGTGAGCATCAGGTGGAAGAGTTTTGTGCGTCATATGCGCGATATCGCATTAAAAAAGACAGTGCACATCTAGAACAAATCATTAATACAGAGTACACATTTTTTCTTTATTTACCCCCGAAATAATGAAAGTGAAATGTGACAACGTGCCCCACAGAGAGGCTCGTGGAACAACCCGTGGAAACATGATCATAACAGCTTGAAATGTTTTCTGGTTTAGTACACACACACACACAAACACACACACACACACACACATATATATATACATATTATATAAACAGAATACATGACCAGCACCATGAAACCAGCAGTTTCTCGCCTCCTCTGCCTATACATCAAATTAACAGGGCTATAGAGGAATATGTGGAGGACTTGTGAACTTTCTCACTGTGTGGATTTTGATGGCATGGCGCTTAAGGACATTTTTCGTTTCGGTTTAGACAAACCCCTTCGTTCAAGTCTGCCAGGGGGTAAGATTTGTTGGTCACTGGAATGATATATTGACTTTGTTTTGTTGCTGGCTGGTTCACAATTTACTGTGGGGGTGGCTGAGGAGGAACACAGCCATTCTACAGTACCCGCCACATCAGAGCTTTTTATGTCCCAAACATCATGTCAGGAGTTGTTCACATCATGCCTACTACTCCTGAGTCTGCTCACGTCATGCCTGCTAAGCCAGCGCCTGTTCACGTCATGCCGGCCAAGCCAGCTCCTGTTCACATCATGTCTACCAAGGTAAAGCCTGCTCACGCCATGCCTGCCAAGCCAGCGCCTGTTCACGTCATTCCTGCCAAGCCAGCACCTGTTCACGTTATGTTTACCAAGGTAAAGCCAGCTCACGCCATGCCTGTCGAGCCACAGCCTGCTCACTTCCCGCCAGAGTCTACGGGGCCTGCTCACATCCCGCCAGAGTCTACGGGGCCTGCTCACATCAAGCCAGAGTCTACAGGGCCTGCTCACGTCACGTCAGAGTCTACGGGCCTGCCCACGTCATAGCCGTCAATCCAGAGTCTTGTCACGTCTCAGCTGATCGTCCAGAATCTCGTCACGTCTCAACTGATTGTCCAGAATCTCGTCACGTCTCAGCTGATCGTCCAGAGTCTCGTCACATCTCAGCTGATCGTCCAGAGTCTTGTCACCTCTCAGCTGATCGTCCAGAATCTCGTCACGTCTCAGCTGATCGTCCAGAGTCTCGTCACGTCTCAGCTGATCATCCAGAGTCTTGTCACGTCACAGCTGATCGTCCAGATGCCTGCCAGGCCAGCGCCTGCTCACGCCATGCCTGTCAAACCAAAGCCTGCTCAGATCAAGCAGTCTATGGGGCCTGCTCACATCACGCCAGAGTCTACAGGGCCTGCTCACGTCACATCAGAGTCTACAGGGTCTGCCCACATCATGGCCGTCGTTCTAGAGTCTCGTCACGTCTCAGCTGATTGTCCGGAGTCTCGTCACGTCTCAGCTGATCATTCAGAGTCTCGTCACGTCTCAACTGATTGTCTAGAGTCTCATCAACACCTCAGCTGATCGTCCAGGTTCTTGTCACGTCATAGCTGATTGTCCAGATGCCTGCCAAGCCAGCGCCTGTTCACATCATGTCTACCAAGGTAAAGCCTGCTCATGCCATGCCTGTCAAGCCACAGCCTGATCACATCACGTCAGAGTCTAAGGGGCCTGCTCACATCAAGCCAGAGTCTACAGGGCCTGCTCACATCATGCCAGAGTCTACGGGCCTGCCCACGTCATGGCCGTCGTTCCAGAGTCTTGTCACAGCTGATCGCCCTAAGTCTCGTCACATCTCAGCTGATAGTCCAGAGTCTCGTCATGTCACAGCTGATCGTCCAGAGTCTCATCCTGACATGGCCGCTATTTCAGAGACTTAGCCCTTACATGGCTGCCACGCCTGAGTCCCCGGCCAAGATGGCCACCATGCCTGAGTCCCTGGCCAAAATGGCTGCCACGCCTGAGTTCTGGCCAAGATGGCCGCCACGGCCATCACATCAGAGCCTTGTCATGCCACAGCTGTCAAGCAAGTTTCCCTTAAGGATTTTTTTTTGGGGGGGGGGGGGGGGGGGGCTATAGTACATCCTGCAGATGTGGAGCTTGGGCCAGGACTGATTGCCAGTGTGATGGACCCACCACTGATGTCAGTGGGAGCAGCTGGCATCCCCAGGGCCTCAGCACTGGCTATCACAGAGACTGTTCCCCTGACCTCAGTGCTTCCTGTAATGGCGGTAGCCATCCTGAGTGTTTGGGTGACACACTGAACTTCAGGGGCCTCTTCTGTCCACGAGTCTGCCCCAAAGGCCTCTTCTGTCCACGAGTCTGCTCCAGAGGCCTCTTCTGTCCACGAATCTGCCTCAAAGGCTTCTCCCGTCTATGAGTCCACTGCAGAACCTCCAGAGGTGGCGGCATCCGCTGCAGAACCTCCCGAGGCGGTGGTATCTGCTTCTGAACTCTCTGCCTGTCCTGCCACGGAGGCCTTTAATGAACTCACTGTCTGCCCTGTCACGGCCATGGAGGCCGTCCATGAACTCTCTGCCTGTCCTGTCATGGCAATGGAGGCCGTTCATGAACTCTCTGCCTGTCCTGTCATGGCAATGGAGGCCGTTCATGAACTCAGAGTCTGTCCTGTTAAGGCACCAGAGGCCGCTGTTAACCTCTCTGTGTTCTTTGTTACAGTACCGCCTGATCTGCCTTGGTGGATACCTGCTGTGATGTGGTGGTCATCTGTTCCACTGTGGGGATCTCTGCTCCTGTCGGCACTGCTGACCTGGTGGTCTCCTGGTCTACTGGATTCTGGATTCTACTGGATAATTTAAAATATAAGAATATTAATATATAAATGTAAATGTATATTTCCCAAATATATGCTGTATGTGAGTGTATGTATATATACATAATAAATATACACAGTACACACACATATATTATGTAAACAAAAACTTTTATTTTGGATGTGATTAATCGGGATTAATCGTTTGACAGCATTAATTAATACTATAATTGATATGAATATGTGCAAAGGAAATGACATCCAACAGAGCAAAATAGAATAATTTTTGGACACAAGTACATTAAAATACAAATAACAGATCACTGCAACAAGATCATACCATAACTTGGTGGTTATGATGTAAAGAATCACCAATTTGTCATGCACTGAAAGGTAGACAGTTTTAATTAGAATTAAAGATTTGGATTATGCTTTCTGTAAAACATAAACGCATAAAATGGCTTACGATGCTGTGTAATACAATAGAGATGTTAAATTAGAAATGAAGCACATAAAGGCTGCCTAAAGGCTGCCACATCTCATTTTTGAGCTCAGGTGCAGCACGCATTTAAAGAGAGAAACATCAAACTGATTTCCACACTGCATTTATATGTGTCTGCAATGGTTTACAGTTGCTTTCAGCACAACTGGTTTGGCAACCACTAAATTGTTTTACCATCAAAATGTCAAAATCTAATCATTCTAGTCACAATATTTCCATTAATCAAGTAGTTCTATACAAAACCTATTTCACATTATTGATCTAGACATCATTATTACTATCGCTACATTGATCAATCATTACAGTGTGTAATAACTGTGATATTATGCATTTGTGTGAAACCCTTCATTTATGAGTCATTTCCCCAGGCACAATCACTGTCACAAGCTTTTTCCACTCATAATGCGATTCAGTTCCAAACTAATTTTTCATTTCCGTCACACCAATTATTCCAGCTCTTATGCAATAAGCCCACACTTTCTTCACTTCTCCCAGGTTCCTACGCTCCTCTTCAGCTGGCTTGATGTTACCGTAAGCCCTCCTCTGTCATCACGGTCTCCTTCACATTGAACGTCTCTGTGCACACGGTAAAGTCATCATGGGTCGAGATATGCCTCCGGTTGGGCCCGTGGTGGAGCCTGTGGGGCAAGAGGAACAGGCGTTTGACAGCGGAGCGGTACTTGTTGGACATGAGGTTGTAAAGGACTGGGTTAATGGAGGCGCTCAGGTAGAAGAGCACCATGGAGGCCACGTTGAAGTTCTGACTGAGGCGGGCGGAGTGGTAGTCATCCACATGTGTGAAGAGGAACCGACCGATGTGGTAATGAAGCCAGCAGATGGCAAAGACCGACACAACAACAGCTAGGAGAAGAGAGGGGCACAGGACACGGGGTTAATAGAAGAATGAGATTTGTCCATGTTCTGCGTGGTTGCATACTGAGACAATATTCACAATATTTTGAAATGCCCATGATAAGAATATAATGTATGTTCATTATTGTGATGTTGTATTATTGTATTTCGGCACATGTCTGGTCTACAAATATAAATAATTTAAAGAGATAAAAAACTTTTTTCGTGGAAATGAAATCAAGATTTATTTAATCTATTTTATTTTATGTATTTATTCAATAGTTATTAGTAGAATAAGTGTTACATAGTGCTACAGCTCACATTGCTAGTGGGGTAAATCATGACACTCTTTGTACTTAAAATTATTTTGGTCAAGTTAGGACTAAGTTGTAGATTTCAAAACAACTTTAATTTATGTGTTGGACTCTATATCACGTCTGTCTCGAATCCAAGACCACATTTACATATCTGTCTGTGCCGATTGACGCAATATGATCTGCTCTGTGCTATTCTGTCTCTAGACTGAACACACTGGTGTGCACTGATCTGCAGAGGTTTAAGTGACTATGACATAAATCTAGCCTTCATTCATGCCAAAGGAAATTATATAGACCCTCTTCAGGTCTCGGTCTTAATTTGGACTCAACAAACTCAGGTCTTGGCCGGGACTCAGACTCAAATGAATTGGTCTCGGCTACAACACTGCTAAGGTGTCCTGAGTACTACAGTTGTTAGGGGTGTTGGGATGGTCACTAAATGACAAAAGTCAAGAGTCTACCTCTATGTCTGATGACATTCTGATCTCTAAATATGGCTCAGGTCTCTCCTTCAGTTTAAGTTATATGACCGTTTTTTAACCTGTTTTATGGTCCGCCAAGCAAAAATTGTTATCATGATCTGAAGTAATTGCACACCCTTCTTCGGCACACCACATAATTAGAGATTTGAGACTCTTTCATGTCTACAGCACAAACCTCGTGTGACCAGTTACACTACAAAATTTGATACTTGGGATTAGGAGATTGTCCAGATCCCTAAACTGTAAGAATGAGCTGTGGCAAACTTAAATATTCCTGGCTGTTACTTAAATTCAGAATAGACGACTTTTGCTTTGACTTTTTATGCTGATTTTAATTTTGATTCAACTCTTGATGCCTAAAGCCAGAACCAGTCTGCAGATTCTTCACGTAGTGTATGATGGGCACAAACTATGTTTTTTTTTAGCTTCAAACTCTAATTTTATACAGTCAGGATTTCAAACATGTCTGATATTTTGAGCCTATTATAGAAGACTGAAGGGCTGGATTCTGGAAGCTTCTGTGAGCTTAGATCACAAAGGTCATTAGGGCCTCTCATCTACTGTACATGACCAATTTACAATTAAAGCATTTACTTTATTTTGAAACATTAGAAAATAATCAAGAATATTGTCTGAAACCTCTAGCAGAGAAAAAGTACTTCATATCTGGATGTTTGGGGAAAGTTCCTGATAAAGAGCTTGGGTTTGAACAACCCAGCCTTGAAGAAGTTGCGTATTCTCTATGCGTGTGTGTTAGTGTCTGTGCAGGATCGGTCTCCAGGAAGAATATTAACGGCACCCAGGATAGAATACGCATATGGACATCAGAGAGGTTGTAGTATACGTTGTGTCATGATTATTGATTTATTACCCTCATAAAAATTCCCACCCCCCCTCCCATAACTGGACACCTGTTTGGACACCTGTTTGTACACCCCTAGCCCCCACCGTCTCTAAGCGGCCATTTTATTGACCTCATAGTGAACTTAAGAATTTATGACTGTGTGTGTGTGTGTGTGTGTGTGTGGGGGGCCAATGTTATGTGCTTTAAACTTTAAATGATGAATTTGTGTTAAATGGGTAAAGGGATATTTTATTAAAGTGTTTTCACATACACATCAAGAAAAAAACATCAAACATGTACGTAAAACGTACAAAGACTGTTTATTTCCCTACAAGTGTAGACTTAAAACAGGAAAAACGTAGAAAATAAAACCAAAAAAGCATTAGATACACTATCTTAAAACTAGTTGTTTGACAAAGTTAAATAGAAGAAGTGAGCGCGTTCGTTTAAACCTATTTTGCGGCTTTAAAAAGTTGTGACTTTAAAACAGATACAAAGTTAGATAATATAGATTCGTTTTTATCTTACGATGGTACGTGTGTTTTTCCCTTACAAGTGGACACTAGTCTTGTTAAAACAGTTTTAGGAAAAACTAAAACAAATAAAAAAGCATTAGATACGCTATTTCCTATCATTAGAATTTAAAACTATGTCCTTTGACAAAGTTAAATAAATAGAAGAGTTGCGAGCGCGTTCGTTTATCTATAACAAAAAAGAATCGGATGCGTTAGTTAAAACAATAAGATATTTATCAAAAAAACTATGTCTTGCTCTTTTTTAAAGTTTGACTTTATAACAGACATAAAGTTAAATAATATAGAGACGAGTTCTCTTACGTGAAGTGAAATAAAAAATATCAGACCGTTAAAACACCAGCATAAGATACCTGTAAAAATCTTCTCACATTACAATTGAAAACCTAGCATTTGTCCCAACTTAGAAAAGTTAAACAAATGTCTATCCACGGCGATCGTTAAAACACCAGCATAAGATACTTGTCGAAGTCTATCTTGCGGTCTACCATTAGCTGCACTGACAGAAAGTTAGAAAATGAAAAGACCAGACTATTTTACCCAGCCTCCGTGAGATAACCGCTCCCTTCCGTGTCAAAACTCAGAATGAGGTTACGCTTGCCGTCAGGTCACGCCTACATCACCGCCCTCTAACGCTGTAAGGACAGACCGGCCTGAAGATTTGCATGTTAAAAGAATTAAAGTGATGTTTTAACATTAGAACAAAGTTATTTTATAAATATTTTACATTTCTTAATGGATGAAACCATTCACCATTCATCATAAACCTTTTCACTTTTGAAATTAGGTTAATCTATACAAGTTTTCTTTTAAACATTCACCTCTAGGACACAGGAAAGTGTTGTTTTATTTTATTTTATTTGTTATTCATACTTAACACCTTTTATTTATTTACTCTTTGATATTGTCAATCTTAAAACTTCTAGTGTGCTATGTCGGTTAAAATACACATGTGTGAGGACAAACTGAAATGTATACAGAGTAATAAAATCAGCACACCTCTCTGATTTTCTTGCCGTAAGACTTGTTATCAGTTGAAACAGACGTACAACCTCTAAACATTTACATCAACACACAATATGCAAAATATCACCGCTCATGCACCGCAATGAAACGAGAGAAGTTTGAAGATGGCGCGCAGAATCCTTGACGCTGTGCTATATCAGTTGCACGCGCAAATATCAGAATGAAAAGTGGTAAGAGAGGATTACACTGTGATTTTCTCACCGTAACACTTGCGTGTGTTATCTATCAATTGAAACAGAAGTGCGTAATTAAACCTCTAAAGTTTTACAACATGCACCTGCGAGCGCGCAGGGTCTGATGCGAACTTTGCCTAAAGTTCACCGATCAAAGCATCTCTATGGCATCTATTTTATGACGTGCACCTGCGTGTGTGAACTCTGTCGAAGGTTTAGGAAAAAGTTCACAGACCGGTCAAAGGAAGTGTGACCTATTGAACCTTTTCATGACACACATCTGGTGAAGTTAGGTATAATTGAGAATTGAGTATTTATAATGTATTTATAATCTATTCGAATGTGACTTTAAACTAACGTTTAGGACGTGATGAGATAGTCAAAGAAGGCGATAACCACAAACTTAAATAAATACAGGTCCCCAAAGATGATGGTTTTAATAAAATGCTGTAGGAAAACATTCTTTAATTTACTTCATTTTACCTAGTTTTATTTCTTTTTTCACTCATATATTTTTCATTCGTCAACACAAACACACCTACACATAAACATCCACATAAACAACCATACAGTTAAATATTTAAACTTTTATGATGTCTCATACAAACCTTTTATAAATAAAAAACTTTTAGAATCACACTGGGTATCTTTACAAGGTGATGAAAAGCAGCATGATTAAACAATGATATAACTTTTGTTTTAAAAAATAAGTTTTTAGATCTTCCAAACCTAAAACCACAATGTTCTAAAGCAAGGATTAGAAGCAGTCAAACGATCCTCTGATTAACGCAAGACACTTACAGAGATTTTTCTTTAGGAATTGGACCTAAATTAGATAGATAAAGAAAAAACACGCACACACACACACACACACACAAATCTGAGTATGCTAAATTTTAAATACGACCAAAATCATATATATAGTTTTTACTTGTTGTTGTCATTTAAGAAATGTTTTCATTTTAATCTACACTGTAGATAGTATGTGTACTGTAAAAGAACAAATATACATTTCACTTAAAACTTCAGTAAAATAATTACACCGGCAGTTTTAAACATGATTAAAAAGTTTTAAACACTTTGTGTGTCACTAAAGTAAGTCATGATGTCAATTGTCTTTAAATTAAACTTTAGTTTTATTCTTCAATTTCTTTAAAATAGCCTGATGATAATACATCCCAAGTGGTTTTCTCACGAGTAGATAACTCTTTGGATGTCTTTGTGACAAACACATAATTTTTTACTTCAGAAAAGTTTTCGAAACGTATGACTGAACTTTTACTCATTTGACAGACCTACGTTTCAAATTATTTACCCGAGGCGTTTAACAGCCAGAGGGGTTACATGTTATTTTCTAACGTTCGTGGGAACCTTTATTGGTGTAAATTTCTCACCTAGAACACAAAACTTGTAAATCTTTTGGATTGTGTATGTTTTAGGTGAAGACAGCTCTTTGCGAAAGACAGCTCTTTAAGTCTTGCTGTTTTAACCTTAAACCTATTACACCTGAAGCAAATCAAACTATTGCACTGAAAGCTGCACATTCATTCAAGTTTGAACATGTTAAAATCTCTGCACTCTTGTAAAGACACATAAAACACACACACACACACACACACACACACACACATACACTAAAACAAAACCCTATACAGTTAAACATTTAGACTATTATGATGTGTACTATTTATGTTTTCATCTCTACAAGATGAGGAAAGCAGCATGATTAAACAATGATATAACTTTTGTTTTAACAAATAAGTTTAGATCTTTCAAACCTAAAACCACGATGCTCTAGAGCAAGGATTAGAAGCGGTCAAATGATCCTCTGATTAACGCAAGACTCTTACAGAGATTTTTCTTTATAGGAATTTGACCTATATTAGACTGAAAATTACTTAAGGTTGTCTGCAACAAAAGTATAAGATCCCACAAATGCTTCTCAGAATCTTTACAACAGATTAGACTTTCTTTCTCACCTTAAAAACGGTATTATTAACCGCAGAGTTTAAATGTAGCATTTGTTCACAGTATAATGTTCTATTAAAATAAAAACAACTGGTCTATATAGGTTTATCTGACTAAGATTTGATCAAATAACTGATATAAGAAACATGCAAATATTTGATAAGTCCATCTTATCACACCACAACCTGACGTGTCTGATGGTTTATGATGGTATCTTCCTGATGCAGATGTGTTAAGTGTGTGTAAAATAGTTTAAAAAGTCATATTTTTAGCTTTCACGTAGGATTTGTATCCACGCTCAAGTGGTTTTGTGTAACAGAATCCTGAGACAAATGAAAACAGAATGCGTGAAAGGGGTTTCTCTTTAAGATATTTGTAATGACAGACTAAAAGCTTTATAAAACAATCGTGCGTATGCATTTCTCTCGTACATGTATACAGTAACCGATGAATACACAAAACAGTATTAATACATAACCTCATAAATTCAGCGTGATTCTATCATATCAATCAATAATAAAATATTTAATTTATATACCGTATCAGACTTTCTCTTCAAAACACAAACTTTCTTAAGACTTTTTTAAATGTGTTGAACAATCGGTTTTGGGGGAAAACAGTATAGTGTTGTGTTTCTAAGTTAGGATGCTTGTAGTTAATCCCGTCTTTATCTAAAATATTTTTGTATTCAAACTGTCTCACGCACACACACACACACATGTTGGTTTTAATGTTTTCTGGGGACTCTCCATAAGCGTAATGGTTTTTATACTGAACAAACTGTGTGCGCTATTGCCCTACACCAACCCTACACCTAAACTTAGCCCTCACAGGAGACTTTGTCCATTTTTAGATTTTCAAAAGAACACCATTTAGTATGTTTTTTTTTTTTAAGCCTTTTGAATTACGGGGACATAGGCAGTGTCCTCATAAACCACCTTCATATTGTAATACCTCTGTCATACCCACGTCATTATACAAATTTGTGTCCTCATAAACCACATAAACATGTACACAGGCACACACAGCTTTCCCGGTCAGCCGCAAATTGCCAACAATATTCTTAACTTTGTTTTATCATTCAGCTGTAGCTAAAACCTATAACGGAGTTATACTATAGATGCTGAAAGAGCTCATTAACCTGTTTAACTCTAAAAATGTTAACAATGTCGCTCACGATTAGTTTAACAAACAAGGGTACGCTCATAAAACAAGTCTGGAAGCGATTTGAACCATTCTAACAACAAGTACAACCGCTGCAGAAAATAGGACCGCAGTAAACTCTGGATGTGATAACGACCGCCTTATCAGATGTTCAACATATTATTACAAGGCCTTGCTTATAGTTTATGATGAAGGTAGAAAAATATAAGAACACAACCAAATCCTAACACTATTTCACGAAATAACGCAACAACGGGTGCTCCGTTTCAACATATACACGTCAAATCTGTTTTACCCTAAGTATATCGTATTCTTCTTATATATATATATATATATATATAGATATATATATATATTTGTTTAGGCTAAATAGCTACGTTTTAACAATTCTTTTTGTTTTTACAAAGATGTTATATTGAACGCGTGTAACTAATACCTCCTTCAAACGTTGCGGCCTTTCAGGTCAGCGAACCACAATACCCAGCATACACCTCAGACTACAAACGTGGCCGTCGGGGATCCATATGCCAAAATGCTTGTGCGTGACAGCGCTCTAAACCGTAGGACTTCTGATTATACGGGCGCACAGATATAAAAAGACACGCATTTCCACACTTTTTGTGAAGTACACGCACCTTTCCGTGTTGTGATGATGTAAACCCTTTTTGTGGTCTCTGTTAGCGACGTGAAGTCCAATACATTTCTGCGAAACGATTCTTTCCCACAGTTCGGTTCAGTGATTCGGTTCAAATAACCAATTCTTTGTCTCATTAAGTCGTCTCGCTGTAATCAAAATGGGTGTGAAAGGTGGGATAACATATTAACGCGATGTTTTGGTACGTGTCTTACACAACTGTGCGTTACTTAACGTTTTTATTAAGTTTTAATATAAAAGGTAATAGTCTGTTAACAATTTGATGCTTTTATTATGAAATCGTACAAAGAACCACTAAAGTACGCACTGTTTGTTAACACGGAATAGTCAAAATAATAACCTACTACGAGATTTATTTACAGCATGCCGAATGTAATACAGTTAAACAGAAACATTACAACATTTCAAACTTGTTAAACAACAGCTTCAATACATTCCTCTTATGAAAACGGTTAAAATCGAATGCTGTCAAACAGAATGTTGTCTGCAAGTTCCCGACGTGTAAATTACCAACAAGTTCTCAATATTCTCAATATGAAAATATGTTCAAAACGCATAAACATCCATCACGCATATAGTTTGTGCGTCGATTTAACACGTTCTGTACATACGATCAAAAACACGACCGACAGACAGACAAAACCTCAACGATAGCTGAGATGGATCAGGAGGGAGGACAAAATTATTATTCTTCGTCACAACAACATACCGGGTCCGAGAAATTTGATACCCTTACTACAGATTTTCGCGACATTCTTTATTCTAGTTGTTATTTTCCTCTTATTCAATCATAAACCTGCAAGAGTTAAATTAATTGATAACATTTGAACAAATTCTCTTAAGTGAAAAAAATGAAATCCTGTGTTTACGTTCAGATTTGTCTGATCGTTTTGCGATATTGCATCATTCTGTAATTCGGGTTAACGGGGTTAAATTCTCAAAAGAAATACAACAACGATTAAATGACAGTCCTTCTACATGACACCGCTTAAGACTAAACAACACTAAAGGACTTCTTTCTGGTCTGTCTACGATGTGTGCGTTCACAACACAACCCGTGCACGAAAAACGGGGGTTTGTGTCTTTCTGTTAGCTACATACGACTATTTCACTTCAAACTTTTCTAACTATTACGCTTGAAGCTACGCGTTTCACAGTACATACGCAGATACGTGTTTCTTTTTCGTATGTCTCTAAACAATAGTTAGGTAAATGACTTACATACAGCTGATACGTCATTTTAAGTAAAAGGTGGGACGATTTATGTCTTTTTTATTTTGACCACACCAATGCTTTGATACCCACGTTTTCGACGTCTGTCTTTTAAGCCTGGCCCCAGAAAACAGATGTCTCAAAATTTAGTTCTTCTTTTTATGAAAACGTGCGGTAAACAGTTTTTGTCCTCATCTGCAGTATACCGATGCGTTTTAACACGACATAAATCCCAATAGTTAGTTAGCAAACACGACTGTTTATTACTGAGATAAGTCACATCAGAGCTGCATTCTAGTTTATATTCAACATTTTTCATCTACCTACATGTTTAACGGCGCTACTGTTCTAGGTCTCCTCACGCCGTTGTGAGATATAAACCGCACAGTTTTTTCATAGCGTTAAGCTTTGAAACCATAACAATTTTTACGTTTCCATGACTTTGTGCGCTCTTTCTGCTTGAATTTGTTTACCGCAGTTTCACCATCCTTATCTTATTTTCCCCCGCCTAATTGTATTTGTTAGGCCTTACGCTTGCTAGTTTTGTGCTGTTCATATAATTCGATATTTCTGCTATTTTTTATTCAATAAATATACCCTCTTCATTCACAATATTGTATCAGGTATAAGATACAAGATCCTTTCTTATTACATTGATAACAAACAAACAAAAAAACTTATCTTAGCCGTGACCGATGTTTAGGAATTCCTGGCGACAACCCCCACCCTGTACACAGGCCAACAGGTTGAGGGCGGTTCCGAAATCTAAAACCGACGATGACTGGTCTGACAAACTCAGTTACGGCGTTGCTACCAGGTTTGAAAGTGCAGACGGCGGAGCTACCAAAAACAATCAAAACGTTATATACATGGATCGACAGAATCAGCTTCAAGAATCCAATTCATCTGAGCCTGACGCCCCCCGCAATGTTTCTACTGATAACGCTTCGGCGGATCTGAACCATAAACCGGAAACTGAAAACGAAATTCCACAGGACCGTCGCGGATTAAAACGGTCAATCAAGATTTTAGGAAACGGGGACAACGTTCTATATCGGTTAGGGGACAAAACGTATCTCTTGGAAAGAATCGAATTCTGAAAAATCGTCTGACGCTGTGCAAAAGCTAATGGATCGTGACCGGAGTTCTGGAGATGTCGCGGATGTGCGACTGGAGTGCGACTACGGTACTGGAAAAACGCGTCTTGTAAAAGACGTCATAGACCCCGCTGTTAAACCGCATTACCGAGGACAGATGATCAAACTGATGCAAACGGTCATCGAGCATGCTTGTGATCCGAATCGCGATTGTGCGGGGGATACAGAGCGTGTAAAAAATCTCAAGAACGAAATGGATGTTGTAAGAAGCGTGAAAAATAACCCATGGCCTGATTTGAGTAGCATGTTTCTCACCGGCAAAGAGTCTGCCTTTTTAATAACCAGAAAAATTCTGGATGTAACGTCCGAATGTGAGGATGAAATGGACATTAACGAGGTTCTCTGTCTGTGTACGTGTATAACAGATTTATGCACGTCGTTGGCTGCAAAAAATTGTGATTCTATAACGTGTGAAATTGTTGAATCGCTGGTTGATTTTATATTTGAGCAAAACATGTTTGTCTGCAGAGATTTTCTTTTCTGGCTAGACCACCGGTATAATGTCGTTACTACCGCTTGTTTGTAAATTTTATCATTTTCGTCGCTGTATGATTGTATACTCAACGATATATTGTTGAAATAAAAGGTTGTCTCAACTCCTTATTCTGTTCTCTGACTTCATAAAAATGTCTTTATTTAAAACGTTTAAATGTAACTATTTAAGCGGTAGAGATAGTACGTTTTTTGTTTGTTTGTTATCAATGTAATAAGAAAGGATCTTGTATCTTATACCTGATACAATATTGTGAATGAAGAGGGTATATTTATTGAATAAAAAATAGCAGAAATATCGAATTATATGAACAGCACAAAACTAGCAAGCGTAAGGCCTAACAAATACAATTAGGCGGGGGAAAATAAGATAAGGATGGTGAAACTGCGGTAAACAAATTCAAGCAGAAAGAGCGCACAAAGTCATGGAAACGTAAAAATTGTTATGGTTTCAAAGCTTAACGCTATGAAAAAACTGTGCGGTTTATATCTCACAACGGCGTGAGGAGACCTAGAACAGTAGCGCCGTTAAACATGTAGGTAGATGAAAAATGTTGAATATAAACTAGAATGCAGCTCTGATGTGACTTATCTCAGTAATAAACAGTCGTGTTTGCTAACTAACTATTGGGATTTATGTCGTGTTAAAACGCATCGGTATACTGCAGATGAGGACAAAAACTGTTTACCGCACGTTTTCATAAAAAGAAGAACTAAATTTTGAGACATCTGTTTTCTGGGGCCAGGCTTAAAAGACAGACGTCGAAAACGTGGGTATCAAAGCATTGGTGTGGTCAAAATAAAAAAGACATAAATCGTCCCACCTTTTACTTAAAATGACGTATCAGCTGTATGTAAGTCATTTACCTAACTATTGTTTAGAGACATACGAAAAAGAAACACGTATCTGCGTATGTACTGTGAAACGCGTAGCTTCAAGCGTAATAGTTAGAAAAGTTTGAAGTGAAATAGTCGTATGTAGCTAACAGAAAGACACAAACCCCCGTTTTTCGTGCACGGGTTGTGTTGTGAACGCACACATCGTAGACAGACCAGAAAGAAGTCCTTTAGTGTTGTTTAGTCTTAAGCGGTGTCATGTAGAAGGACTGTCATTTAATCGTTGTTGTATTTCTTTTGAGAATTTAACCCCGTTAACCCGAATTACAGAATGATGCAATATCGCAAAACGATCAGACAAATCTGAACGTAAACACAGGATTTCATTTTTTTCACTTAAGAGAATTTGTTCAAATGTTATCAATTAATTTAACTCTTGCAGGTTTATGATTGAATAAGAGGAAAATAACAACTAGAATAAAGAATGTCGCGAAAATCTGTAGTAAGGGTATCAAATTTCTCGGACCCGGTATGTTATTGTGACGAAGAATAATAATTTTGTCCTCCCTCCTGATCCATCTCAGCTATCGTTGAGGTTTTGTCTGTCTGTCGGTCGTGTTTTTGATCGTATGTACAGAACGTGTTAAATCGACGCACAAACTATATGCGTGATGGATGTTTATGCGTTTTGAACATATTTTCATATTGAGAATATTGAGAACTTGTTGGTAATTTACACGTCGGGAACTTGCAGACAACATTCTGTTTGACAGCATTCGATTTTAACCGTTTTCATAAGAGGAATGTATTGAAGCTGTTGTTTAACAAGTTTGAAATGTTGTAATGTTTCTGTTTAACTGTATTACATTCGGCATGCTGTAAATAAATCTCGTAGTAGGTTATTATTTTGACTATTCCGTGTTAACAAACAGTGCGTACTTTAGTGGTTCTTTGTACGATTTCATAATAAAAGCATCAAATTGTTAACAGACTATTACCTTTTATATTAAAACTTAATAAAAACGTTAAGTAACGCACAGTTGTGTAAGACACGTACCAAAACATCGCGTTAATATGTTATCCCACCTTTCACACCCATTTTGATTACAGCGAGACGACTTAATGAGACAAAGAATTGGTTATTTGAACCGAATCACTGAACCGAACTGTGGGAAAGAATCGTTTCGCAGAAATGTATTGGACTTCACGTCGCTAACAGAGACCACAAAAAGGGTTTACATCATCACAACACGGAAAGGTGCGTGTACTTCACAAAAAGTGTGGAAATGCGTGTCTTTTTATATCTGTGCGCCCGTATAATCAGAAGTCCTACGGTTTAGAGCGCTGTCACGCACAAGCATTTTGGCATATGGATCCCCGACGGCCACGTTTGTAGTCTGAGGTGTATGCTGGGTATTGTGGTTCGCTGACCTGAAAGGCCGCAACGTTTGAAGGAGGTATTAGTTACACGCGTTCAATATAACATCTTTGTAAAAACAAAAAGAATTGTTAAAACGTAGCTATTTAGCCTAAACAAATATATATATATATCTATATATATATATATATATATATAAGAAGAATACGATATACTTAGGGTAAAACAGATTTGACGTGTATATGTTGAAACGGAGCACCCGTTGTTGCGTTATTTCGTGAAATAGTGTTAGGATTTGGTTGTGTTCTTATATTTTTCTACCTTCATCATAAACTATAAGCAAGGCCTTGTAATAATATGTTGAACATCTGATAAGGCGGTCGTTATCACATCCAGAGTTTACTGCGGTCCTATTTTCTGCAGCGGTTGTACTTGTTGTTAGAATGGTTCAAATCGCTTCCAGACTTGTTTTATGAGCGTACCCTTGTTTGTTAAACTAATCGTGAGCGACATTGTTAACATTTTTAGAGTTAAACAGGTTAATGAGCTCTTTCAGCATCTATAGTATAACTCCGTTATAGGTTTTAGCTACAGCTGAATGATAAAACAAAGTTAAGAATATTGTTGGCAATTTGCGGCTGACCGGGAAAGCTGTGTGTGCCTGTGTACATGTTTATGTGGTTTATGAGGACACAAATTTGTATAATGACGTGGGTATGACAGAGGTATTACAATATGAAGGTGGTTTATGAGGACACTGCCTATGTCCCCGTAATTCAAAAGGCTTAAAAAAAAAAAACATACTAAATGGTGTTCTTTTGAAAATCTAAAAATGGACAAAGTCTCCTGTGAGGGCTAAGTTTAGGTGTAGGGTTGGTGTAGGGCAATAGCGCACACAGTTTGTTCAGTATAAAAACCATTACGCTTATGGAGAGTCCCCAGAAAACATTAAAACCAACATGTGTGTGTGTGTGTGCGTGAGACAGTTTGAATACAAAAATATTTTAGATAAAGACGGGATTAACTACAAGCATCCTAACTTAGAAACACAACACTATACTGTTTTCCCCCAAAACCGATTGCTCAACACATTTAAAAAAGTCTTAAGAAAGTTTGTGTTTTGAAGAGAAAGTCTGATACGGTATATAAATTAAATATTTTATTATTGATTGATATGATAGAATCACGCTGAATTTATGAGGTTATGTATTAATACTGTTTTGTGTATTCATCGGTTACTGTATACATGTACGAGAGAAATGCATACGCACGATTGTTTTATAAAGCTTTTAGTCTGTCATTACAAATATCTTAAAGAGAAACCCCTTTCACGCATTCTGTTTTCATTTGTCTCAGGATTCTGTTACACAAAACCACTTGAGCGTGGATACAAATCCTACGTGAAAGCTAAAAATATGACTTTTTAAACTATTTTACACACACTTAACACATCTGCATCAGGAAGATACCATCATAAACCATCAGACACGTCAGGTTGTGGTGTGATAAGATGGACTTATCAAATATTTGCATGTTTCTTATATCAGTTATTTGATCAAATCTTAGTCAGATAAACCTATATAGACCAGTTGTTTTTATTTTAATAGAACATTATACTGTGAACAAATGCTACATTTAAACTCTGCGGTTAATAATACCGTTTTTAAGGTGAGAAAGAAAGTCTAATCTGTTGTAAAGATTCTGAGAAGCATTTGTGGGATCTTATACTTTTGTTGCAGACAACCTTAAGTAATTTTCAGTCTAATATAGGTCAAATTCCTATAAAGAAAAATCTCTGTAAGAGTCTTGCGTTAATCAGAGGATCATTTGACCGCTTCTAATCCTTGCTCTAGAGCATCGTGGTTTTAGGTTTGAAAGATCTAAACTTATTTGTTAAAACAAAAGTTATATCATTGTTTAATCATGCTGCTTTCCTCATCTTGTAGAGATGAAAACATAAATAGTACACATCATAATAGTCTAAATGTTTAACTGTATAGGGTTTTGTTTTAGTGTATGTGTGTGTGTGTGTGTGTGTGTGTGTGTGTGTGTGTTTTATGTGTCTTTACAAGAGTGCAGAGATTTTAACATGTTCAAACTTGAATGAATGTGCAGCTTTCAGTGCAATAGTTTGATTTGCTTCAGGTGTAATAGGTTTAAGGTTAAAACAGCAAGACTTAAAGAGCTGTCTTTCGCAAAGAGCTGTCTTCACCTAAAACATACACAATCCAAAAGATTTACAAGTTTTGTGTTCTAGGTGAGAAATTTACACCAATAAAGGTTCCCACGAACGTTAGAAAATAACATGTAACCCCTCTGGCTGTTAAACGCCTCGGGTAAATAATTTGAAACGTAGGTCTGTCAAATGAGTAAAAGTTCAGTCATACGTTTCGAAAACTTTTCTGAAGTAAAAAATTATGTGTTTGTCACAAAGACATCCAAAGAGTTATCTACTCGTGAGAAAACCACTTGGGATGTATTATCATCAGGCTATTTTAAAGAAATTGAAGAATAAAACTAAAGTTTAATTTAAAGACAATTGACATCATGACTTACTTTAGTGACACACAAAGTGTTTAAAACTTTTTAATCATGTTTAAAACTGCCGGTGTAATTATTTTACTGAAGTTTTAAGTGAAATGTATATTTGTTCTTTTACAGTACACATACTATCTACAGTGTAGATTAAAATGAAAACATTTCTTAAATGACAACAACAAGTAAAAACTATATATATGATTTTGGTCGTATTTAAAATTTAGCATACTCAGATTTGTGTGTGTGTGTGTGTGTGTGCGTGTTTTTTCTTTATCTATCTAATTTAGGTCCAATTCCTAAAGAAAAATCTCTGTAAGTGTCTTGCGTTAATCAGAGGATCGTTTGACTGCTTCTAATCCTTGCTTTAGAACATTGTGGTTTTAGGTTTGGAAGATCTAAAAACTTATTTTTTAAAACAAAAGTTATATCATTGTTTAATCATGCTGCTTTTCATCACCTTGTAAAGATACCCAGTGTGATTCTAAAAGTTTTTTATTTATAAAAGGTTTGTATGAGACATCATAAAAGTTTAAATATTTAACTGTATGGTTGTTTATGTGGATGTTTATGTGTAGGTGTGTTTGTGTTGACGGATGAAAAATATATGAGTGAAAAAAGAAATAAAACTAGGTAAAATGAAGTAAATTAAAGAATGTTTTCCTACAGCATTTTATTAAAACCATCATCTTTGGGGACCTGTATTTATTTAAGTTTGTGGTTATCGCCTTCTTTGACTATCTCATCACGTCCTAAACGTTAGTTTAAAGTCACATTCGAATAGATTATAAATACATTATAAATACTCAATTCTCAATTATACCTAACTTCACCAGATGTGTGTCATGAAAAGGTTCAATAGGTCACACTTCCTTTGACCGGTCTGTGAACTTTTTCCTAAACCTTCGACAGAGTTCACACACGCAGGTGCACGTCATAAAATAGATGCCATAGAGATGCTTTGATCGGTGAACTTTAGGCAAAGTTCGCATCAGACCCTGCGCGCTCGCAGGTGCATGTTGTAAAACTTTAGAGGTTTAATTACGCACTTCTGTTTCAATTGATAGATAACACACGCAAGTGTTACGGTGAGAAAATCACAGTGTAATCCTCTCTTACCACTTTTCATTCTGATATTTGCGCGTGCAACTGATATAGCACAGCGTCAAGGATTCTGCGCGCCATCTTCAAACTTCTCTCGTTTCATTGCGGTGCATGAGCGGTGATATTTTGCATATTGTGTGTTGATGTAAATGTTTAGAGGTTGTACGTCTGTTTCAACTGATAACAAGTCTTACGGCAAGAAAATCAGAGAGGTGTGCTGATTTTATTACTCTGTATACATTTCAGTTTGTCCTCACACATGTG
Organism: Barbus barbus; assembly: GCF_936440315.1. Lineage (NCBI taxonomy): Eukaryota > Metazoa > Chordata > Actinopteri > Cypriniformes > Cyprinidae > Barbus > Barbus barbus. The sequence goes on from NC_136762.1 coordinate 22,183,986, forward strand.
TATTTTAACCGACATAGCACACTAGAAGTTTTAAGATTGACAATATCAAAGAGTAAATAAATAAAAGGTGTTAAGTATGAATAACAAATAAAATAAAATAAAACAACACTTTCCTGTGTCCTAGAGGTGAATGTTTAAAAGAAAACTTGTATAGATTAACCTAATTTCAAAAGTGAAAAGGTTTATGATGAATGGTGAATGGTTTCATCCATTAAGAAATGTAAAATATTTATAAAATAACTTTGTTCTAATGTTAAAACATCACTTTAATTCTTTTAACATGCAAATCTTCAGGCCGGTCTGTCCTTACAGCGTTAGAGGGCGGTGATGTAGGCGTGACCTGACGGCAAGCGTAACCTCATTCTGAGTTTTGACACGGAAGGGAGCGGTTATCTCACGGAGGCTGGGTAAAATAGTCTGGTCTTTTCATTTTCTAACTTTCTGTCAGTGCAGCTAATGGTAGACCGCAAGATAGACTTCGACAAGTATCTTATGCTGGTGTTTTAACGATCGCCGTGGATAGACATTTGTTTAACTTTTCTAAGTTGGGACAAATGCTAGGTTTTCAATTGTAATGTGAGAAGATTTTTACAGGTATCTTATGCTGGTGTTTTAACGGTCTGATATTTTTTATTTCACTTCACGGTAAGAGAACTCGTCTCTATATTATTTAACTTTATGTCTGTTATAAAGTCAAACTTTAAAAAAGAGCAAGACATAGTTTTTTTGATAAATATCTTATTGTTTTAACTAACGCATCCGATTCTTTTTTGTTATAGATAAACGAACGCGCTCGCAACTCTTCTATTTATTTAACTTTGTCAAAGGACATAGTTTTAAATTCTAATGATAGGAAATAGCGTATCTAATGCTTTTTTATTTGTTTTAGTTTTTCCTAAAACTGTTTTAACAAGACTAGTGTCCACTTGTAAGGGAAAAACACACGTACCATCGTAAGATAAAAACGAATCTATATTATCTAACTTTGTATCTGTTTTAAAGTCACAACTTTTTAAAGCCGCAAAATAGGTTTAAACGAACGCGCTCACTTCTTCTATTTAACTTTGTCAAACAACTAGTTTTAAGATAGTGTATCTAATGCTTTTTTGGTTTTATTTTCTACGTTTTTCCTGTTTTAAGTCTACACTTGTAGGGAAATAAACAGTCTTTGTACGTTTTACGTACATGTTTGATGTTTTTTTTCTTGATGTGTATGTGAAAACACTTTAATAAAATATCCCTTTACCCATTTAACACAAATTCATCATTTAAAGTTTAAAGCACATAACATTGGCCCCCCACACACACACACACACACACACACAGTCATAAATTCTTAAGTTCACTATGAGGTCAATAAAATGGCCGCTTAGAGACGGTGGGGGCTAGGGGTGTACAAACAGGTGTCCAAACAGGTGTCCAGTTATGGGAGGGGGGGTGGGAATTTTTATGAGGGTAATAAATCAATAATCATGACACAACGTATACTACAACCTCTCTCTGACATCTCCATCACCCTGATGCATAGATGGCAGATATACAGTGGTGGCCATAATTATTAGAACACTAGTATTTTCACCAGCTAAAATGAATGATTTTTTATATAGCATTTATGTAGCGCTTTATTGTGTATTGCTGTACACACAAAGCTCAATCATATGGGGGGGATCTCTCCTCAACCACCACCAGTGTTTTTTTTTTTTTTAATTCAGTTGTTTCAATCCTTTGCTGTAGTGTCAAATATCAGTTTACATTTCCAAACATTCATTTTGCCATTAATTGTAATAATCCAGAGAAATTTTGTCTGACAACAGCCAGTGCTCCACACAGAGATCTGATCTGATCATCATCCAGTCTGTCTGGAGTGACATGAAGAAACAGAATAAACTGAGACAGACTAAATCCAGAAGAACTGTGGCAACGTCTCAAGTTGCTTCAAGAAACCTTCCTGAGAAGCTACAGTTCTGTTAAAAGTTTTAGGCACTTGTGTAAAAATGCTGTAAAATGAGGATGCTGTCAAATGTTATATGTTAATGTTATAAATAGATTTTCTTTATCAATTAACTTCTATTAATTAAAATAGATTGATACTTGGTGTGACCATCCTTTGCTTTTAAAGCAGCTTTTTACCTAGATGCACTTGCGCATAGTTTTTCAGGTAGCTTTGCAGGTAAGTTTCTTGAAGCATCTTACGTTGCCACAGTTCTGATTTAGTCTGTCTCTGTTTATTCTGTTTATTCATGTCATTCCAGACAGACTGGATGATGATCAGATCAGATCTCTGTGTGGAGCACTGGCTGTTGTCAGACAAAAATCTCACTGCATTATTACAATTAATGGCAAAATAAATGTTTGGAAATGTAAACTGATATTTTCTACTGACACACTACAGCAAAATATAGAAACAACTGACTTAAAGTTCACCCAAAAATGAAAATTCTGTCATCGTTTACTCACCCTCAGGTAGTTCCAAACCTGAATGTCTTTGTTCTGCTGAACACAAAGGAAGATTTTCTAAAGAATGTGGGAAACAGAGAAGTTCTCTGTTTCCCACATTCTTTAGAAAATACAGCCTGGTTACAAACTTTCCTCAAAATATCTTCCTTTGCGTTTGTCGGCAGAACAAAGACATTCATACAGGTTTGGAACTACTTGAGGGTGAGTAAATGATGACAGAATTTGAATTTTTGGGTGAACTATCCCTTTAAAACCATTTTTAGCTGTTGAAAATACTAGTGTTCTAATAATTTTGGGCACCACTGTACATCTCTGGAGTGACCCATTGCGTGTGAACTCTAATCGTTTGTCACCTAAATAATCTTCGGAGATGTGCTGTGAACTGATCTGTTAAGATTTTGCATGTTTTTCTAAGATTTAACCAATCAGAATTCTTTAAACCTAAATTAATAACTTATTTAGTGACCTATGTTAGAGTATGATTATACACTCCTCGCGAATATTGAAGCTGACTTCTGATGATGAAACTGCACTATTTTCTTTAGTAAATTTTTATTCAATTGTTTGCATTTCTGACTCCTGGTCTTTATTCACATTCCTGGTCCTTGGGTCTTAACTGTAAATCCCCTACAACACAGTGTTTTCATCTGTCATGCATTTTCTAGCAACAGGGCGCATGAGTTTGATAAGTTTAGTATGACTTGAAAGTCTAATGCGATAAGTCTAATGGAATAATCCTCAGTCGTTTAATGTATGATACCCAGATTTTCTCCGTAACCATTTTCAAAATCTGCAAATGAATGAGTAGTGTTTAAATTCGTGTAGTGTATTCCAGCCTCAACACTACCCAAGACCCACTCACCCAAAATCTTGACGGTCTGCCTGTTAACCTTCTGTCTGGCTGCCGCATTGGGCCCATGAAGCTCATGACGACACTTCCACAACTTTCGACCGATGGATCCATACAGAAAGAGCTGGCAAAACATGGGGCAGAAAAAGTAGGCGGTTGACACCCAGATAGTGGTGTGCAGCAGCCCTGATTCGATGGCATAGAGTGTGTGCTTGCACTGCCGAGTGTCCGGGTCAGGAATCGTCTCGTTCTCGTACTCCACACCCATCAGGAAGAACACTGGCGCAGCGGACAGTAGGGCAAAACCCCACAGAGCCAGAATGACATTCTTGGCCCTTCGCTTGGTGATGGCAACCTTGGCTTTGAAAGGGAAGCAGATGGCCAGGTAATGCTCCATGCTGAGCACTGTGATGTGGAGGATGGTGGCGTTGGCGCATCCTTCATTGATGTAGTGTGATAAACGGCACACCAGCTCCCCGAAGACCCATGGAACATACTTCCAGAGGCGATAGAGGTTGAAGGGGAGGCTAAGGAAGATGACCAGGTCTGAGATGGCCATGCTGGAGAGATACAGGTTGGTGGTGGTCTTCATGTCCTTGAAGCGCTGGATAATAAGTATGGTCATGGTGTTGCCGGTTATGCCTACGACAAAGAGCAGGATGCAAATGGTGGTGACAGGAATGAGGGTGGAGGTTGAGAAGAGAGAGTCTCCGCAATGGTGGTCTTCCATGAACTCTTCCATATTGATGCAAATCTGCAAATGCCCCTTGATAAGGTCTAAGATATTTAGGTAAACGTACAAAAGACCTTTAAAAGAGGTTGAGCATGAAGAACTCTGGTGAGGCTTCTTTGCTGAAAGTCTATTTCAGTATCAGGAAAGGTGGAACCAAAGAGGTGATGTGTTTGAACAGATGAAAAATATATATTTTTTTAAACCTATTTAATTTTAGCTAGTTTCTATAGTTTCTAAAGAAACATTTCTCATTTTCATTTAGTAAAAAAAAAAAAAAAAAAAAAATTATATATATATCTATGTTTTGTTTTTTTGCATACAATATTTGTCACACTTGAATAATTCGGATAAAACTAATTAATATTACACAAAGATAGCCCGAGAAAATACAAAATGCAGTTTTGAAATAAGGATTTAATTTATTAAGGAAAAAAAAAGTTGTCAAAACCTGCCTGGCACTATGTGAAAAAGTAATTGCCCCCTAAATCTAATAACTGGTTGTCCCACCCTTTGCAGCAACAACTGCAATCAAGCGTTTGCGATAACTGACAATGATTCTTTCACATCGCTGTGGAGGATTTTTGGCCCACTCTTCTTTGAAGAATAGTTTTAATTCAGCCACACTGGAGGGTTTGAGCATGAATGGACTGTTTAAGGTCATGCCACAGCATCTCAATCGGATTTAAGTACAGACTTTGACTTGGCCACTCCAAAACCTTAATTTTGTTTTTCTTGAGCCATTCAGAGGTGGACTTGCTGATGTGTTTGGGATCAATGTCCTGCTGCATAACCCAAGTGTGCTTGAGCTTGAGGTCACAAACTGACTGTCGGACATTCTCCTTCAGGATTTTCTGATAGAGTGCAGAATTCATGGTTCCATCAATTATGGCAAGTCGTCCAGGTCCTGAAGCTGCAAAGCAGCCCCAGACCATCACACTACCACCACCATGTTTGCCTGTTGGTATGATGTTCTTTTTATGAAATGCTGAGTTGGTTTTACGACAGATGTAACGAGACACACACCTTCCAAAAAGTTGAACTTTTGTCTCATCAGTCCACAGAATAATTGCCCAAAAGTCTTGGGGATAATCAAGATATTTTTTGGCAAATGTGAGACGGGCCTTTGTGTTCTTTTAGTTTTGCCTTGGAACTCTTCCATGGATGCCGTTTTTGCCCAGTCTCTTTCTTATTGTTGAATCACGGACACTGACCTTAATTGAGGCAAGCAAGGCAGTTCTTTAGATGCTGTTCCGGGTTCTTTTATGACCTCCTGGATGAGTTGTCGTTGCACTCTTGGAGTAATTTTGGTAGGCCGGCCACGCCTGGGAAGGTTCACCACTGTTACAAGTTTTCTCCATTTGTGGATAATGGCTCTGACAGTGGTTCGTGGAGTCCCACAGTCTTAGAAATGGCTTTATAACCATTTCCACACTAATATAACTATTTTGCTTGTCATCTGTTCTTGAATTTCTTTAGATCGCGGCATGATGTGTTGCTCTTTAAGCATGCTTTACTTTGTCAGACAGGTTCTATTTAAGTGATTTCTTGATTCAACAGGTCTGGCAGTACTCAGGCCTGGGTTTGGCAAGTGAAATTTAACACAGCTTTCTAAAATAATGTAGTTAATCACAGTTCTTTCATGATTTAAGATGAGGGGGCAATTAATTTTTCACGTAGGGCCAGGTAGATTTGGACAGCTTTTTTCCCTTAATAAATGGAATCATTTAAAAATAAAATACTGCATTTCGTATTTACTTGCATTATCTTTGTGTAATATTAAAATTAGTTTGATGATCTGAATCTTTTGTGTGCCAAATATGCAAAAAATGTAATTGCTTGAATTTCAACAAGAATAATGTTTTTGTTTTGTTTTTCAGTTCAAAAGATAAATACACTAAATAAAAGGTATGACCTAATTGTGTATTTTTCTTTTTTTCTTACAAACAGTTATTTAGTATTAACATTGTCAATATCTAACACAATCTTTATTCATATAGTATGTTGATGCACAAAGAAGCTCCTGGTGTGCCAGGTGCACTGTGTTCACTTCAAATCTTGAAACATTACAGAAAAATACATTTAGATCATCTTAATGTCTTTGTAATATGCTTTAACACTTGATTCAGGTGCTGAAGAATAATCCAATTTAATAGACAATCTGTCTGGAGGGAGCACTCCAACCCAATGAACCTGGTGGCTCTTTCTTTGAGGACAAAATTTAACCAGGAGGAACGAACTTGCTTTGTACATAGTCTGGATCTGTGACTAACAACACAAAATCTGAACTGGAATCTGAAAACATATTTTTACAAGTTTCATTCATAAACTATTCATAATTATTATAATAAAAGTCATTACTATAATGGTATTAGTTTTATTCAAATGAGATGCGTGTAATCTGAAAATTTGATTTGAATGTGCTCAAAAGGGCTTTAACAAAATCCAATAAAATCCAATAAAGCAATAAATCTTGACTGGAAAAAAATATTCATTCAGTGTTTTTTTTAGTTACAAAAACATTATCATAGTGATATGAATCTACATATATGGCAACATGCAGTACAAGACGACAATTAAGAATTATAAATCTTTTATTGTGCATGGATCCGTCTGTAGATATGACTATACAGACACACTTTAGATACATATATATGATTATACATTTCCTATCTGATAACAAACAACTTAAAGTGATATGTCTGGTAGTATGTATACTATAACAAATTTTTGTTTTGGAATGTAAGGTGTATGAGGTAACTGCAAACATTAAAATTACATAAAAATGGTCTCATTTTTTTGTGCATATTTTATTGATTTTTTGTAGTTTTCTGTCTCCCAAGAACCAAACGCCTACCATGGTGGGGAGATGTTAAAATGGCACACTTTGCAATTACATTTTATCACTATCAAAAATAGGAATTTGAGATTTTTTTTTTTTTCCTTCAATGACAAACAGAAGACATCTATATGACCAAATCATGTAATTCATTTTCATCCAAGACTTCTTGCAAGGTACCTTCAGTTGTTAACAGTACTCATATGCCCATAACCCAAGCACGACACAAAACCCTACGACAGGACCATCTTGCTGCTGTAAGACAGCGCTGACAGTCACAAGACTTTAACACACAGAGAAAAAGGCAAAACATTTCCATTCACAGGAAGTACATGAAGGATTAACACAATTCATTACAGCTGTTTGCATTCCATTTCTTGCACTTTTCTTAATTTCTCTACTGGACAGAATAAACTGAAAGGTTTTATTTCCATATAAAAAATAAAGTTCAAATGTGTGATTTAAGAAAAAAAAGATATCTGAAAATTAATATTTAGTCCTATATTCAATACACTTGAGATTACATCAAAAAGTAATATTGCTAAAAGTAAAGGATAACACAATGCAATAATTAAACTAAACAAAACCGAAAAAAAAAAAAAAAAATGAACAATAGAGAAGTTAAGAAAATACTATGACTTTCGAAATCATGATTATTGGCTGAATAAATCATTTCAAGAACAAATTTCGTGGTACTACATTTTTAAAAACTGCCAAAACACATTGAGGGCTTGCACAACTGGAGAACAAGTTCCATAAAACGCATCACAAGATCAAGACGCATTCGATAAGTATTTTTTTCTCTTCTCACTAAGGTGCAAACGTAACGACCGAAGGAAAGGTTTCCAAGAAGCATACATTGTTTGTGCTGAACAACAATATTTTGGAGCAAAGCAGCTGCTTGATTGTAAAAACAAGCTACAGTATACGTACATGATACAAAAAATAACTATTAAGCTGAGTTAGTTTGGTATTCATAGTCATAATCTTACTCCTCGTACTAAGCCAGAATCTCAGGTCCTCGTATCATACTGTACAAAAATATACTAACATTTCTCTAGTTATTTTTGCATCCTTTAGACATTCTGAACATCAAAAAAGTTCTGAGGAAAGTGCTAAATCAACGTTCGCTAATTTGAGCGGTATCAGTCTCGCCTCCCCTTTTTTAAATCGTAGACTTCGCTCGGGACCCCTGGCGGGCCTTCTGCTCGCCCGTACCCCCTCGCTGACGGCGTAGTCACTGGCCCTCAAGTCCCAGGCCCAAGATAGTAAAACGGTGAGTGGCGCAACCACCGAGCTAGCTTTGGAACACTGAACGAAACTGACACTCAACAGTTTACAATTGAAATTATACGTATAAATAACATAAAGACTACAGCTACACAAATAAATGAAGTGGTATGATGAGAATGCGATGAGCGGTAAGCTTCACTGCTGATCCTTCATTAAATCGCCCTCCGAGTCCCACGGAGGGGAACGGCGTTCTTTTGACAGCATGCTCAGAAGGGACAGTGGAGAGATAGATCAACAGATTTGGATGAAGTGATTCTACAACTTCCTTTTCTCAGTTCTTCCCTTCACGCGGCTCCTCCACGCTGGTGCCAGAACGAAAAATAAAGAAAAAAAACATCAACAAACAAACTCGTTTTGACGATGTAACGCAGGGCCGAGGCTCATTCGATCACGAAGTACTGGATGGCTACAGCGATGAGGATGGACGTCACGGCCAAGAGGGCTATGATGAGGAAGGAAAACTGTTCGTCTGTCATGCTGCGTTTTGGCTTCTGAGCCTCGGCTGCTTTGGATCCCGTGGTGCCGGAGACCCCGGGGCTGTCGACGCGAGGTGGGAGCAGGATGACGGTGGAGCTGTAGGGCCCGATGATTTCGGGGGCGTCCTGGCACTGCCGGATGGCGCAGACGCGAAATCGGTACTCTGCGGACAAGCTCAGGTTAGGGAGCTGGTGGGAAGTGGCTGAGCCCTTGTAGATCTGAAAGAATTAGAGACGACAATTAATTATTTAAATAAAAACAAATATATTCTTAAATACTGCATTTACACTCTTCTTTGGATTTTTTATGTTTTTGAAAGGACTCTTACGTTCACCAAGGCTGCATTTATTTGATCATAAATATAGTAAAAACTGTAATTTTGTATAATAATATTATAATTTAATAGAAGTGTTTTCTATTTTAATATACTTTTCAAATGCATCTTTTTCTTGTGATCCAAAGCGGAATTTTCAGCAACCATTACACTCCAGTCTTCAGTGTCACGTGATCCTTTAGAAATCTTTCTAATATGCTGATTTGGTGCTTAAGAAACATTTCTTATTATTATCAACATTGAAAACAGTTGTGCTACTTAATATTTTTGTGGAAACCATGAAGCTTTTAGAAGATTGTCTGATGGAATAGAAAGGTTTTTGTATCAGCATAAATGTCTTTATTAAATTGATCCAGTGACAGTATGAAATAGTGTATATAATAGTGTAGTGAATTATAATATAAATATTGTTTAGCACATTTTAGGCCCAGTTCTCAAATCATAATTAGCTTAGACCTAAAATTTGCTCATTTTTGAATAGACCAGCATTCAGTTTAATTTATACAGGACAATACTCAGCATTACATTAATTTCGTTCTTTTTCATAACAAAAAGTAAAGAGCTGATGAAGTCTATTTTAAGGATGCAGATGTCTAGGCAGAGAAATAATATGCACGAAGAACATGAGAATATGTATATGAAGTCCTGCACGTGTGTGTGGGCTGAATCAACACAAACACACACGCCTCCCATCATGCCTGCAGTCTCCTACAGTGTCTCTCAGCAGGGGGTGATGAGTCAGAGCCAGTGAGACTGCTTTACCTTCCATTACCCTCAGATCTACAGTCACTCAGAGGCAGCCCGCGTAGGTGCTCAGGGTAGAGTGGTTTTACGTTAAATCAAATGGCTCTGCAGGGTGCCGTCTTGACATACAGTTCAGTGATAATATTTTTAGTGACGATCACTATTAGGAATTCAACACTGCAACTACAGACAACTGTGTGATGTTTTTACCCGGCTCTCCAGTGGGCCCCTTAGGACCCACGTTTAAAGGGACGGTTCACACTCAAGTTTACTCCTCATTTCTTTCCAAATTCATATGAGTGAGGGATTTTTTTTCTGCAGAATGTTCAAGGAGTTTTTATTTTATTTTATTTAAATGTACCATAAAAGTAGTCTTCACAGTCTTCATAAGCAATATACTTTGTGAGAAAAATTAAGTAATCAAATCTCAACTGTTTTTGTAAATTATGCATTTAAATATGGTGCCACAAGTTTGGGTTACACTTTAGTTTAAGGTAACATTGTTATAGTATAGATACACAAAGTATTGAGTAATATTAATTTACTACAGTCGTGGTCAGAATTGTTGGTACCCTTGGTAAATATGATCAAAGGCGGCTATGAAAATTAATCAGCATTGTTAATCCTTTTGATCTTTTATTTAAAAAAAAAAAACACAAAAATCCAACCTTTAATTGGATAATAAGAATTTAAAATGGGGGGAAATATTATGAAAAAAAAAAAAAAAATCTCTAATACACATTGGCCACAATTAACGGCACCCTTTTATTCAATAATTTTTGACACCTCCATTTGCCAGTTTAACAGCTCTACATTTTCTCCTATAATGCCTGATGAGGTTAGAGAACACCTGACAAGAGATCAGAGACCATTCCTTCATCCAGAATCTCTCCAGATCCTTTAGATTCACAGCTCCATGACGGTGCTTCTTCTCTTCAGTTCACCTCACTCATTTTCTACAGAGTTCAGGTCAGAGGACTGGAATGGACACAGCAGAAGTTGGTTTTGTGGTCAGTGACCCATGTTTGTGTTGTTTTTGAGGTTTGTGTTTGGATTATTGTCCGGTTGGAAAATCCAAACATGACCCATTATAAGATTTCTAACAGAGTCAGTCACTTATTGATTTTTTTATCTGTTGGTATTTGATAGAATCCATGATGCCATGTGTCTAAACAAGATGTCCAGGACCTCCAGCAGAAATATAGGCCCACAACATCAAAAATACAGCAGTATATTTCATTGTACACATGGGATACTTTTTATCCCTGTGTTCACCAAACCCATCTGGAGTGTTTGCTGATAAAAAGCTAATTTTTTTAGTTTAATCTGACCACAGAAGCCAGTCCCATTTGAAGTTCCAGTCATGTCTGATAGCTCATCCAGAAACAAACTCCAGCATATTCAGTTAAGATAATTTTTCATGAAACCCTCCCAAACAACATGTGGTGATGTAGGTGCTGTTTGACAATTTTTTATTAAGGTTTTCTGACCCCGAGACTCAACTATTTTCTGCAATTCTCCAGCTGTGGTCCTTGGAGAGTCTTTAGCCACTCAAACTCTCCTTCTCACCATGCATTAGGACAATATAGACATACGTCCTCTTCCAGGCAGTTTCGTAACATTTTATGTTGATTGGAAATTCTTAATTATTGTCCTGATGGTGGAAATGGGAATTTTCACTGCTCTCGCTCTTTTCTTAAAGCCACTTCACTAATTTGTGAAGCTCAATTATCTTTTGCTGCACATCAGAAACATATTCTTTGGTTTTTCTCATTGTGATGATGATTAAGGGCTTTGTTTTACCTCCTATTTATATTTCTGTGAAACAGGAAGCCATAGCTGGATAATTTCATGTTCATAACCCCCCTGGAGTGCTCAAAATTGGGAATATGAATGGGAATATACTTCAGAGAAATTTTACTCGTAAGAATTTCTAGGGGTACCAATAATTGTGTCCAACGTGTATTTGAGAAAAACATTTATTTCATAAAGAGATTTTCCCCCACTTTCATTTGTTTTAGTTCAATGAAATGTTAGATTTTTGTGATTTCTTTTAAAATAAAAGATCAAAAGGATTAACAATGCAGGTTTATTTTCAGAGCCTTCTTTGATCATATTTACTAAGGGTGCCAATAATTCTGACCATGACTGTACATACACTTACTACAGTGTTAGATTTAGGGTTAGTTGCATATAATTATGCATAATTTACTGTACATGTAGTCCTCTACAGTGGTAGGAACATGTAACGTGTAACAAGGACAGGGTTCCTGCAATAAGTATTGTAACCAGGCACTGCGAAGGGTCACATGTGAGTGAAACATTTCATTATAGTAGTGATTTTCATATTATAATCAATGTTTTTTATTCTTTATTTGCTTGTGCAGGCTTCTTTTTGGATTTTTCAGGTCGCTAGGAGCACAGTTACATTATATGTTGGCGCACTATCCACGAGGCTATCGGCACTGACAGCTTCTGGCTATTTAACAAGGACAGTAACATGTCACAGCAAAATACAGTGTTACCTAACTTTGTGGGACATCTGACAAATGTTCACAATGCAAAAGGTCCTAATGTCACAATCAATCATAACATGTTTAAATGTTTTAAATTCATTGCACATTTGAGTTATTTCAGGATTTACGATCTGTTTCCAGAGGTGGAAAGAGTACGAAAATATTTTACTCAAGTAAAAGTACAATTACATGGGTACTTTTACTTGTACTTAAGTAAAATTTCATTAGTCTAAAAATCTACAAGTAAAAGTCAAAAGTAGCTCATTTAAAATGTACTCAACATTAAAATGACTTGGTTATATTTTAACAGTGGGAGGGAGGCAAAAATGGGATAGGCCAAGGGTGTCAAACTCAGTTCCTGGAGGGCCACAGCCCTGCACAGTTTAGATATAACCCTAATTAAACATCTGATCCAGCTAATCTAATCATTTAGGCTTATTTGAAAACGACATGGTATGTGTGTGTTGGAGCAGGGTTGGAACTAAACTCTGCAGGACTGTGGCCCTCCAGGAACTGAGTTTGACACCCCTGGGATAGGCCTATAAATCTCAAACTAGTTGTTTTTAATTATATGAATCAGCTATTTAGAATAAGACATTTGGGCTGTTACCAGGCAAATCAAATCAGTATCAACAAAACTCGTCTTTGCAATACAGAGGACGCACAGAGACTTCATCTGAAGTGGCATTTAGATGTATTTACAGACTGTTTGATGCAAGACATGAATGCATTTAACCTGCAGTTACAAATACAGAAATAATCTTTTAATATATAAAAGACATAAAATGTTGAATGCTCATATTTGAAATTATAAAAAAAAAAAAAAAAAAAAAAAAGATACTTTAAATGAGAAATTAAAACCGCCAGTAGTTGTCAGCAAGTCACTGTTAATAAGCGAGTCATTGTGATTGAACCAAATCATTTAAACGGTTGATTAATTCAGGAACGAAACACCGCCATTGCTCAGAGACGCAAAACTGTGCTATGGTGACTGTTTGGAATTTCTTTGTTGTCGAAATAGAGCAAAAACAGGCAATATGGTGTCTAAAAGGCAAGTCTCTTAATTAACTACTTGTTTATTGAACTGTTGTAAAAAAAAAAAAAAAAAATCTATAAGCATTCATGCTGATTTTTGGAGAAAAAACAGCACTCTTCGTGTGATATTGATTTACTATATGAAATGATATAAATATATACATTTTCTGCTTCTGCTTTTCTGCTTGTGATCATTCTAAATGCATTTTAACAGACTGAATCACACAGTGAAAGAACGCACTCTAAATGGGCACGTGCACTATTCTAGTCTACTAGACTTCATGACAATCTGTAGGAGTGTTTTGATTGGTTTTTGCAAAATACTAATAATGTCAAATCGCACATCGTTAAAACAACAATTCTGATAATCGCAGACGATATATCGCACAACCTGCACCACTATCTTTTTGGCTAATTAAATAAAACCTTTTGCTAAAATGCCAAAGCTTCATTTTAACCACCAATGCAATGATGCAAGTATTTACCTTACCTCTACATGCTTGCAAAGGGTTGATGTCGAGATTTTATATAAGCTGCTAGTTTGGTCTGCCTAGGCAAACACAGCTTACACAGCATTAAAGAGCATAAATGTGACGGGGTTTCGTTTTCAGCTGGGTGAGTCTGCACCATAACGCCTGTCCGTCTGCATCTTTCTTGTGATTTTAGTGCCAGTTTGTTCTACTGCCGATAGTTTCCAGGGAGCGATTTGTTTTTTTTTACTCAGTAATTAATGTTTTTAAATGTAGCGAAGTACAACACTTCAAACAAAATATACTTGAGTAAAAGTAAAATTACAGATTTTACAATTATTTTAAAAAGTAGAAGTACACAAAAAAGCTACTAAATTACATAAATGTATTTCGTTACTTTCTCACACTAAGCTATCATATGACCTTAGAAGACCGGTTTAGAACCAAATTTTATTTTGTACTTTGGTGCTTCTTCACATGTATGGAGACCTTGCCAAACAAGTTATGAAGGCCATAGTCACAACATGATGTCAGAACAAGAGCATGCACAATCACATCACAAATGTGAGTGGATGGATTTGATTTAGTAATAACATTAAGTGCAATAACTGTCACTAAGCTATTCAAGTAATGACCACTTGATCGTCATTATGCTATAATACTATTCTTCCAAACTGCTGAACCCAACACCTGCTGTCTGCTGAGCGCACCTGCTGAGCGCTGTGACCTCTGTGTAATGTGCTTACAAGTGCAAATCTATATTTGAGACACTTTTGCCGCATGTTGAATAGAAATATTATAATTGAGATGCTTCATTGAGGTTAAAATGGATGGTTTTTGGTGTTTGATGAGCTGTTTTCTACTGTAACGTGTACATGCAGCTGATATAGTGCAGTGTAGGTACCTGTTTGAACTCAGAATTTCCCTGCATGCTTTGCAAACAGTAGACAACTGGATCTCCCTTCATAGGCGGCAGTGTCTCCCAGCTCACCTCACACGACTCGTCCACACGCTCCACACGAGGAGCTGAAGTCAGACACAGACAGATGTAGAGATGATGAGAACAAACCAAACTTGCATACAAAAATATTTAAGGTTAAACCGCAGATCATTAAATATTTGATTTAGAATGTTGTCCCCGGGCGCCGCAGCATTGGCTGCCCACTGCTCCGGGTATATGTTCACTACTGTGTGTACACTTGGATGGGTTAAATGCAGAGCACAAATTCTGAGTATGGGTCACCATACTTGGCCACACACCACTTCCCTTTCCTTTCCCTTTTGTCAAAGTGCATCAATTTAAAATAATTAATTTGAGTGTGAGACTGATTATTAATGTAACATGCCAATAAACAGAGCTGTGCAATTATTGCCATTTATGCACATAAATTAGCTCCCTTATGAGAAGACAGGCATAACATTATGTGTAAAATACAAGTCAAGCTTTATTGAACACATCTGTATTTAAAATAAATAAATAAATACACTAAAGACAACATAAATATTTTCTATTAAATAAAATGAGGCCTGTTTTCATGATAATTCAGAAACCATTTTGTTACCATACTTCCATTATGTATAAACATCATTTATATTTTAAATCATACATAAGTTACCATTCAAACGTTTGGGATGAGTAAGCTTTACTTTGCAATAAACTGATCAAAAGTGACATTTATATAGTTACAAAAAAAATCTATTTCAAATATTACACTGTCTTTTGAATTTCAAGTATCCTGAAAAAATAAACGTATCGTGGTTTCCACAAAATATAAAAATATAATTCCAAAAATTATTAATTACCACAACTGTTTTGATCATTGATATTAGAATATATATATTATCATAGAATATATATATATATTTTTTTTTTCTGCAGCAAATCAGCACAGAAGACTCAAGGATCGTGTAAAGACTAGATTAATGGCTTCTAAAAAAATCAGCTTTGCCATCACTATATATTAAATGAATCCAAGGAAGTCGATGGGGCAAGTAAATGGCGGCTGCAGTTGGGATGCTGTACCTTTCAGGGGTGCAGGTGGGGAGCGGGGGGTGATGAAGGTGTAAACAGTGGAGAAGGGCCCCTCGCCAGCCTCGTTAAAGGCCTGGATGCGGAACACGTACGAGGTAGACTCATTTAGCCTCTGCACTTTGTGAGTGTGGCAGGATCCTTTATACAAGGATATAAACCTTTAGGAAGGACAAAAACAGAGAGACAGAAAACGTTATAGAGTTAACCTCTATAAAGCCACAAAATACACAATATTATAAAACTGTAACAGACTTGAAGACAGAGCCACACAAAATCGGAGTTTTAATAAAAAAATAAAAACATGTTTGTACTATACTACCTTTCAAAAGTTTACGGTCAGTAAGATTGTTTTAATGTTTTCAAAGAAGTATCTTGTGCTCAACAAGACTGCATTTATTTGATCAAAAAACAGTAATATTATTGCAATTTAAAATAATGAAATTTCTGTTTTAATATTTTTAAAATGCAATTTATTCCAGTGATTACAAAACTGAATTTTCAGCAGTCAGTCTTCAGTGTCACATGATCCTTCAGAAGGCATTCTAATATGCTGCTTAAAAAACATGTATTATTATCCTACATGTTTAAAACAGTTGTGCTGTTTAATATTTTTGTGGAAACCAAAATTCAGGTTTCTTTGATTTAATGGAAAGGTCCAAAAACTACATCTTTTAAAAATATAAATCTTTCATAATATTACAAAAGTCTTTACTTAAAAGTCACTTCTGATCAAATTAATGCATCCTTGCTGAATAAAAGTATTAATTTCTTAAAAAAAAATAAATAAATTACTGACTGCATATTTGGCTAATCTTAGCATTATTAGAGAAAATTCCTTGAAACTTCTGTCATGCTTGGTCAGGACACAGTGCTAAAATATACTGCAAAGCACCAACGATGCATCTACTAACCTCCCACTTTTATCCTCCATTTGGAGATGGTACTGTAAGGAATCGGTGGGTTGGGCCTTGGCCGGGCCTTCACCCCACTTGAGCCTGAGGGTCTGGTGACTGGAAGCGGTGCACTCCAGACGTGGAGGGAGGGGTGGCAGTGGCTTGGTCTTAAGTTTAAAGGTGTGGCTAAAGGGTCCTGCTCCCAGACTATTCAGAGCCTGGATTCTTATCCTTCAAAAGGACACAAGCACAAGATTCAGTTTTCATTCATATACACTCATTTATTCATTCAGATTCATGTTCATTTTTGGAATGGTTGTGAAGTTTAATTTATAAGATTCATAGGATTCCTACATTCATGAAATGGACTACATCGGTCGTGCTGTATGTTTATTTCACTACCGTTTTATAACAACGATTTCCTTGTACCTGTAGGTGGTGTCGGGCTGCAGGTTCTGGATGATGTACTTGGTTACGGGCCCAGTAAGGATGGGTTGTCTTTCTCCCAGATCGATCAGGTACGACGTGATCTCTGATCCGTGATCACAGGGCGCCTCCCAGCGTAGCCCCAGGCAGGTGGATGGGGAGTAAAGGAGAGGTCTGGCCTCTTCGTCCTCCTCGTCCTCCTCATCCACTGTGGTCCTGCTGCCCTCCACTCTCATCTCTGACTCACGGAGAGCGTGGACATTGCTGACTGGCGCTGGCACAGAGCAGGGTGTCTGGCAGAGCACGGCATCGCTAAAGGGCCCCACACCGGCTACATTCATTGCCTGAGGCACAAAACACACACAGTCAGTGAGTGACTAGAGTTTTAAACAAGCCTGACGTGAACAGCAAATAAACCTTTAATCTTTGACCTTTTTTGTAGTTGATTTTACTTGAGCAGGCAGAGAAATCATCAAGATGAACAATAACAACTACAGGACCAACTATAATGATAATTCTACACAAAAAACAACATATATACAAAAGTAAAACATGGGACTGGGCTAGACTAGTGTAGAGATGCACAATGAAAGCAGACCATGAGAATTTAAAGCATCAATTAAAGAATTTACTGACTGATTATAACTAATGTTATAAAACAACATTGGTTTATTTTAGTTCAAATTCAGCTCTGAAGTGATATTGAACTGTTTTGCTTTTGTAAATCTGCTAACTGTCCCACAAGAAGCATTTAGGAAATGAGCATATTTCGTAATATAATTACAAACTGTAGCAAAATAATTTAATTGAACATAATTTCAGCCAACAATTAATATAAAACAGCCCCCAATATAGCAACAAACAGCTATTATAAACCTCACAGGGCAAGAAAAAAGAAACAACAATAAAACACAACAATTTTATTAATCTCTCATCCACTGGGTGGCACTGAGAATGTAAAGTTGGCACTCGCTCACAGGAAGTAAAAGCATAATCAGTCACCAGACTGCGATTTCCTGGTAAGTTTCACATGGCAGATCACGTCTCACCATCAGCTCAAACACTGAGATGAAATAAGTGTGTGTATGATAGTGTTTCTCACTTGTACTCTGCAGAAGTAGCTGGTGTCAGGCAGTAGACCCCTCATCTCATGGGACAGTGCAGCACCGGTGTAACACATCTGCATACTGCCTTCTGCCGCCCCCCACTCCAGACGATACTCTGACACTGCCGCTCCGTTACAGGGAGGGGTCTGTATGGGTGCAAAAGACAGCCAATGTGTTAGACACAACAAATTTAAAGCAAAAACAAAAACATACAAATAATAAAAATAAAAACATCAAACAAAAAAAGAACTGAGCTGGCTGACGACATCACTCAATCAATGAACTGATTTTAACTGTTTTTAATGTTATCCTTTTGCATTACAGTATTACACACTATTTTCCTATTCAATACTGTAAAGCTGCTTTGACAATCTGTATTATTAAAAGCGCTATAGAGACAAAGGTGACTTGATGTCCTCTCAAAGCTACTAAAGACTTGCTTGATACTAAAAGTATACTTTGCATCATGGGATATTCTCACCTCCCAGCTGATCACAGCACATGTCGGTGATTTACAGGTGACATGCGGGGGCCGACACGCCTCAGGGGCCCCTGGACCTGTTGTGACCTCAGACCGCTCCGAAAAAGGGCCGTACTGTTGAACACCATTAAAATATTAAACAACTTGCCAGTAACTATATGTGGCACATTCTATGAAAAGAACAGGTTATTAGCAACTATAAAAACAAGTAATATCTGTGACATTTGTAAGGCTTGCACTCACCCCAGCTTTGTTGGTAGCTCTGATCCGGAAGCCGTAGGTCCTGCCGGGCAGTAAACTTCCCACTGTGCAGTCCAGTTCAGAGCCCTGGTACACTTCCCTGCCCTCGTCCATCTGGGGAGCGAACATCTCCACGCTGTACGAAGACACTGCACTACCTCCATCCACCAGAGGGGGCGCTAACAGATGCAATGAGAAAAAACATTGATTAAAAAAAACAAACAAAAAAACAATACAACAATAAAAAAAACCTTTTATTCAGCAAGGAAACATTAATTCTTTCCCCTCCAGAGTTTTTGACGATTTTCACAAAAATTTCATGGCCCCCAGAATATTTTGTTGTATGAGTATCTGAGCACTTAATACATCAACATAAAGATCAGACCCTCTACTTTCAAACAAAAAAATCAGTTTTATTCAAGCTTCAAGCATTGTTTTATTATTTATGATTTTTTTTTTTAATCAAACACTTGATTGTAGGTAGGTTTAAAAAAAAAAAAAAAAAAAAAAAAAAACATTTTGAGCAAAAAGAGAAAATCTTATTTTTATCAAATGCTACATCTGGATCATGCTCAGTAATATTATCAAAGCAAAGATGCAGTAGATGGCTTCCATCAGTGCTCCCAAAGCTTGCACAGGCCTTTACCCCAGGGGCGTAGATCACGCGGGGGACGCTAAGCCAAGTAAAAGCTAGAAATAATAGAATAATTCAAATTGTCTATTCACTACCAGTCAAATGTTTTTGAACAGTAAGATTGTTCATGTGTTTTAAAGAATTCTCTTCTCTTCACCAAGCCTGCATTTATTTCATCCAAAGTACAGCAAAACAGTACAATTTTGAAATATTTTTACTATATAAAATAACTGTTTTCTATTTAAATATATTTTAAAATCTGGACGTTACAATCCAGATTTTTATTTCCGATACATGCTGATCTTTGGATCCTTCTATTCATCAAAGAATCCTGCAAAAATGTACTCAACTCTTTTAAATATTGACAATAATAATAGTAATAATAGCAAATCAGAATTATTTTTCATGTGACATTGAAGACTGGAGTAAGGATGCTGAATTACATTTTAAAATGTGTTCAAATAGAAAGCAGTTGTTTTATTTAAAACATTTTTATGTTATATATATAACATTTCTGTCCCCCTCACTTCTGAAATGATGGCTACGTGCCCCTGCCTTTACCACTTTCTGGACTGACATTTCACTCTGTAACATTAGGCAGTTTTCAATTAAATGCAGTTAGTGTTGATGATAGCATTATTTTTCATATGCATACATATGAGATTGCTCGTTTCTGCGTCTTCCTGTACTGTGTTTTTGATCGGCGCTTTCTAGACTCACTCAGGAGATGTGTAATAACGCCCCCGAGTGTGTAACAGTGAGAACGCGGAAAACCCGGAAAATTCCGTTTGGCGAGAAAGAGTTCAATTAACGCTGATTTTTAAACTTTCTGAAAAAATAACGATATTTAAAAACAATGTCAGTTTTCAAAAAAACATAATGCAGCACAACCATTTTTAACATTGATAAAAATAAGTAATCTAAACAAAAAAAAAAACTAAAAAAGTAGCAAATTCAGCATATTACAATGGCTTTGCCATCATAGGAATAAATTATATTTTAAAATATATTTACATGGAAAACCGTTATTTTCAATTGTAATTATATTTCAGTTATCAGTGTAGGTTAGACCTCCTTCAAAACCAAAATATGAATGAATGAACCCCAAACTTTTAAACGATTGTGTATATACACCTCTCGATCCCCCAATTAACCCTAAATTTATACTAAACATAACATGATTTTAAGAAACTATTTGTTATACGCAATAAGCACACACACAAAGGCAAAGCTTACCCCAGCGCAGCTGCACCTCTCTTGCTTTGGGTTTGCCGACGACCCTGGGCGGCTGACATGGACCAGGAGGAACAGGTGGCGTTTGGACCTGCAAGGGCTCCGTCAACTAAAAACAACAAGGTTGAGAAATTATCTTGATAAATTTTAATCATGCACACCACGTTCCACCTCCTCAAAGAGAATAGTGTGTAGGCACCGGCTGAAATGGTGACAGCAGACCATAACCATGTGAGCATTCTCTCACATTCATGGCTGTGAAAACCAGCGCCAACATGAGTCATAGCTGTGCACTGGCAAGTCCCGCATGCAGATATGCATCTGCGAAGTGCCGACAATGCCATTACAGCTGGGATCAGAAGACGGAAGAGAGAAATTATTACCAGCCGCTTGCCAAAAGCGCTCCATTGATAAAAGCGTGTTGCGATTTTGAAGGCGATGGAAGAGGGGAAACAAGTTTGTGCGGAAACAGATAAAAGGAAAAGGTGGATGAATTGGTAATAAGTTGTGGAGCAAAAGGAAAAAAAGATGACAGTCCAATAGAGATGGACAATATTTATATGAAAGTATGCAAAATAAGCAAAAATGTAAAAGAAATGGCTTTCTGTAAAAAATACTCTGTTCAAAAGAAGTGAGCTTTAAAGTATTGAAATTACATTTATAGTGTAATTCAAATCCAAATACTATACTTATACTTGCAGATTATATCATTTTAATGAAATAAAATGCCACTGAAGCGTATTTAAATAAAGTACACTTTCTTAACACACTTAAATACACTTTTAAAATGTGTGCTTCGTAATGGTGTCAAATTTTCACATTTTAAATTATAGTTTTATTGGTCTTTGTCGCATCTAAAAAAACAAACAAACAAAAAAAAAGATTATTTTGATGTTATTTTTTTTTAAATATATTTTGTACACAGCAAAATGAGCGTGAATATTTTAAATAAAAGTTTAACTTGGCCCTTCAGCTATAAAGGATTGCATGTTTTTGTGTGACATACTGGGCTCTCGCCTCCCGCACTGATGCAGTGGACTCTAGCCTGGTATGAACATCCTGGGCTCAGACCGTCACAAACACACTCCATAGCCAAACCGCTGTACACCTGATTCCAAGAAGAACCTGAAACACACACACACAAGCAATCAATCAATGAATAAACATAATGGCAGGATCAAACTGAGCATGTGTAGACACACAAGAAAACCGTATTGGAACGTACCACTTAACCCTTCAGACAGCTCCGCCACATACTTTGTCACATCTGAACCGCCGCCGTCTTTGGGAGGATCTGAGGCAACAACAAAAAACACTTACTATTTGCAGCCAGTTCCAATGTTATTTTAGTATCACTGAGATACTGTTCTAATATCTTAATATTTTAAATTAGATTTTATTTTTACACTTTCTGTTCTGAATTTATTTTTATCTTTTAATTATTTTGTAGTGTTTTTGATATTTATACAACTAAAAAATATAAAAATAAAAATTGAAAAATAGTTTTTTATTAGGTTTAAATTTTTATTTTAGTACTTTAAACTTAAATCATGCAGACATGCGAAAGTAACTAGCTGAAATATTTTTTGTTTGTTTGTTTTACATTTTTTCACAATGTTTATAATATCCCAAGCACTGAAAAATGTTTTATGGTTTTAGATTATGATAACCCTAGCTAGTTTTTGATACTGAAGTACATTCTGCATTTCTGTTCCAACATTGTAATATTTTGGACCAAAATTTCACTCAGTCTTGGATGGAAATTTCTTATTGTGAAAACCGTTGAATAAATAAATCCCTAAAAACACTACTTAGAAATGCAGCTCACCAAGTTTCAAGCCTGAGCCATAAGAACAGTCAAAATGTATGAGGACTAAATCAAAGGTGATTTCTAGATTAGTTATAGTTGTGTTGAGTAAAAGTTAAATCTTTGTGCGTTTCTAACATGCTGAACTGACCCCAGGTCAGACGGAAACTGGTCGGGTGAGGTTTCCCCTTCACTGCGAGTCTGCAGGGGCAGCCCGGTCTGTCAGGGGCCGTGGTGAACTCAGACACACCGCTGGGGTTACTTTTCCCTTCTGCATTATAGGCGACAACCTGCAAGGATTTATAAAAAAAAACAAAAAAACAATTAGTAGAAAAAAATAGCAGAATGTTATTCATTATAGTAATGAAAGTGTGTGTGTGTGTGTGTGTGGAGGGGGAGGGGGAGGGGGGGGGGGGGTGGTATTAATGATTCAGAATGTCACAATGCAAAAAAAAATGAATGGTCCTAAAAATAGGCTTCATTATGACTCACCCAAACACTGGGTGCAGAGGGAATGCAAATCTCCAGGGCCTTTCAAAACCCTTTATATTCACTACCAAATTTATCTCAATGAGAAACAGTTTTCCCCTGATAAAAGCTCAGGATGAGGAAGCGTTTCACGGTTCAGAAATAAACAGTGCTGTTGTGATGTCATCTGTCATAGTAATTGGCAGTAATTGGGGATGCGAGCTCTCGGCAGGTAATCAGCTCCTCTCATCAGGATACTTGCAGCCGTTCTGATCGCATTAATACACTTTTGTTTTTGGAAACACGATTACGATCATTCCCCCCCCAATAACACCAGAGAACAGTGACTGATCGCATCACTACACCACCTGCTTCCTCTCACAGCCGCTGGCAACAGGTGACTCTCAATCATTACCGGGATAGGGGTGAGGAGAGAAAACAAAAAAAGAGAGGAAAAAACAACGGACTTACAAAAAACTAAGGAATAAAGGAACAAATGAAAGATAAAAAGAGCAAATGAAACAAACAAACAATTATCAAAAATGAAGAAAAAAGGCACAAACAAAAAAAAAGCTGATAATGGTAGAAAGAGAACAAAATACAGAGAATATATAGAGACTAAATAAAAGGAATGACAAAGAAAAGACTGAATGAAACTAAAGAATGAACAATTGAAGAAAAAGCTCATTCAAAAATAAGACTAAAATTAAAGAAAAAGGAATAACATTTAAAAAAAACAAAATTTAAAAAGCACAAAGGGAGAACTATCAAATAAACTAAAGACAAAACGCACAAGAAACGAACAAAACAGCAAATGAAAGAAACGAGAGCAAAAAACAAAGAACAAAATGAACCGACAAACAAAAGAAAGAAAGCAAGCAATAAATAAAATAAACTGATAAGGAAATATCATTAGACATGGCAATATAAATTGACAAAAAATTAAAAACAGACTGAAATAAAAGAAAAAAAAATAAAAGAGAAGGAAGTAAATGAATGTTCAAACAAAAAAAAACTAACAAAAAGAAATAAACAGACACTATAATAAACTGAGACACTTAAGAAGTCGCAAACATTCATCACTGTGTGTTTGTGTGCTCTCACCCTGAACCTGTACGTGGTGCTCCTGTGGAGGTTTCTGACCGTGTGTGACAGCTCGTCACCATCATAACTGGCCTGGAACCCATAACCCTGTGAAACACATGACATACTCATCTAAACACGCATTAAAAACTTGGCCAAACTTGGCAGTTTACACCACAAATTAACATTTGCCTTAGGCCATTCACAAGTATGAGACAGATCACGGTTTACTACACACTTAATGTCTGCATATATCACTTTTTACAGTCCAGGACGCATCAGGACAAATTAATGTTTACTCTGCAAAACTGATCTGGCTAGCATATCTCTCTGACTAACTCTAAAATCAGAGATAGATGGTCATACCAGGTGTAAGATGTCATTTATTTGTCAGATGAATTTCTGTGAAAGTGTGTGTGCGTCTCTCACTCACTGAGCCCTCCTCTTCCATCTCCAGCACGTAGCTGATTTCGTCTTCTTTGGGCGATCCGGCTGGCCTGTGCCATCGCACACAGAGCCATGTGACCCCGGACTGAATCAGCTCAGGGCTTAAGGGGGGAGCAGGCACACTGCATGATGTCATGATGTGGACGGCTTCACTGAACTCACTACGGAAAGAGTACATGATCGTAGGACTAAATATATACTGTTTATATATTTTATTGTAAAGACATAAGCCACTTTTTTATCATCTGAAACATGCTACAAATTATATTCCAAAATATATATCCTGATTTTAACTTCAAGCATGTAAAACATGTCAGTATTGCTAACTTGACTGTTTTTTTTTCAAACGTGCATGTTAAGAATGCTGTTTTATGTGGATTTTAGGACACAAGTAAATTATAAAATTGTTTACATACCAAATGTTAGGCTACACTGTGAATATGAAAATTAATCAGAGAAGCATGTGAGCCCAACACCGGTTTCAGTTTAACTTTAAATACATTTATAGGTATAGCATTTCATTCACTGATATTTTACATTATTTCTGAATATAATCATAACATGCATCATGCGACTTATACAATGACGCAACTTATTTGTGTGGTTTTTTTCCTTTCAACAATGCAATTTTGACCAGGTACGACTTAAAAAAATGTGGTACATGAAGATGTTTCAATTTATGGTCAGGATTTTTTTTTCAATATACCTGCCATCAGCAGGTCTAGAAAAAGATTAAATCTGAACACTCTTACAATTTCTTTAGGAGCTGGGTTTAGGAACATTTTGATACATTGATACATACCTCACCCCCATGTCATTTTTGGCTGCCAGCCGAAAAGAATATCTGGAAGCTGTGGAGAGTTTGGTGAGCCTGTACTGCTTCTGAGGGCCGTAGTAGCACTGTTCAAACGCACCCGTCCCCTTCCCCTGTTCACAGATCACAGCCAGGATTAGCACTACATGAATGCTTAAACCTCACCTCGCAGACTCCAGCATTTGTTTTTTAAGTTTACTTTTTGAGAAACATGAAAACAGCAATAACAAAAAATAACGTACCTCATCCCATTGAAGGATATAGTTTTGGATTTTGGAACCGTTGTCACATGGAGCCTAGACAAAAAAAACCAAAAAAAAAAACAAGTATTTTTGTTGTTATGCACTTAATGTGTCAGTTTAAATATGCAATATAACATGTATGTGGGACAGTTGATGTGCAAGTGTGTTAATGAGTGCACACACCTTCCATTGCAGGACAAGGCTGCTCTTGGTGCCGCCGGCTTTGCGGGGCGGGCTGGGACTGTCTGGCTCACAGCTCAGAGTGGTGAAGCTCACAGGCTCTGAAGGGATGCCTTGTAAACAGTTACACATGGCCTGGACCCTAAATACACACACACACACACACACACACACACACACACACATACATACATATATTAGCATATAGAAACAATACAATTACCAACAGTAAAGAAAGGAATAGTTTTAGTGAAAATAGTGAAAGCGTAGTGTAGAAATAGTTTAGATCTTAAAAACTGTATTTATAAAGACTGAATATTTTTTATAATATAGCTACATTTATTATTATTATTGTTATTTGATATATAATAATAATATAGGGCAGTTGTGGCCTAATGGATAGAGAGTTGGACTGGTAACCCGAAGGTTGTGTGTTCGAGTCTCAGGTCCGGCAGGGATTGTAGGTGGGGGAGTGAATAACCAACACTCTCTCCACCCTCAATACCACGACTGAGGTGAGACCCTTGAGCAAGGCACCGAACCCCCAACTGCTCCCCGGGCGCCGCAGCATTGGCTGCCCACTGCTCCCGGTGTATGTTCACTACTGTGTGTGTGTACACTTGGATGGGTTAAATGCAGAGCACAAATTCTGAGTATGGGTCACCACACATCACTTCCCTTTCCCCTTTCCCTATAAGGATGCCCCGGTGAGGAAATGTTGTGCTTATTTTGATCTTTTACTTAAAGGGGTCATCGGATGCAAAATTCACTTTTGCATGTTGTTTGAACAGAAATGTGTGTTGGCAGTGTGTGTACACAACCACCCTATAAAGATAAAAATCCACCCAGTGCTTTTTTTTTTTTTTAAATCCAGAAAAATTATATTCCCTTTTTCAAATCAAGTCGTTCTCAGATTCTTGGCTGTGTGACGTCACACGGACCCAGGCCCCTCCCACGATTGTTGATTGACACAGCCGTCTTATCTTAGAGCCGCCCTGAGTGAGCTGCCATCAGTCTGCCATGGTTTCGACGCCGGAGCAGGAATAGACAAGAATGGCTCCAAAGCAATTGAGGTGTTTTGTTGTTGGATGTAATCATGAACATAGCAGTCATTTACTCCAGACACCTGACCCACTAAAGACGCGGTGGAGTACGTTTGTTTTTGAAGGGACTGTGTCCCCCGATCTGCCTAAATGCGTCTATGTTCGCGCAAAGTTTTTTTAAATGAATTTTACAAATCGCCTTTCCTTAATAATGTCAAGTCACCTTTATTTATATAGCGCTTTTAACAATACAGATTGTGTCAAAGCACTTAACAGTATCAAATTGGAAGACAGTGTTAGTAATGTATAATAAGATTAAACACTCAATTTTCAGTTAACGGCAGTTCATTATTGAATTCAGAGATGTCATTATCTAGCTCAGTGCTAATAATGTGCTAGTTAGCAAGTTTCACGATGAATGCAGCAGAGCTCATTAGCATTTAAAGGGAAATGCACTGAAACGGCTTGCTGTGCGCATAGCTGTTTTTGACAGGGAAAAAATGGTGTTGTTTTACACTACCACTGAGAAATTTTAACCAAAGTATGTTATGGACTTTTCATTAAGGCCCTAAAGAATCATATCAACTAGTGGAAAATGGGCATCCGATTACCCCTTTAAGATCTTTACATCTTCCCTTTTCTTTGAACAAAACAAATGCTTGAAAATTATAGATTCATTATTATTCTTATTGAAAAACAAAACCGTAAAACAGTACAAATGACAAACTCACTTATATTAAATACTTATATAAAAATAACTTTTATTAACAAAAGATGGGTGATGTACGGAGCTCCGCACATAACATGTAGACAAAAATATATTTATTGTGGCAATGAATTAAGAATTTGATTTAATAAAATAAAAGGGCACAAAACCTAATTTCAAGGCCACAATTTAATTCAAACTTGAGAAAGATTTCTTTTTTGCGGCAAAGATATATATTTTTTCTCCGCAAGTCATGTGAGGGGCACAGTATATACCTGTGTTGTAACAAATAAATGAAAGACCTTTGGATTTGCCCCTTACTTTAAAAGAAATGCTTAATTTCTTGTTCATTATTACTTTAAATGAAAAACACAACAACAAAACACAGACAAACCCACTTGTATTAAACATAGAAATATTGCTAAATAGGCGCCATCACTGATTACTGCGGCAAGCCTACTAATACATCTATCTATATATTTATAAACAATTTCATCCATAAAGGATTGTTATTATTGATGGAGCTATGCTGTAAAAACTAGAAAATGTAAAACTAATTCTGTAAAAGTCAAAAGACACAAACCTGACATGGTAGTCTGTTGCTGGTCTCAAGTCTTGTAAGGTTGCACTTAGTTCCACACCACTGACACAAGCAAAAGAAAGAAAAATATTAGTAATATTTTTTGCAAAATGTAAACAATTAAAAACAACTCTTAAGTATACATCTACTATGAACTTAAAAGGGCTGCATGTCAGGTGTACTGCTGTTGAACTTCAGCTATCACTGACTTTAGAAAACCCACAGCAAACCACAAAAAACAACAGCGAGTTCCTCAACTGCACCCACACCTGCTCCACATCCTGCCCAGACCTCCTCAACAGCGTGACACGGAGCGTGATCTCACCTGTAGGCGCTCTTGTACTTCCCGTCCTTGCCACTGTACGAGACTGAGACATCATACGTGAAGCTGGGCTCCGCAGGGCCTTCTTCTCCCTCTTTGGGCTCATCGTCCCCTTCTGTCCTTGATGGGGCCACCCAACTCAAACTGGCCCCTCTGGCCTGGATGTCTGTCACCTGATTATGCAAGATGATACGATAGTTTTTACATTCAGCACTACATTTAATGCAAATACAATACAACCAACTAAAGAAACGCACTGCAAATAGAAAAAAACACCTGCTAATTAAGAAAACAACTTCATCGATTTGATAACACAAGCGCTGCAAATGCTCAAAACACAAACAAATAAAGAAACGCACTGTAAATAGAAAAAGCATCAGCAAATCAAGAAAACATCATCAGTTTGACAGCAGGTGCTGCAAATGCTCAAAACACAAACAAATAAAGAAACGCACTGCAAATAAAATTCTTTATTTGGTTGTGTTGTGAGCATTTGCAGTGTTTCTTTATTTGTTTGTGTTATGAGCATTTGCAGCACCTGCTGTCAAACTGATGAAGATGTTTTCTTGATTTGCTGATGCTTTTTCTATTTGCATGTGTTTTCTGAAGTTGCAGCGCGTTGAGCTCTCTCGGCCACCGTAAATATAGCACCAATTATTGTACATCACTAAACGTTGCCTGAAACCTATTTTAGGCAAATTTGTACAGGCAAATGTCCGAAGTGACATATTTTTTATAAAAAACTTTTAACGCGAAGGAAACATCGGTAGAATTCTCAACATTTGTATCTGCAAACTTGCATAGACTGGGTTTCTGGCTGAAGTCTTTGTAATTTTGCAAAATTAACTTTTGTTCAATTTGATTTGTTGTAGTGCTATCAATTTATTGATACCTTATGGACTACAGATTTGAAAAAAGTTGAACAATATTCAAAAAAAGATGGAATATCTGGTGAATAACTCTATTCACCAGATGAGTCTCATAATCCTCGGACCAACTGTCGCAAAAGTTATTGGCTGGATTTTTGGTTTACGTCACCGTTACATCCAAACAAATTCAACAGAGCTGAATAAAAGATGCAAGTCAGGATCCATCTAGACAAATTAAAGAAAATATCGGTAGCATTCCCTGCAACTGGTGTCTGCAAACTTTAGCATAGATTGGCTTTCTGGTCTCGTCTTGTAAATGTAGAGTAGAATAACACATTTTTATAATTGACTTGTCATGTCCCCAGACAGACTGATGAGAATCGGTGTTTGTAAACTGAGTGAATGTGACGCACAAGGACAGCCAAGGGACTGTATATACAGACGAAAAGGAAAAGTTTTAAATGAGTGAAAACTGATGTAACAGGATGCATGATTGATTCAAACTCAATTTGTCTGATTCAGTGAAACCCGTTTTGTTGTGTTCAACTACTTTCAGAGGTTAATTGTTCCCAGGGGCTAATTAGCTATATATTTAGCTACAAGCACATGTTTATGTGGGAAATACAAACGTCTGCTTGTTTTGCCTGGAAAGAGTCACTTTAGTTTATTTTAATGACATGCGGCACTTCCCCTCCGGAACAAGAGAGAACTCCTGTTATGCAAGAAGGAATATTTTTAGCTTTATTCCAGTTGAGAAACAAGTGTCTCCTTTAGTTATGGATGCATGACTATGTACCTTTTGGGTTTTCAGAATAGCTCAAGATTGAGTGCGGATTACTAGGCCAAAACTTAAAAAGAACTTAAAAGAACCTATATATGTGCCCCATGGGGCACGATTCTCTCCCTCTAAACTTTTCATGACAACTTTTCTTCTCACAGCTTGAGTTGTGGAAATAATCTTTCAGTTACTGATGCAACTGAAATACATAAATCTGACCAATAAATCTGACTTATCAATCTGAGCAGGCAAAATTTGTGACAATAAATATAGTAGGTAATGTTTTATGAGCTGCAAGGTCAGCATACTTTGAAATGCATTTTCTTAATACTTGCATCATAAATTTAGGAAAAAAAAATGGTCATTATGCAAAACTAACTCTTGTAGACCTTTTAAATTGATTTGTGGTGGCCTTAATTTATTAATTCTTCACAGAGTTACTCTTTTGCCACAAATCATTTTATTCCGTATTCACCCAATTTGTCTTACAATTTTCAGACTAATCCTCACTAAAGTTTTTGGCTAGATACTTGGTTTATGCCATTGTTTCTCCCAAAAGACGTCAACAAAAGATGACTAAAAGACGTGAATAAAAGATGGAAGTCTTAACAAAACTCCAAAGTCCAAAGTCATTCATTTTACTATTTCAGTCAAATTGTTTTTCTATTATTTTTTTATTTAAATAATAATAAATGAAAAACAAATATAAATAAATTCATTAATGTATTTATTTATTTTCCAATTTAACAAATGTTTTGGGACATGACCTTAAATTTAAGATAAAAAATGAAATAAAACGAATCTCTTTTCTATATTCTTGCATGCCAACGGTGGTAAAGAGCTTG
Source organism: Barbus barbus (assembly GCF_936440315.1). Lineage (NCBI taxonomy): Eukaryota > Metazoa > Chordata > Actinopteri > Cypriniformes > Cyprinidae > Barbus > Barbus barbus. Next base: position 22,214,960 of record NC_136762.1, read on the forward strand.
CATACTGTACTGTATTTTGTAAAAATTATTTTGAACAGCATGCTTAACTGGCCTTTTTAGAATTTATTTGTAGTGCCCCTATAATTTATAAAAAAAAAAAAAAGTTCATAATGTTCAAAAAAGGTTTGAACGTCTAATGAAAAAGATCAGTAATCATTATTATACTGAAATGGACAGGGCTGTTTCATGGAAACACCAATAAACCAGAACCCAGCACACCAGACAAGACAGCCATTCAGCTTCATCTATGAATCAAATCAAATACAGCATTAATGACCCATTACAGGGAGCCATTACTGTCTTCTTGTGGGGACTCGTGGAAATGACTGCCATTAAGAAAACAGTTGACGCAGCAAGCAGCCGTACAGTTCTTCAGAAGGTGGTTTCTCAGTGAGGAGTCTCAAATGTAGCATAAAGGCCTTTCAAATAGCCCACTAAGAAGAACAGTATGCCATATCAGTATGATTATGCCAATGAGAGACTAAAGTATTGACCAGGCAGGCTGATTAATAGACTGATATTTGGCCAGTGTGAGATTGTCCACCCTTTCAAAATGTCAAGCCTCATCAGTGGATCCATTTTCAAACATTTTGGGGGAGGGATTCTAAATAAATAGTGTGTAAAATAAGCGTTCCCAATAAATACAAAGTTTCATTGCTTTCCCACCACAGTGACTTTGCAAGGCAAGCAGTTAGCCATTACCTATTTCTACATTATCTCAAGCCATGGTTAGATTCTAAGCAAGCATAAAAATGTATTAAAAGTTTATCAAGCTTGAAAGGTAATGTGGTCTACTTCATCTCTGGATAAATCTGTCAATCTTCTCTGGTTCGCCTGCTCCTCTGTGCTTTTTTTTTTTCTGAATGTTGCGGTCAGCTGAACATTCACTGAATCGATAATACTTTTCTTTAGTGTAGGAATAATGCTAGTACGGCACATATTTAACTCAATGAGGGTGCTTTTATTTAATAAAAAATAAAAACAGTAATATTGTGAAATATTACTGAAATGTGTTCATTTAAAATGACTTCTCCTGTTTTGATATTTAGAATAAACTGTAGAGTAAATAAAGCACTTCTAATTGTAATTTACTCCTGTAATCAAAGCTGAATTTTCAGCAGCCGGTCTTTAGTGTCATATGATTCTTCAGAAATATTCTAATATGCTGATTTGCTGATCAAGAAGCACCTGTTATTATTTTCTAAATATTTAAACTGTGATAGATTTTTTAGGATCCTTTGATGAATAGAAAGTAAAACAAAGCATTAGTTTGAAACAGAAATAGTGAAATTATACATGTCTTTACTGTCACTTTTAATCATTTTAACTCTTCCTTTCTGAATAAATGTAAATTATTAAAATTATTAAAATACCAGGCAACTGCTAAAAATGCTTAAGAAAACTACAAGTTAACATTAAAGGAAAATCAAAACACAAAATTTGCATATAAATATTAATATAATTACTTACCACTGGCTTGCAGATGGAGTTTAATCGTTCCTGACGAGCTTTCGCTTCTTCATCCAGTTCTACATAAAAAAAATAAAAAACAATATCTAGATAAGATGACTTCCTTATCAATTGTTTAATAAAAAGGACAAGTCTTCACACTCAATTCCGCCTCTTTAATCACATAAAAGGCATTTATTTCCATGAATGGATTAATAGATACACCAGCTAAGTTTAGCCGGCATACAGTTGCTGCAGTTCCTCCAGGCTGGAGTTAGTTAGCACTGATAAATGACTGAGTCAGTGCAGAGGTAATTACAGCTAATGTTATCTGCAGCAGCCTAAAGCTGAAGGAGCTAATGAGACCAGAGACGAGCTGCTCGGGCCTGTTTACAGCGGGGCCGGAGAGAGGGCCCATCCCCCGAGCCCCGTTAAATCTTCCAGTGGGCTCCTGGATGGACTTCTACCTGGAACCTGAGATATAATCCCCCTTTGTAAATTACCTGTCTGTTAATACTAATAGCTATTTCCTAATGTATCCCCATCAGTGATCGCATGCATGAGTAACTCTGGTTGGTTATAAATTGAGAGAGAGATAAATAGTAAATATTTAATTCCCAAGTTTATCTTTTAATTAGATGTAGTAGGAGATTATCATTAAAATCTAATTTTAACGCTGTTTTCATGCATACTAAACTGATTTATGCAAACCTATTAATGCAACAAGACTATATATCTATACTTTATACCTCACAATCAGTCTAATAAACTGTAGAGGGGTTGAAAGTTCTGAGACAATGATTTTTGTTTCATATAATCCTTAAAATACATGAAGTTTTGGATTTAATCAAATGTAAAGTCAACTGATATTGTTTAACTTTCATTATGTCATTGGTTTTACTAAAATTCTTATACTGATAATATAATTTGTAACAAAAGGGTAAAAAAATAAAATAAAAAAAACCAAACAAACTAGTTCTGTCAAACGATTAATCGCATACAAACAAGTTTTTGTTAGCATAATACATGTGTGTGTTCTGTGTATATTAATTATGTATATAAATACACATATACAGTATGTATTTTGAACATTTTTACATGTATTTACATGCCTATTTATATTCATATAATTTATATTATAAATAAATTTAATATATAAACATACCATTTTTCTGAAATATATACACGCGTGTGTGTATTTATATACATAATAAATATACACAGCACACATACATTATGTAAACAAAAACTTATTTTGGATTAATCGTTTGACAGCACTAAAACAAATAAAACAAAACTTTTATTAGATCACGATAAATAAATGTAATTATTTCTTTACCACTGGTGTCTCATCTTGCTGATTCTACTATTCTACAAAAGCAATAAGACACCAGAGGCAGCGTGTCACATTTAGGCTTTAGGCACTTTGCTTCACACCTCTTAACTGTGGTAAAAACACTGTAACAGCATCCTGTGGCTTAATACTTAACTCTAATGGTTCTAGGAACCCTAATATATTCTACCTACCCTCCCTACCTCCAGATTCTGTCTCCATCCCTCTCCCTGGACTTTTGCTCAGGGCGGTGACAGCAGTGCTGGGCTGTGCTTGCTCCTCTGCGGCCTTACCCCCCAGCCCATTCTGGAGATCTCCTGATGGCGGCGTCCCACGGCTCTTCTGTGGGGATGGAGGGGGACTGTCTTTGGAGAGGGCCAGGCCTCCACCTCCTCCTCCTCCTCCTCCCACCCCCTGCCTCTCCTTCAGTTTCTTCTGCAAGCGCTCGTAGGTTTTGCTAGCCCTTTCATCTCTGTGAGCAAATGCTGCACGTCCATGTGGAGGGTGAGTATCTGAGGAAATTGGAAAACAGAGAGACATGTAAGGAATAATGGGAAATGGATAACTGAATTATTGAAAAATGATGCACAGATGGTAATGCTGCCATTGTGCAAAGTGTATCCCATTGGGGACTTTGAGATGTATAAACACTTAGCAATTTTATATATGCATGATGACAAAGCAAAAACCAGATTTATCACAACTTGGCAAATTTATTAAAAAGGAAACACTGCAAAAATGACATTGCACAAGTCTTCATACCCTTTGCTTTGACACTTGAAATTTAGATCAGGAGCATTCCAGTTTCACTGGATCGTCTTTGAGATGCTTCTAAACTCCTATACCTGTTAACCTGTGGCAAATTCAGTTGATTGGACATGATTTGGAAAGGCACACGCACAAGTCTATATAAAGTGTAATAGCTGAAATGGATGTCAGAGCAAAAACTAAGCAATGAGGTCAAAGGAATGGCCTGCAGAGCCGAGAGACAGGATTGTGTTGAGACAGATCTGGGGAAGACTACAAAAAAAATTCTGCTGTGTTGAAGGTTCACAGGAGCATTTGGCCTCCATATCCTTAATAGATGGAAGTTTGAAACAATCAGGACTCTTTCTAGATCTAGCCCCGGGCCAAACTGAGCAATTGAAGGAGAAGGGTCTTGGTTAGAGTGGTGATCAAGACACTGATGGTCACTCTGGTTGAGCTCCATGATCTTATGGAGATGGGAGAAACTTACAGAAGGACAAACATCACTGCGACGCTCCACCGATCTGGGCTTGATGGCAAAGTGACCAAACTCAAGCTTCTCTTCAGTAAAGATACATGAAACCCTGATTGGAATTTACAAAAATACACCCAAATAACGCTGACTATGAAAAAAAAAAGATTCTCTGGTCTGATGAACCTCAATTCCTTATTCATGTCTGAGGGAAACCAAGCACTGCTTATCACCTGCATAATACCATCCCAACGGTGAAGCATGGTGGTGGCAGCATCATGCAGTTTTCAGCAGCAGGGACTGGGGAAGTGATCAGAGAAGACAGAAAGCTGAATGCAGCTAAATACTGAGATATCCATAATGAAAACCTGGTTCAGAGCGCTCAGAACCTCAGACTGGGCTGAAAGTTCACCTTCCAACATGACAATCACCCTATGCACACAGCTAAGGCGATGGAGGAGTCAAGGACTCTATGAACGTCCTTGAGTGGCCCAGCCAGATCTGGGACCAATCAGTTTAACATAATACAACATAAAATGTGAAAAAAGTGAAGGGGTATGAAAAGATGAAATTTAGGGAATTAGGATAAAAAAGTAAAAAATAAAAGCAATAGTAATTTATGATAGTCTGTTATGCACAGTGCTATTTTGGTGTTATTTATAAGTTGTTGTAGCATTTATTAATATTTTTAATTTGCTTCTATTTTTTGTAAATGTAAAACAAAAGCTAATTTTGTGCTTTTGCCTTTTTAAATGTATTTATTTATTTTAAACATTATGTAGATTATTTATTTTTATTTCAGTTTAGGTTTTAGTAATTTTAATACTTTAACAAAATTATTTCCTTGGTTGACAAGGGAACATTTCAAATTTTTGTTTTTCATCTAATATTTAAATATTATTTCAGCTATAGAAGTTTTAGCTGCAATCAATACTAACAACACCAATTATGCCATTAATATGAATAAAACAACGATATTGTCATTGTTCTTATTTTTATTTTCTCTTTATTACTGACCGTTTACTTGAAAAGCTCCGATAACTTCATTTTTATTTTCGGAATTCACTTTTTTTTTTTTGCGCATTCCAAGTAATAGTCAAACTGCAGTTGGGTTGTTTTGATTAAGTAATAATAACTTAAACAAATACAGGTAATTTACAAAATTAAAGTATGTTTTTTTTACATATTAAAAGTTTGTTTTATAGCATAAGCAGATAACATCCAACAGTCGTTTTTTGGCAAAAGCAGATAACTCCACATTTCATGTTTTAGAGTTTAAAAAAACACTGGTTTAATCTTTGGAATATCCTCAGATGACAATGTAGATGCCTGACAAACGTTGTTGTTGTTGTGATCATAAACGGTTAGGCTCCGTGAAAACGTTTCAGCTTTTATTTTCCTTTTACGCCCTAAAGATGATATCACAGGTTCATCAAGTTCATCGAAATTATCCATCCTCGATCACTTTTAGTCAGCTTTGACGAAACTCCTCTCAGCTAGCATGTCTTTTCAAAATGAAAGCAGCCTTGTCACCTGACCTGAATACAGCACGCCGATTCGCCAAAATGGACTTATCGGCTTCTGTTCAAAAACAACAAGGGTGCTTGTCGGCTTCTGCAGTAAAACGTGAACTCGCGATGCTTTGGAAGTGGAAAATATCAACTTTTTTGACAAAACAAAAAAGGGTTCAGATCGCGCTATATGCAGAGAATAATGCACAGCAATCAGCTCTCTTTTTTTCAAAGTGGCGTTTATCGGTTTTTGCAAATAAACTTAATTTTTTCCTTGAAGAGTCAGCAGTGGTGCAGCATGCAGTCCCACTCTTGGTGAAGGCAAAACTGTGTGTGTGTGTGAACTGACCCTGCTCTGAGTAGATGGTCGTGTGTGCCGGATGGTACTGGGAGATGTACTGGGGGTTCATATCTCCGGTTCCTCCAGCCATGCCTGAGTACATGTGAGGGGGAGGGTGCATGATGTGCGGGTGGGGGATAAAGGCCTGCAGGTGGGTGTGGGGCGGTGGGTGGTGAAGCGGGGAATGGCCCCCCGGATGAAACTCCGTCTGAGGTAAGACCAACACCCGCCTCACTCCGTTCTCCTCAATGATCTATATGGAAAGATAGAGAAAGAATTACACAGGACATACTGCACATACCATACTTTTAGCCTGACTAAAGCTTCTGCTATCTTGTTGAAATGTACAGCATTTTAGAAATTAATTTGTTTGATCTGTTCCAATGTGCTCTGCCTAGCTCTTTTATAGGCAGGAATTTGTCCTAAGGCAGCATCATTTTGCAGACTAATGTCAGCAACAGCCTTCACTTTGACAGTGCCTATGATGCCAGAAAATGCTGCTAGGTAGGACACTTAAACGGTTTGGAAAAGGGCCACAGAGACGTAAATTAGACTGAAAACTGCATCCTTTTCATCAAACCAAAATAACAACTCCCACAAAAATAATATAAAACTAATTCCGTAATGACTCACCTGTTGAACGTATCCAGGAGGCACATAGATTTGAGGCACTGAACCGTTTGGGGACATCATGGGAACCTGAGCGGGACCTATAGAGGAAACATTATGGACAATAAATATAAAAAAAGTCAAACACACCATGTAATGTCACATTTATTTCTACAGAGCTTTATGCAATACAAACTGATTTAAAGCAGCGTCACATCTGAAGTACATTGCTAAATTACGTTTTTACTTTCATAATGTGATGCATTTCGGAGTAAAACAGAACTTTTTATTTTTATTTTTTATATATATTTCATGAATTTATCTGTGACCAAATCATTCAGAGGGGTTTTCGGAATTGGATTAACCGATTAATTTATAAAAATCCAACTCAAAAGAATGATTCTTTCACCAAGATCTTTAAAAAGATTCATTAAAAGATTACTTGATCTTCAATAGAAGAGAGAAAAGAGTAATTAGGAATTATTATTATTAAAATAAGCAAAGCAGCATAAAAAAATTGTGTTGATGAAATCAGGTTATGGGGTGTAACATTTCCACCAATTTTTTTTTTTTTTTTTTTCATAAAATGTTTTTTTCAATATTATGTGTGTACACTCTTGTAATCAAGGTATAAGGAAAATTTTTGCAGTTTTTAATTGGAAAGAAAAAAATCATGTGGTATAACGATGTGCTCACTGAAATTGTGATTTTTCAAAACTATACTTAAATCAATATTAATACAAAGGTTGTATTTCTAAGAACCTTAAACTAAACTTAAACCTGGACACTTATTGACCAGTGTGAGTAAATAGCAATGATGATGAAAGCAGATGTTTGAGTGAACTTTAAACCTGTTATTTTTGGGTCATATTTACTGCTGTGTGCAGTTCACTTTCACAAAGAAGTTTTAGTTTTTGCCCCAACATTGATAAGCATATTTAGCACGTCAGTGTGAATAATTCCTGACATTTACTTAGCTGGGTAAAGAAACACACTGAGCTGAATGTGTCTGCATAGCAGTTGATAAAACGCCAGTGTCGGTGGAAGTTTTAGTACTGGAGTGTCTGTACAGGAAAAAACAGACTCAGCAAAGCCTGTTACAGATCAGCTCTTTCATGCATTCCTTTGCAATCTGACACTTTCACTTTCAGAAAAGACTCGCAGAGCTTGTTAGAGCTGGATGATGCAAAGGACAGCAAACACACACGCAAACACAAAAGGACACAAGTAGACACAGACCTCCGTCCTGCTGTGCAGGTGTAGTTCCTTCGCTCATGGTAAAAGGACAAAGCAACAGAGAAAATAACAGTCCTCCATGAAGTATAGGAATGTGCGTGTGGGCTTGTATTTGTTTTTCGTCCTCTTACCGCTCTTTAGTGCAAAGGTTTCTAGCTCCACCCTTCCAAACTAGATCCTTCAGTCACAGGTAAAAGTCCTCTGCACTACAACTACAGAATAAGGGGTCACTGCTAATATATATACACCGTAACTACACTGTTCTGTGAGCAAAAAATACATACAAAAATTATTAAATAAAACTATTTAAAAAAATATATATTTAAAACGAATAAGACAAAACAAAAAAATATTACATTTATTTTTTTTCTAATACAAATATACAATTTTATATAGCGATTAATTGGATTAAACTGGATGTAGCATAATGGAGGAACACGCTGACCTACTCTGCTCAACCTTATTAATCTAGCCAGAGCCAGGAGAGTCCTGTCCTAACATTTCCATTAGCCGAGGACCCTCGCGTTCCACCTGAGCATCAGGAAACTGATCTACACAGCATTCGATTACAGTCAGATTGTTTTTAAACCTCATATCACCAACATACAGCAAGGATGTCAGGTGAACACACAAACATGGGGCAGTTTAGTGCTTCTTGTTTCAACATCGTGTCACTCTTGTATTAGCTCTCAGTTCACATCCTCCTCGACTAGATCGCGGCTGTTTTCAGACTAACTCACATAATCAGCAAGTGCTTGCTGGAAGTAATTATGGCGCGTGCAAGCCGTCGCTGCTCAATAATCAGCGTCAAAGTCAGTCTCTGTGTATAAATGAGTGTGTATGTGGTTGGAGACAGGTTCAACACAAATGTCTGATCTTTCAAACGGAGCAACTGTTGAATTTTATATTAGACATTAACTACATTGAGGGTTATGCAAATCAGTCCCATATAGGAATTTCATTGGGTTTTGGAAATAAGAGTTTAATGCAATGTAGCAATGAGCTAACTTTAAGGTAATGACAACACAAAGACATGCACAACAAATAGGGAGCGAAATCATCAAATTTAATTATTATTCACTTAATGGATCTGACAGCAATTCTTTTATTATTTTAAGGAAAATATTTGGAATGAATTGCATTGGCAAAAAATTAGAATTTTGATAAATAATAAACTAAAATGATTGCAAACTATGTCTTCGCTCAGACCTTTTAAATGACTTTTATTGTCTTTAAGAGGCGGCATAAATGCAATGAAATAAATAGACAGTAAATCTAATCTAGCAAAGGTTTCTATATATATATATATATATATATATATATATATATATATATATATATATATATATATATATATATATATATATATATATATATTTTTTTTTTTTTTTTTTTCTTTTTTTTTTATAAAGTTTAACACTTTTTTGTAGTATTATGGCGGAAGGAAATTATGGAGGAAACTTTCGCTCTTCTGACCAACATAATCAACATTTTTTCCTCTTCTGTAAAGTCATAGAAACACTATCGTGGATATTTTTCTTTTACTAATGGGCAAAGACCCACCCCCCTTCATTACTGTTGCTATGTCCGACAAGCAATGCCGCTCTCACACCACACATCATGTTCTCACGCAGTTAAAATATATCGTGGAGCAAAGAAGAAACTGACAACATGTCGACAGTAAGACAGAGCAGGTTACTTTAGGTATGAAAAGTCTCAGCTTTAAATTTTGTCTTTGAGGAATTCAATTTATTCAAACAATAAAAACAGCTTTGTGGCTCCGTAATGTGTCCTGACAGATCGCTGTAGCGCCTCAATTAAAGAGGCACATGAAGCAATCATCTATACTAATTATAGCATGAAATAAACATGAATGAACATCTGAAGGTTCAAGTCCACCAACGTTAATTCACTCCTCAATCTGGTTTGATTGTCGGACAAAAATGACAGATGATTAGTCAGCATTAGCATTATGATTAGTCAGATCGCCTGTCAGCCAATCACTCTGGGAAGTAGGGCTGCATGATATTGGAAAAAAAACTCACATTGCAATATTTTTTTCCTGCGATATATATTGCGAAAAAAAAAAAAAAAAAAAAAGAAAATCACCAGATGACTTTTGACAACCAGATGACAACAGTTCTAAAATACACACCAATAATAAGCTAATTACAAACAGATTGAAAAAATAAACTGTGCTTTTCATTCTTCAGGTAATTAACAGTATTCAGGAACAGAAATTGAATAATCAAATGAATGACAGTACTACATAGTCTTCACTGTATAAATTAAATCTAATAAATCTGTGTTAAAGCTACAAAAGTAATTTTTCTCTGTTTTGTTGTTTGATTTTCATTCATGACACAGAAAGCCTCAGGAACATTAAATTGTTGTGAACCAATACTATCCATTTACTTTCTCAATTGTTTACCTTCACCTAAACCATAAGCAACCGTGTTTACAAGGATACTTGCGGAGACATGCATTTTGACAGGTTCGCGCATGTGTAATTTCAAACACAAATAGGTGCGGAGATGAACAAAATTCAGTGTTCACGTGCATCTGCGTGGCTCTCACAGCGTCTACATCGGACGTGAGCGGTACAGCGCAACGGAACAAAATACAATAGAACCCATTATAATCAGTGATGCTGTCTACAGTGGATACAGTGCACACGACAATTCCCTGCGAGTAAATCCCTAGTTCTTTTTAGGAAGTACTGACACAAAGTTCACACAATTTGCAACAGTCACTTTGTCCAGTGTAGACAGCGCAGGGCAGCGTGATGCGACAGATGTTGCGAAAACGATCAGTATATAACGATCAATATACTAAACATCGCACATCCTGCGATGTGACTATCGCGGATGCGCACATCGCGATATCGATGCTGAAACAATGTATCGTGCAGCCCTACTGGGAAGGGTCAATTGGGAACTCAATTATATTTGTTGTTTCTGCTCACCACTATTTAAGTTTACAACTATGACAATGTCTGCTTCTGTAAACCTCACAAATGTGAAAAGGGTCTATTGACCTTAACTGTATGCTTAACTGTGTACTACACACTATAAATCCAGGTTGTGGAGACACTATTAAGCGTGTGTCACTGGTTGGGCTTTACAAACACCCTGCTCTTTAGATACTGGCATCTGCTTTTAAAACACCATTTCGGTCCACCACTAATGCTAATATTTAAAAAACAACAGCACTACTCATAGACAACATTACTCAATAAGACATCCTATTAAAATCATTAGCCAGTCTTATAATAAGCCTTGTAGTACTACAAAGAGCATAGAGGACTATTAGCTCTTCACTTTGATGTGGAGTGCTGCGCTGGCTTTGAAGCCCGTTTTAGGAGAGACTCAAGCGGACTAATTGACGACTAATGACTCAGACTGGAAGATTCAATGAATGAAGTGAAAAAAGACAGCTAGGAAGGTAATAGGATTTATGGGCTACAAAGGTAAATGAAGGATGGGCTAGGTGTGGAAAAAAGGGGGATGGGCTTGAACGGAAAAAAAGACACCCACACTTTTACATCAGACTGACGCACAAGCACAGACAGAGATCAGACACAAAAGGCCACATCCCCCTCCCCCTCCCTCTTTCTGTTTCTTTCTCTCTCATTTTAGACGAACCCCCTCCACCAGAAGAGCATGAACGGTCTGCTGTTCTGCTGACGTGAACCCCCAGTGCCAGGCTTCCAAAGGAAACATCAACAAACACACAGAGGACAAGAAAAACACACACGCACTGAGCCAAGAATAACTCCAAACAGGCAGTTCTGTTCTGAGAATAAACAGCCATTAAATCTTTTCTATCTCTCTCAAACACAACCGAGAACCGACAAGTCTAAACATAAACCATAACTCAGCAACTCTGAAACACATTTTGAGGACTGGCTAGGAAAGCCAACATCATTGAGATCTGCTCACTAGAGCTGACGCCAAACACAAACAGGTGAGAGAGACTAGACGATGGCAGAAGAGTTTCAAAACTAAATGTAAAAGCGCCTGTTTTGAAAATATTTTGGATTTTGAAAAGCCTGTTGACCTGCCATTTATCTAAGGGGATATTGGAAGGTTTTTTTTTCCACAGTATTTGCTGATTTTTATTTTATTTAAACTGTGATTTTTTTCCCCATTATTTGATATCAAGGTGTATGCAGTAGAGATCGACCGATATATGGATTTACTGATATTTGTCCCGATATTTAAGTATTTTTCCATAATCGGATATCGGTTTTGTAATATCGGCTTCACCAATAAATGCCGCCATCTTGTTGGTGTTTTTAAAATTGCGCGCAGGAATGCAATTGCAGCACAGCTGAGGGGAGACGAGACAACAACAACGGCGTGCAGGTACTTGATTTGTTGTAGTTGGTAAACTATTTAATATTACAGTCATTAATGCACAAATTAGATGTATTACATAAATGCCTGATATGTAGTTTATGATAAATAAGATACTCTGTCAAGCCCTGACCCTATAAAGATATAACTTTGCCTGAATTAAATAACACAGCCATGAATTAGCGCATGTTGGAAATAAAAGCGCTGAATTTAATTCTCTCTCTGTGGTCTATTAGTCTCGTGAAATCGGAGTCACGTAGATAATCCGTCAAGTTCTCTCCCAATAAAGATGTAACTTTGCATTAATTAAATACAGCCATGAATGATTGCATGTTGGAAATAAAAGCATTGAATTTAATTCTCTCTCTGTTGTCTATATGCTCATCATTAGTCTTGTGAAGCCGCTTTCATATTGCAGTTCACTCAGCAGTTGATGCTCAAGAAATGCTCAGCACGGCCACTGCATGTAAATTTTAACAAGATTCACTTTTTTGAAGCACCCTAAATTGTGTTAACACTTACTATGTAACCATTATTTCGTTTATAAACATCTAAATTAACACAACTCTATGGAAATTAATTATCTCTGCAATTGATCGCAGTTTGAGTAGCCTATAGTTCTGTGTAAATGCATAGATAAACCGCGCTGTCAGCAGCATAATTTTGAACGACAAAAAATAGAGCATGCCATTTGAGAAATGCAATAAAATACAATGCTTGTTATATTCCAATATTCCAGAGAATATTATTCCGTGAATTAACATTATCCAGTGAATTATTCTTTACTCTTTAACCTATTAAACAGCTTATAAACCTACTAAAACTGTAGTTAAAAATGAAGTTGATATGACTCCTGTCCTTTATTTATTTTCTCCATTTGAAAACATTAGACATTCTACGTTTATTTTGCTTACTGCTAATATTAGTGTTGCTGCTAAAGCTTTTTATAATAAAATGTTTTTTTATTGTTGTAATACGAAGATTAAATTTAACATGATAGGGCACTAGACTGCGACCAAAATGGTAATTTTTTGCGAGTAAAAATTTGACGTGATCGCATTTGTACGAGTGCATGGTCTGTGCTGCTCCAAAGTGTCTGCTTCATACAGCGCGCGCTGCCAGCCGCAGCACATTATAGCAGGAGTCAGATTTCACTGATCACGTGAAGAGAGGTGCTTTCAGCACGAGTGCTTCGTGGGTAGAGCCTGGTTTATACTCGCCGCGTCAGCACGAGCGCGAAGGTGCGCGTCGCAGACGAAGCGCAACGGAGGATTTTGTTTTCAAACTAAAGTAAAAGACCGCTTCTTAAACCAGAGAAGGTGAACATGCTGGTGTTCTTGTAGAAAAAAAACATGCAAGTCCTGTCAGCAACAGCCAGTTTAGTTTTACATTTCGTTTTCGTTTTGAGAAGCTTGTTATCTTTGCTGTTTACCTCATGTTATGCTATGGAGGCTTTCCTTAATTTAAAAAAAATATATATTAATATTTATTTGCTTCCTCAGAGTTTGCTAAACATTCTGTAATATACTAGGTATATATAGTTTGTCATTGTCACCGTACGGTTTTATTGTTGTTGTGCTTTTTAATTAAGAATAACAATGAATCCATCTTTTGTTTTCGTCTTAAAAAGTGAAAGGTGTATAGATATAAGCAAAACAGACAATTACCTATTCTTGTAAAATGTGACGCCAATATCGCAAATTTGAAAGTGTAAGTGAAAGCGCACGAAAAAAAGGAATTCCTGGTCACAAAATTTAAATCACAAATAATACCGATGAAAAAGAACGGGTTGAATGTTGAACACTTTCATTACCATATAACTATAAACTATGATAAAAGTTCATCAGCATGCATTGATTAATCAAATGTTGTAGCAAAAACAAAACAAAAACAAATTGCAATCAAATTATGTGCTCGTGCGACCAACTGAGAAAGTTAGTCGCAAAAGTGAGATCAGAAAGACTGCTAATTCTCAAAACATTTTTTGTTAAGATGAC